>NC_092859.1:6806312-6813880 GCF_032062135.1 Pyxicephalus adspersus
TCCTGCAGGGTGACACAGACAGAAGGGAGCTATGAGTCTGTTCTCCTCCTGCAGGGTGACACAGACAGAAGGGGGCGCTATGAGTCTGTCCTCCTCCTGCAGGGTGACACAGACAGAAGGGGGCGCTATGAGTCTTTCCTCCTCTTGCAGGGTGACACAGACATAAGGGGCTGCTATAAAAGACTCATTAAAGGCAAATGTAATTTACATATTTTACCTTTGAAGAATAAATAGGTTCCATGCTGGTTTCGCCACTGTTCTTTTTTTCCCCCATCATATTGAAGTGCGATCTGACAGCAGAACAAGTGCCCATCATTTTCCTTTAGATTCTGGATTCTGATTGTCGCTGTTCTGTCCCTCTGAGGGTTTCCCCCCATGCTGATCCGTCCTTCATAGGCTTTATAAGTCATTTGCTCAGTATGATTGTAAATAAATCTGTAACTACTTCCACATTTACTTCCTATTGCCCGTCTCCAGTACACTCTCACCTCTGTAGGTTCGATATTGGTACGATAAGAGAAGTGACAAGGTATGGTCACCGATCCTCCTTTTTCCACCCTGATGGAGTCAGGTTGCTCTGTACAGTAGGATTTGTCTTCATCATTGTAGACTCCTAAGGAGAAAAAAAGTTTTATTTATCGCCAATTTGACCAATAACATCATGCCAGGCCCCTAGCAGCACAGCTCCGGCTTAGGGACCTACACCGTTCACCACTTATAGTGGGACCCCACCAACTTGAGTGCCCTAACCATAATTAACCCAGGACTCTTACCTTTAACCAGAACTCAAACACCTACCCCAACTCCTTTTAACAGGGCGGGTGGGTGGAAAATGTCTTCCCTCAAAAAACTGTCCCTAACTTCCGTTTCTCACTCCTTATAACCCTTCTTCTCTCCACCCCCTTTACTTCCATCCTGACCCTCTCTCTATGCCCTCCCCTTTTTGTAATTCAAACTTTAACCCTTTCCCCCTATCTTGGGCAGGCCGAGCACTCCTGTCATGCTGCCCCTGCGCATAGTTGCTTGCTACGGGTCTCTCTTTACTATTTTGCAGTTTAAGACTGCCTAGAAGCCTGGAACAAATATTCATAGGATGTATTAGCATATTGTTTTCATTCTCTATCTCTGAATGTATTACCTGTATACAATGCATATATTGTATTGTAACTATATTGTCGGGCGTCACCACACACATATTTACACTCGTGTATTCTTATTAAACTGCTGCTGTAACTTTCTTTGATGATTTTTGAATAAATACACACGCTTTCTATGATACAGAAGAAAACAATCCTGTTTCTAATGTGCCCAAACAATAATTCATAATAATTTTAAGGTATGATTTAAGTAGAAAAGATATCAAAAAAATACAACATGAGTGACACATATTTCATTACATCAGTGTGAGAAAAGCAAACATGGTAAAATCACAGTTGGACTGTAACTCGTCCCTTGATAGGGTTCAATAAGGGGAAATAATCAATTAATATGAATCCATACATCAAAACTTAAAAAGACACATGAGCACATGAAAAAAAAAAATTTCACGTAGTAATCATTATTTAAAATGATGACATATCTCGATACTTTACAAAAAGTTATGAAAGTTAAAAAAGCAATACTTATAATAATAATAATAATATTGATGTAATAATATTTCCTATTTTGGGCATGAATATGACAAAAATATTACATTATAAATAGAGAAGTGTATTAGAATATATAAGATATATTTTAAAAAATTGTTGTAAGTCATTTAGTTAGAAATAGGAGAGATAGGATTTAATTCCTATTTTGTATAAATGGGCCTAACTCCACACATAACCCTACATGGGTGTGGCAGAAGGAATCAGTTGCTGCAAAATTCTTATTTAATAGATAACAGAGAGACATTTCTGATGACATATTTTTGCGCACACTACACAAGCACATGCAAGAATTAGACAACGACCGCTATTTACAACTAACACTATTCTTCTTTTTTTATTATTTATTATTGGCATATTTATCATTTACAATAATTGGTTAATAAACAAAAGTAAATTTAGTCCATAAGACCTTGCATCCCAATAGAGACGAACCACAAATACACATTCTACATCAATCCAGGTACAAGTTTTATTTTTATTCCAGATATTTATCAACCTTCAAATCAATCCAAGTACAGATCAGCACCTTCTGTTGTGATTAACTACCCTTACTACCCTTACTACCTTGCTTCCCAAAGTCCCCAACACTCACCTTGGGTGAAGAATAATATTAGGAGGACCAGTATGACTTTCATGTTTGAAGATAGAAGGAATAGAAGGATTCTAATTATTTTTGTTTGTACAAAACAAGTAAGAAGAACTAACTTCCTGAATGTCACAGCTTGTGGTTTATAAGGGTGGTTGACATTTCCATTGAACTGTTCTGTTTTATAAGAATGGTAAATATGGATATGGGCCAATTAACTCCATAATGTTCAATACTTCCCTAGCAGCTACATTAAAAATTGTAGAGAAGTGGGCGATGGGTTGGATAAACTAGAACTGGGCAGCATATTGTAATGGGGAGAAGCTGTGTCAGCAACATTGTGAAGTCCCGCAAAGCAGGTAGTAAATCCTGTGTATTGAATAAGTAAATATGGCATGCCCTATTATATATTTCAGAAACACATATGTGTGACACATTGGGCCTGATTTATTAAAGCTCTACAAGGCTGGGGAGGACATACTTTTAATAGTGAAGCTGGGTGATCTAGCAAACTTGGAATGGATCTGAGATTCAAAACATTTGCTGTCAAATAGCAAACAACTTTGAAGAAATCCATTCCGGCTTTGATGGATCACCCAGCTTCACTATAGGAAGTGTATCCTCTCCTGCCTTGGAGAGCTTTAATAAATTAGACCCATTCTGTGAAATATTTTATATATTGCAGATTACTGCCTTAGATGTAATGGTTCCATTAGCTTTCTGCTTTCAATTCAACTTCCCTTGAATTTGTTGTTGTAAGTCCATTAACCCCCCTAGCAGTATTCCTGAGTGTGACTCGGGGTTGATTTACCATGCAAAAAGCGGTAATCCCGAGTCACACTCGGGGTCGCTAAAAACATAAAAAAAACCACTTACTTTGTTCCACTGGTGGTCCCTGCAGGTCCTCGGGATACATCTTCTTCCTGCGATCTTCTCCTGATGACTGCAGAGACGATCTCCCGGTGATGTCGGTGCATGTGTTGGTGCTGGCGGGAGGAGCGGCAGGAACTTCAAATAATTTTGTATTGGATTCAATACAAATGGCTGTATTGAGTCCAATACAAAGAAATACTAAAGTCCATCAATCGTTTCAGGGTGCGCTGGTGAAGCCAGAGGCTGGTGTTTTAGACATGGCACCCTGTACACATCTCTGCCAAGTGGGCTGGTGATACAGAGGCTTTACCATCCTGACCGTGAAACTGTGACAGTAGGGTAACAATACTCCTTGTCCTGTTTTTATTAGAAAAGGAAGCATATGAACTGATTCCATGACAAAAGGGTCAGTAAAAGGAGTAGAACTTAATTTGGTACAAAATTATAATATAAAAAATATATATAAACATACACACACATATATATAAAATTTAGGACAATTTAGTACAGTAGTCGACAACCTTTTGGACATCACAAACCACTAATTCCATGGACTCCGAACCGTGTATGCGCCCTTGAAATAACTTTCAGGTCTCAGGAAACCCCTGCTATAATTACTATATCTACAGCTCATAGCATATTAGTGTGGTGGTCAATAGGAAGATCATCTCTTACAGTGCTGACCAATGGGAAGAATGCCACCCTTACAAAAGGATCATTGGTATCAGTTAAACCGAACCAGGTCACAAATTGGTCATTGCTAAAAGAACCCCTAGCAACCTCTGGAGAATGTAATCAGAGTAAGTTCCTCCATCCTAATCAAACAGTTCATGAAAGACTTAAAGACTGAATCTAGTGCCATATCTTTGGTAAATTATACAACAAAATAAAACAAAGAAAGTACAGTAGGGTTTTTGAAAACAAAAGAACCTTCCCTGAGGATGCCAGAACGGTGAAACGCATCAGTAATTGAGATTACTTTTATCTTCTTTTACACCATTATGTTGACTCACCTATCCAAATTGGGCTATAGGACAAAATAGGGTAAACCCTTACCCATACAATTAGTGGATGAATATAACTCATCCTAGCAAGGTTTAAAAATAAAATTGCTTACATTTTGATATAGCTTTTCTACAAAACTGAAGTTGTGGTATTCTATAAAACATATGTGGCAATATATTTCATAATTATAAGTTTCATTTTAAAATATGTCATAATATGTTTAATGTATTATCGTATGTTGTATTTACTGATTTACTCTGTATATGTATTTGCAACCTCTGTAATAAATTGGTGCAAATGCATAAAAGATGGTCCTAGGGACCACAGTGGAGCATGGGACAAAGAGACTCAACCTTGGTCTGAAATTTGCCCTAACCAGCACAGGAAGCTAAACCAGCTTACAGAATTATTTGCATGGTGGCTTCCCCTATCTTTGAATTAAATAATTATTAGGCTTTGATAAGTACTGGCTTGTTCCAATAGCAAAAACCAATTATGAAAGTTCCAGTGAATATAATAGGTATTGCATATTCTGGTGAGGAAGTTCTAAGGTATATTTAGGGTAACTTTGGAATATTAAATGATCCCGGGAGGAACATTTATCTCTTTTTTTATAGATTGATAGACTTAAAGGTCAAAAGAAGGACTGTTAGTCCCATGTATATTTTCAGAAAATTTCTTGGCTGTCCCATTTGTAGAAAATCATTGGTCTAGCCTGCTTACTGGGGCCACTTGGATGTCAACTGTACTTGGCCAGAAACTCCATTCAATTTCATTGGGCATTTAACACATAAACGTGAACCCCACTGTATGCTGTAGTGCATTCCTCCTTTCTTTGAACGCTGTGAAGATTAATGAAGGCTGCAACGGTGAAGTAAAAAAATAAAGGTGGAAGGCACAGGTCATTGTTACCTTTACTATATACTATCCGTATACCTATACTTATCTTATACTGCAGGGGAGTGCAGATTGTCTGAGAAGTTCAAACTAGCATTGCACCCAAAACAGGGATTGGGAAGGACGGGGACTGCAGCAGCCTGCTGGATAGTGGTTAGAAGTAGGGACAGTGTCATTTCTGACACATTTAGGTAGGGATCTCAAGGATGATCTGTGATTTGAGTGAGAGAGAGAGCTAATATCCCCTGAGGAAGCGGATGATTATGCCATGAAACGCGTTGAGAACTCTAGAACTAACAAATATTTCTATTTATCTGAAATTTTACACAATTCTTGGTGAATATTTTATGTGATTTTTAAAGATAAAATGAATAAATGTTATTGTTTTAATGTTTGATATGTTTTAATTTGATTTTCCATAAATGGATATATTTTGAATATACTCATGATACCAATTGTTGTTACTGCCTTATTATAAGTCCTAATTTTCTTCTGTATGTTTATCTGAACTAGATCAATCAGGGGATGTGGCAGTTGTTAAGGTAGTAACCAGGAGGACCAAATATTCTATGTTCCTAATAAAGTCAGTCCTATTGTTCTCTAAAAGAGAAAAAATTATGAGAGAGACATGTATGTATGACATGAGAGAGAGACATAAATGTATGAGAGAAAAAACTCCATCTTATGTTCAAATGAATATTTAAAAATTGCTCACCCAGATTGTTTGGTGTAAAACCTGGCACAGGAGACCCAAAAATCCTCAGCAGCAAACAAATCATGCGATGCTTTTCCCAATATTTTCCTTTTTTTTATTAGCATGTTTATCCTGTGCTAATTTTTTTTTAGACGTTTTTCTTATATATACACAAGAGCAAAAATATTTTTGGTCCATAGGAGCTTGTCATCTTTATGGTATTACTTGAAATAATGAAGTATCAGAAATCACATTCTACAAAAACTCATGTACAAGTTTTTTAAATCAAACATTTATCAACAATTCATCAAAGTCAATGAAGTATGGATCAATATCGTTGCTTGCAGTAATCTCCCCTTCATACTACTACTCTTCAAATCCACTTACTATATATGTGTAAAATAAGCAGTTGGAAGAGGGAAGGCAATGGTGGTTAGATGTTGATGTAAATGAGAGATAAATGCAATGAAAAAGTTTTGTAAATAAACATTGCTTCATTTTTAAAAATATTTCAAAACAGGACCTCTGGTAGACCATTGTGGAAGAAAGAAGATCCAATTAATTTGGGCAACTTTTTTCCCACTTTTAAGGTTTCCCCTTCCACAATCTTAGCCAACATGTTATTTTAAATAGGAGGATTATTCTATTCAGAGTCCTTGTATAATAAAGTAAATAAATTAAAAAAATTTAATATTAATATTATTAATAAACTTTGACATTTTGTGTTTTAAACTTTATTATACTCATACTATTTTATTATACTGTAAAATACATTTTCATGAAAGACAATGCACTGCTTTTAGACATAAAAAATCCAGTGTATTGCATTCATTACAGTTATTTTGTATTGAATGCAATACAAAATAATTTGAAATTCTGACTGCGCCCCTAACGGCAGCTGTACGTGCCAACATTACTGGGAACTCCCGGGGAACGTTGGCGCACTCTCCAGGGGACAGATCGACGAAGGCTGGAGGATGGCAGGACCCCGGAGGATGCCGATGGGACCAGGTAAGTGTTTGTTTTTTACTTTTTTAGCTACCCCGACTATGATTCGGTGTTACTGCTTTCAGCTGGTTTTTTTTGCCCCGTTTTTTTCACACTTGGGCTCACCACTATGGAGGTTAATTCCACAGATCCCTCAATTGTGCTGGAGAAGTCCTCGATCAGGTTCAGCACCATCCTGGAATTCTAGTTTGTCAAGTCGCGGAGGAAGCACCAGGCACCACCATCTTCAGCCTCCTTCTGCACCCAATCTTGCACTGCACTGGCATGAGATAAGGTGACACTGACTGAGGTAAAGGTTAAAAAAATATATCAAAGAAAAAAACAAGCCATGAAAGGAATGGCCTGCAGAGCCTAGAGACAGGTAAGCACAGATCCGGGAAAGGCTACAAAAACATTTATATGACTGAAGGTCTCCAAGAGCACAGTGGCCTCCATAATTCCGAAATGGAAGATTGGCACAACTAGAACTCCTCCAAGACTGGTCACCCAAAATGAACAAGCAAAGAGAAGGGCCTTAGTGAGGGAGATGACCAATGGTCACTCTGACTGAGCTCCCGAGACCCTGAGTGGAGATAGGACTATGTTCCAGAAGGACAACCATAACTGCAGTCCTCCTCTAATCTAGGCTTTATGGCAGAATGGCTAGACGGAAGCCTCTCCCCAGGGCAAAACACATGAAAACCCACTTGGAGTTCTGCAATAAACAACCTGCCTGTTCACAATTTTCTTTTTATTTTTACAGTATTATTATACTTTAATTAGTGACAACAAACATGATTGGCCAAAACATTGTTATATTTCTGACTCGAATCTCCTGATGGCAGGTGACACCTTCTAGAAAACCTACAGGAGAAAT
>NC_092859.1:6815247-6819852 GCF_032062135.1 Pyxicephalus adspersus
AAAATACACTTAAATTATTTGCCAAAAAAAACCCTGCCTCTTTCCTACTTCTTTCATACTCTTGCTGCTTTATCGTTTATATCATAGGTGGGGTCAGCTCCTCTACTTCTTGTATGTGGATAATAAAAAAGCAGCAGCAAACTGATAGGTCATCTATTCTACTAACGTTATCCTTCAAAAAGGGGGCAATCATATACTTACCTCTATTCCCATTAATGATGAAGTCATCAATCTCCATGAGATCACAGGTAATGGTGAGCACACTATGAGAAAATACTGTAACTCCAAAAAAGTCTTCTCATCAAGATATTGAAAACTCTTCAGATATTCAAGAAGTATAAATCCCCCTATCCAAGTACTACGGGTGGAAATCAGGGGAAAGGTAGGTATACTACAGTATATTACAATATATTAGCCTTTTTGACCTTGCTTTTAAATGCAACCAGTAAATGTGATCACTCAGCCTTTAAACTTTCTGCTTTCATCCATGTCTAACACAGTACATACAATCATATTACCAAATATATAATTAAAATAAAAGGAATTATCCATTATATGAATTACTAGTTTATCTTACCATATAAAGTAAAAAAAAGAGAAGTCTAATGTTTACTTCCAGAGAATTTTTTGTCAGTGGTATAATATATAGATGTATGTTGATTTAAAGGAGAATTTAAATATAAAGAGGAAATGAGCCGAACAGAGAAGTGGCTGAGTAACAGAAACAGCTCTAGATGTTCTATTTTGTAAATGATAATGAGAGAAAACTGAGAGCTTGACACAGGACAATGGTCAAGGGTAGGTGTGCCAGTAGACTAGGTAGGTTAGTATGTTGCTTAGCTTATGTGTTCAGGGGTCTCATTGATGGTAAAAAACAAAGCAAAAAGATATCTTATTGTGTACAGAAACTGATTTTGTGTAGGATGAGATGTGCGGGGAGTTATGCAGAGTGGAGGGGTCCGTTTTTGGCTAAAATCGCAGCTGCCTGTGATGTAGATACTTTTTATTGGGTTAACTGTTGGGTTTATTGCATGATCCAGTGGTATTATGATGATAACAAAATGAGGCAAGTCTTACAGCAAGTCAAAAATTGGAACCTGCAAAGCCATGGTGCTGCATCCAATATCAAAATTATAAAAAATATAATTGTACGCTATAGGCTTTTAAGGAACCTTAGATCAATTGACATTCACGAACATGATCATAAAAACATAATTTCTTTAAAAATCATAATTTCAAAATACATTTGTCATCATCATTGGACATGGCGAGCGTTACAGTCTCATAAAAATTTCAATGTGTTTCGCAGGATGTGCTTCTTCAGAAAATATTGATGAGACCAGTACGTCCTAGCCACACTACAATATAATAGTAACAACATAGACATATTAGTTATCCCATTGTGCAGACAGATTTATCCACGTAGACTGTATTTATCATTAATGTGGATAAATATGTCTGCGCATTGTGCAGTTCTTTTTCAGATTTTCTTTTTGATGATAATGATATCTACAAGCGGATTAGAAAATAAAAGGTATCATAATAAATAAGTACAATTATAGTCATGGTAAAAAGAAAGTATGTCCTTTTTCATTTCAAAGGTTTTACATAGAACATAACAAATAAAAATGATTGGGTCTTTAGGTAAGGACAGCCTAAGATGAACAACGACACAGGACATATTACACCATATGATTTTTTATTTAACAAAGTCAAGCAGTGTGTGAAAAATTAGGTACAACCCTGCCAGTTTCCTGGAATTTAAAAGGGTAAGGAGCAACCAGGTTCTGCCTATTAAATGCATTATTTAATTGATCATAAGGAAGTGTAACCAACTCTATAAAATCATAAGTATTGGCAGTTTGCTTGTCTAGAGCATTTAGGTGTGTGTTATAAGAATGCCAAGGCGGAAAGATTTTAGCAATAGTCTAAGAGAAGAAGTTGTTGCTGCCTGTCAATTTGGGAAGAGTTATAACGCCATTTCCAAACAATTTAAAGTCTGTAATTCTACAGTGAGAAAGATTATTTACAATTGGAAAACATTCAAGGCAGTTATCAATCGTCCCAGCAAATTCACTTCAATATCAGACTACTCAGAGAAATTGCAAAGAACCTAAGAGCTCCATCTCTTGCCCTGATTTATTAAAGCTCTACAAGGCTGGAGAGAATACACTTTCACCAGTGAAGCTGGGTGATCCAGCAAACCTGGAATGGATATAGTCCAGAATTGAAAACAGTTGCTAACAAATAGATGACTTTCAGGAAATCCATTCCAGGTTTTCTATTTCATCCAGCATCACTGATGAAAGTGTATTCTCTCCAGGCCTGGAGAACTTTATTAAATCCGGGCCACAGACTCCACAGGTTTCATCATGGTAAATGTTTATGTTTAAGACATTACAGTTAGAAAAGACGGAACATGTATGGCTTGTCTGGAAGGGTTGCAAGAAGAAAGCCTTCTTCTTTGCTAAAGAAAAGAACACGGCCGCAAGACTTAGGTTTGCATAATTGCTTCTGATCAAATCACAAGACTTCTAGAAAAATGTCCTTAGGAGATGCAAGACCAAAGTGGAGACTTTTGTACATAATGCACAGCACCATGTTGGCTGAACACCAAACACAGCATATATGCACAAACACCTCATACCAACTGTAATACATGGTGGTGGAGGGGTAATAACTTGGTCTTGTTTGCAGACTTGTAGTTCATAGTATATTGTCTCTTGAAGGTTCACCTGGATTCATGGATGATGGAAGGGGTGGAAATTCATAAGTCACAATATCTTAACCTCTCACACTGGCAGTGGCAATTAGTATCCATCCCATTTTAGCAGTCTATTTCTTCTATTGTAGACTATTTTAAAGAATATAAGCAGGGAGAGTGGTTTATGCAAAAAGAGGTGTCCTAGATTTAGCAGGCCTATCTCTAGCCTCTCAGATGGTTTTAGAATACTTCAGAGGCACAATGTGCTCCAGTTTCTTGAATGCCCAACAGGGTGCCAACCAGATTTCCAAAAAGCAGAACTCAAAGGACCCGATGCACAATTCATTGTCCTTAGTGGTTCCCAAATCCCAGCTGCTCTCCTCTGATAATGAACAATAGCATCCCTCACTTTTTCTTCAAATAAATGGCGGATAGTATTATACTTATCAGAATAAGAAAGGCTTTGATCCCGATGTAACCTCCAAATATTATAATTTGCAGACCTGTTTTATCAGTGAAATATGGAAGGGACAGAAATTAATTATTAGAATATTATGAACTATACCTATTCTATTAACAATAACCATTATATTTAAAGCCCAACTACAAATGTTACAAAAGAACGTATCCCCCCTGCTGCTTTGCAAGCCTAAATCCCCACCCTGGCAATAAACTCTCCAGATGTGGACATAGTCTAAAAAGGTGTGACACTCAACTACCTTGACCCCACCTGACCCTGCACCCTCTGATCCCTAATTTAAGAGCTGGCAAAAGCTGGGCTAACACATGGCCACATTGTCCATTGTAGTGTTTTGTTTACTAATGGCTATAGTGTGCTTTTGTTCTTTACTTACCATTGCCAACCTTAATATCTCTTGACCATTACCTGTTTGACCATTGGACTGATCACTGCCTGATCTCTTGACCCTGAATTCTCTGGCTACTTGGATTATCTGCTTGGTTGAGAACAGGTAAGGACCTGAGTGCATGATCCCTGGCTTGCTCCCTCTCAACCATAAACCTCAAATCTCTGTCTTTCTCCTTATGACCCTTAGCCTGATTGCCTGGACACTCCTTAGTGGGCCTTTGGTGTCAACACAAGCTGACCTAAAAATTAGAGGAATTACCCCACTACCACTCTATCCAATGCCAATAGAAGATTTTGCCTCAAGGTACAGTTCGTAATGTAAAAAGATGATCAAATGGGACATGCAGAAAATACCATTACCTATAGGGATTCGAGTTATTTTGCTATTCAACTTCAACTGTATTCCAATTCCATATTTGATCACTGAGATGGTCTTTTGAACTCCAGTGCAGAATTTCAGCATCACAAAGCAGTAATAGGTGGTGTTATCTGACATTCGGACCCTATTTATCTGGAGATCAGCTGATCCGCTCAATTGAGTTCTTCCCCTGTAACTGGGATGAACCATCAGCTCTGAGGGGTGATAGGAAAAGGGTCCTGATGGGCTGCCCACTCTCCAGAAAACTTCTCTCCACATAGGGACTGGGCCTGGTGGGTCGTTGTATGAGCAGCTGATGGTGACTGAGTCTTCTTCATTTGCCGATATTATATTACACTGAGTAACTGTGAAATTGGTAACATTCTGATGATGGTCTAAATAATGAATAGGAGAAAATAAATGGTAATCAAATAGTGATTTTTCTTTCTTTATGCATTAATGGAGGTTTCTAACCTAAGTCAAACCATAGACCCAGAAAAACATTAGTGCTATGTACGTTTTACTTAGAAAATATAAACAAAAAAAGTATTGTTCGCACAAAAGCCATGTGTAATCTTTCATACCTTGGTGTATTTTGTGTGGTCTCTCTTTGCGCACACTGGTCTTGTACCCACCCCCTCTTGTAGTTATCTGTAGAAAGCCTGTAGTGGGTGG
>NC_092859.1:6820645-6844759 GCF_032062135.1 Pyxicephalus adspersus
GGTGGAGCCTTAGCATTATAGGACAGGGGTGCACAAAATTTTTGGCTCAGGAACCACAACAAGTTTTAAAACTTGACAGAGGGGCTGAGCCGTGCCAGTATCAAATGGATGGGGAATTTTTTCGTGAACTGATATAAATTACCTGTAAAAGCCATTACCTAAAAGTAAAAGAAAACTTACATTCAAATTGCATTCAATTTTAGTTGTAACAATATTGTTTTTACCCTTTTTTTTCCAGTGGAAAACTATGTATCAATAGCTGATTGGCTGAATATAAAAAGCCCAACGGATGGTATACGGTAACAGGACGCAGTTTGCCCATGCCTGCTTTTTTCAGGTTTCCTCCTGAGGTGTCTATGGGATTCATTGAGCGATGAGCAGTTTGTGCCTTAAGGAAGTTTAGATGACACCAAAGATCTTTTGGGCTATCTGTAAGAGTGACATTCCTCCCACCTGCCAGCAATGTAACCTGCTCAATCTCTTAGGAAAAGTAAGCAGAACACTAAATAATGTTCCTCAGAGGCATGCTATGATAATGATGTTTTAGAGGATGCATAAAGTTCCGTTGAATTTCTATAACCAATGTTTGTTTTATGCCTAAAACTGATGACCTTACCTGCTATCACTACCTGGGATCCGTATGCAGATGATCGTTTTTCTGTTTTATTTTTTGTATTCACTTCACAGCAGTACTGCCCGATGTCAGAAGATGTAACATTCATAATATGTAATAAGAAACTCCTCTCAGATTTCTGTACCATCCACCTCCCGACATTCTCTGGTGCGTTTTGTTTATTCCATCTTAAAAATTCCCTATTTTCAAAACACAAATCACTTTTTCCAAACCTCCAGACAATCTCCTCAATATTATCAGGTGACCAGTTGTGTATAACACATGGGATGGAGATATCTTCTCCCAACATGGCGGGGACAACATCCGGCTGCTCTACAAAGATGTGGTCTACAAAATAGAATAGAACTATCCATTACCTACAGATTTTCACAGTTCATACAGCAATACTGAGAGATGGGGGAGCTATGAGTCTGTCCTCCTCCTGCAGGGTGACACAGACAGAAGGGGGCGCTATGAGTCTGTCCTCCTCCTGCAGGGTGACACAGACAGAAGGGGGCTATGAGTCTGTGCTCCAAAAAGGTGATCACTGAATAAATAATTTGTGTAATCATTTACCTTTGAAGTATATATAGGTTCCACCCACGGTTTGCCACTCCTCTTTTGATTTCCTATTAAATTGAATTGATATCCTACAGCAGAACATGGGTCCATCATTTTCCTTCAGTTCCTGGATTCTGATTGTGGCTGTTCTTTCCCTCTGAGGATCTCCCACCATGCTGATCCGTCCTTCATAGGATTTGTGTGTCCATCGCTCAGTATCTCTGTAAATAATCTCATTACTTCCACATTGTCCTCCCTTTGCATGTCTCCAGTACACTCTCACATCTGTAGATTGTGTATTATTAGGATAAGAGAAGTGACAAGGTATGGTCACCGATCCTCCTTTATCCACCCTTATGGAGTCACGCTGCTCGGTACAGTAGGGCAAATCTTCATTACTGTAGACACCTCCTAAGGGAAATAAATCATATTTATATTTATAAATCCTATTATTAAATGTTAGTTTTCTGTATATCATGTACCTGTAGTAAGCATGTAGTCAAATTTGTACTCTTGACCCAATATCATACACCTGTCTTTAATTTTTTGATGTTATCAGACCACTTTATATCTGTCTTCTAAATTGCCCAATTTTGAACATTGAAGGCCTGTAACTATCACCGTGTCTGATGAACAGAACTGACTTTGAATAATAATAGTCAGTCTATGTTTTTGTTTGGTTGTAAACTATCTATTTTCTCATTTTGGCATACATTTGAAAAACAACATTACATTCTATATAGCTGTATTGTTACAGTGTACATAATAAAATGTGATTCAATCAGGTTTCCCCAGTTAGTTACAGTTGGCTCCCTACCCTTCTCCTAGTTCTATTACAAAAAATAAATATGTGGCAGAAGGTTACAATGTATTTAGAGTTACATTGAATGTATTGATGCTTGTCTCTTTTTTACTGTAATTTGATGTAACTTCCTCACTTTTTTGTATAGTTTTGTACCTTTTTTTCTACCTTGCCAATAAAAATATATTTAAAAAAATGTATTTAAAAGACTGATGTATATATTTTAGAATTACATTTTACATTATGACATTCCCCCATTGCCCTCATCTGATGGTCTTCCAGTTAGGAAATAGAGAGTTAGGTTTCAACATACTCGGTTACAAAATACTTGTCTAATATTCTGCTAGACCGAGACAGAGAAACTCACATTTGTAATGATAAATTCAAGCTCACACAGGCAGATACAAGAATTGGACAAAGAATATTGTTTACAAGAACATATTCTTTACCTGGATTCCATACTTATTTTATTACCAAGATTATCCTGTATATTTCCTTAATATATAGATATATACACACACACACAACAGAAGTAGATTTGGTCCAGAGGATTTTCTCATCCTTATGGTATTACTTGAAATAATAAAGTATGAGAAATCTCATTACACAGAATTCTTTCTAAACAAAAAATTTGGCCAAACTTTTCCCATTGTTGAATTTTAGCCAGCGATTTCCTATATTACGTAGGAGGTTAAACCTATTCTGACATGAGTCTTTATCATCCTAGAATACATCCTGCCCTAGGTATGTACAGGTATAAATCAAATATCAGCACTGCAGTCACCAACACTTACCTTGGATGAAGAATAATATTGAGAGGATCTGTAAAACTTTCATGTTTGTAGACAGATAGGATGGACAGATCTACTTAATTTTCCTTGAATATAAGGAAGAAGAATAACAAGTTTCCTGGACATTACAGGCTGTGGTTAATGTTCCTGCCATACAGTTCTGCTTTTTATAACTGGTAATGTGGACATTATTGGACCAATTTCTCTATAATATACACTTCACTTTTTCCCCAACAGCTAGTTTGCATAGGGAGGTAAATGGAGTTTTGAAGGAACTGGGCAGACACCATTAAAAAGTATATAAAAGGTATAAAATCTTTTGTATAAAATAAGCAAATATGAAAAGTTCTGCATAAGGAGAAAACTTGAGAAACACCAAATTGGTGTCAGACTTTTTGGCAAATACTACTTAATTTTTGACTTAATAAAACATATATACTTCTATTAAAATGGACATATCACCAAATTTTCACTTTACTCAGGTACATATGTAAGTAATTATGATTTGTGTTTATTAAAATATTTATTATTACTTTGGATATAATAATTTCATTATTTATTCTTAAATTGCTGGTTTGCTATTGCATAGGTCTTATGATTCCTGTTCCTGGTGAAGCGATATATCCTTCTGCAAAACGCATTGAACTGTAATTCAATGAACTGTAATGGCTTTCCTCATAGGTAAGATTACCTATGCATATGTTATGCAACAAAAAAGTTTCGATATTTAAAATAAATGATGATTGTATGTATACCCTTTGTATATCATTTGAATAAAATCCCTTGCTTTGTAAGGTTGGTGATTTGCTGTCAATTTTGGGATGTGGCATTGATTGACTTGATAGGAGGAGTAACACTTCATTAAATAGCCAAAAAATAAATAAATCATATAACATACCAAATGTTAAAAGCAAAAACAATTGAAGAACAGAAATTTGGTTGGATAGTTATCATAGAAGCTTAGATCTCCTGATCATGACACCTTGGTATACCAACCTCTTCTCTGACCTGACTACTCTTAATCGATGCCTGTCCCGACTTTGGCTTGTCTGATTACGCTTTAGTCCTACCCAGTCACCAGTTACCAAGCCCTCAAGCCCTGCATGTACGGGGGCTGCAACCTGGGCACCATGTCCCAAAGACCCTCACCCCTTGTGGGGGTGCACCGGTGATGCCGGAGGCTGATGTCTTAGACTCGTACATGTCCCTGCCAAGCAAGTTGGTGACACTGATGGCATCCCCCCCCCACACCTGTGATCACCGTGACCCCGTGGTAATGTCAATAGGGAGAGTAGGAATTAAATGGTACAAAACGACATTAAAAAAGATATATAGCCGGGTTTCCTGAAGACCTGGAAGTTACTTCAACAGTTCCCCAAGATAAAAAAAAGGTTGAGAAAGGCTGCTATAGATACTGCTTATTTTTTATATATATTATTACAAACATTAGGGTAGTATATATAAAGAAATAAAACATAATCATTATAATAATGGTGGCATAACTCTTAAAGCAGAAATTTTAATAATTAAAAAAAGCAATACTTACAAGTGATAAGTCGTCAATCCCTCTGCAATCCAAGTCCATTTGGTCCTGCGCTGTCCCATCTTCCTTCTTTGTTTCATTATGGACTAGACACCAGGCACCTCCATCTTCTTCCTCTACTTCCTGGTTTTTCTTCTTATTTCGAATTCCCAATCTCAGGCATGCACAGAAAGAACATGTTTATGTCCATGTTTATGATTTTCTTGAATTTAAATGACTGTTATGTTGGAAGGAGAACCATGGGTTTTATTTCCACCTATTAGGTTCCTAGCTACAACCATTATGGTTCTATCACGTCAAAGTTTTTTTGATGGTTTTTACCTTGCCGGCATTCTCTGACTTATGCCCTCAATTTGGTTTCTAGAGTAGTTGGATTTCTGTTCAGCACTTATGTAAAGAACATAAGTTTAGGCTAGGACTGTTCATGTGTAAATGTATCTGGCCTGGGTTTATCTTGATTTGTTATCAGATCAAATCTAAAGTTAAGAAAAATAAAATAATATACTGATGATTATCATTGGTACAAAGTCAACATCAAGAGTAATCTATTCCTTTTCCCTAAAGAAGCATATTTTGTGAAACGCGCCAGGCATAAAGACCTTTAGAGTCTTGAATATATTGGACTCAATGGGTCTGATTTATTAAAGCTTTCCAGCAAACCTGGAATGGATTTCCTCAAAGAGTTGTGGGTAGGAAGCCGGTAGGAATGGACGTGGCATTTTACACAAGGCCTGCTTTAATGCAAGAAGATAACAATTACAAAGAATCAAGTAAGAATTACACAATAATAGACAAGGAGTACGTATAATTAAGTAGAGGTCAGCATATTACGAGTGGTATTGAGACACCTTAGTGAGTCTCTGCTTCACCTCAACTCTTTGCTTTACAACTTCTAAATTGATCTCATAAATGAATCCACAACATCTATAAACAAGAACTGACTGAAGTATCACTTGCATGTGACTGCGAGGAAATAACATGTGGTTTCTAAACTCAACAGAAGACAACCAAAGATTTAACTAGTGCATTTTTTTTATTACTCTTACTTTTTTACTTTTACTATGCCTAGTATATGCCTTTACTATCCCCTATTGTTAGTCTGTATCTAAATATTCGTCTTTGCCTCAGCATTCAAATGATCCTTCACCCTTGCTGCAGCATGTCCCTAGCCAGGGATCCTTGACCTTTGGGACAGATCTTTTACAACTCCGTTTTGAACTCTGACTCCATGCATTCCCACATGGGCACCAATGTGTAAAGCATGACATCCCCTTACCTCAATATCTATCTACCCAAAAACATCGCCAAAGGGAGTCTCCAAATGTGTGCATCCTTTTGTAACCATACCTATAAATCCTCATGAGAGCGAAATGCGTTGGGGATGAGACCCTCAACTCCTGCAGTTATGGACTCACCAAAATTCTTTATGTTACAGAACCTATTGTATAATAATGCATTAAATACTTACTTTTTTACACTGTCTCAAAATATCTGGTTTTGAATCCTTTCATTCTTAGGAATTTGGAATGCAATATATCCAGGGATTATAAGAGTCTCTACTTCTTCCTTTCCATATTTATGTGTATCCAAAAGTAGCTTGATATCCATTGTAATTCAACAGTAGGTCAAGAGAGGTGTGCAAAGAGGAAGTCAAAACCCTGATTAGCAGCTGAAAGTTCAAATGATGGCTTTTCTAAAGATTGTAGTAACCTGCTGGTTAGTAAAAGTAGTGATTAGTGGTTAGAAATAGAGGAACAATGTCAGTTCTGACACATTTGGAGACTAGTGCTTTAGACTCTATACCCTGTACACGTTCCTGACACGGAGGGTTCACAACCCACCAGCGTTTACCGTGACAAACGTCCTCACTCAGTTAGCCTCTGCCTAAAGCAGTTGGGAACTCTAGCCGTGACAAACCTTGTTCCTAGTCATAATGCTCAATCTGGATCTCTTTTATTAATGGCAGACCAGTCCATGAAAGTCTATTAAAGGTCTGTTTTAATTTTGCCCGTGCACATTTTCTATTGTTACACCATTGTTCTGCTATTATAAGGGACAACAAAGATCCAAAGCCAGACCATGTTGCATCTCTGGCTCAGACCTCTTGATCTCTGGATGATGATTTCATAGGAAGCCTCTGAGCACAAACTACTGGGGAAATCCGTGTACTAGAGA
The DNA here is from genome assembly GCF_032062135.1 of Pyxicephalus adspersus. Classification (NCBI taxonomy): domain Eukaryota; kingdom Metazoa; phylum Chordata; class Amphibia; order Anura; family Pyxicephalidae; genus Pyxicephalus; species Pyxicephalus adspersus. Next base: position 6,827,131 of record NC_092859.1, read on the forward strand.
AAAACAAAGCTTTGGCCTTAGGGAACACATTAACCACCCAACCGATAACCCCGACCTTGGTTCGGGCTAAAAAAAGTTACAACTATCGATAAGCCCGAACTTTTCTCCCTACCTAATTTCCCCTCACTTACCTGGTCCCTGCTGCGATGATCCAGCGTCGATCGAAAAAAAAAAAATCAAAAAATGAAATGGGACCCCTTACCTGGATACAGTGACCTGGCCAAGGAGGTGGACAGGAGATGGGGATTCTGATGGAGGAGGGCAGGACAGTGAAGGTATATGGCTGTGACTATATTAGAAGCCCCTCGTTGACTAGCAGAATCCCCATCTCCTATCTTCCTATCTACCTTCTGACTTCTTTGGTAAGATATCGCCTTCTTTTAAGGAAACTAAATGTGTTCTATATTGGATTGCAAGGGGAAATGAATATAACCTAGATGTTCCTAGAATGTTGAAAACAGCAATACAAACCTAAAACCAAAAATCAGTGTACCCAAGTAGAATTTGGAACTGTCATGTTCCTGAAAATTTTTGTTTGGTTTTCCAAATGTTACAAAAGTGTGTTTCAGTTGAATATCAACAGTATACTCAAGCCACACTACTGAACCAGAACAGATGAGTATTTTTTAAAAATTATGATTGGGTAGGTAAGTATATTTTATTGCAGAAGGGACAACGCCTGTCCATTTTGCAATATAGTAGTTGCCTTATCGCGATTTGTTTTTTGAAAAGACGTTTAGTTCTGCTTTAACTTCTTTTTTATATTTTTTCACCTTCCCCTTCACAGCTCACTTCCTTTTTTTCTTTACATAAACATGCAATAATATACCACCGACTACACGTTCTCTACAATCTGCACTAGCAAGAAACATGAGAGCTTTCATTCTGCTTTTATTTCACTTTCAAGGTAAGTAACAAAGCAAGGTTCTTATTGTTTTATTGTTAATATCATGCAAATCCATGCATCAGTTTTGCAGCTTTAAAGGGCATGACGGCATACACAAAAGTATGTGCATAGGAGTGGATGAACCCCAAGTCATTTTGTTTTGTTGAAGTTTTGTTTTGCTACATGACTTTACTTTTCTGGGACCAGATCTGTGTCATGATTGTTTAATGTAAATCTTTACTTTGATAAAGTAGACCTGTCATGACATTTTAAGGATAGGTGTGACTCCTCCCCTTCTGTTTTTACCACCGCAGCAGTGCAGATTGAAGGGAAACCTAGAGCCTCCCGAGATACATGCGCCACCTATCCCAGAAGGCTCCGGGATGCTCCTTTTGCTCATGCTCAATATCGGGCATGGGCAGAAGCAGCTTTCCAGGAATAAAGAAATAAAAGAGTGGTGATCTCATGCATGCACAGTGAGATTGGCGCTTTTTTTACATTTTTAGAAGCAACGTCACCCGATCTGGTTCCTGCAGTGCCACAGTGCAACATTGGGTGACATAAGTAGATGAAAGAAGAAGACGGAGGATGGAAAAGAAAAGTGGCACCCACTGGATCCCCTCATGGGAAAAAAGAAGAAATCCAGAGCGGTATGGAACTGAATTTAATCAGATGGATTGAGAGCTCTTTGAAAGTAAAGGTAAGTGTTTTTTTTTCTTTTTTTTTCAAATGAAAGTTTTGCGTTAAGGTTAGAAATTATCTACCGGTCTAATACTACTTATTTTGGAGTTTTTGTTCAAAAAAGTTCCATTAGTAGACTAATTATAATTATGTAATAATTTCTGGCAGGAGATATTAGTTATATTCATCACGAGAGGGTGAAAACTTACTTTTAAATACTTAAAATAATTAAATATTATATTTATAAATAATATGTTTAATTATGCCCTTCTTTTAATTTGCAGGCATTGCAGTCTCTTCCAAGTCATGTGTTTATCAGGTGAAGACTCGCATTGTGCAGTCTGGGGGTTCTGTTATTATACCTTGTTCATATTCCGACCCAAAGCAACTGGGTGACGACTCACAAATAGCAGTTCGTTGGTTGAAAGGAAATGATCCATCATGTCAATTTGATAGGAATGAAATATCTTCCCTTGATGTAAAAACCACAAAGATATATGGTGAGCGGTATCTTACAAGAAAGGATCCTAACAGGAACAGAACACAATATATTGAAATCACAAAACTGGAACCATCAGATGGAGCAATATTCTGCTGTGAGATATTCAACAAACAAAATAGTAAAACGTTTTGGAAAACTCAGTTTGGGACCCATCTGCAATTCTCAGGTATGTATATATTTATTTAAAACATAAAGTCAGTGCCACATCCCTAATTCCAGAACAGTTTTAAAGCAACCATTATGAAACTTTAAAGGCACATATCAAAAAAAACTTCTTTATAATACATGTTCGTAAATAAAGCACTTCTTCTATTACAACTTATTCATAATCCATACATGACATGTTCCTCTATGTGTTTCGCATATATTGCTTCATCAGTAGAAACATCATCTAGTGGTCTATAACATAAAAGATATCCTCCATTATATTACCACATCAAACAACATAATAAAATATTGATTAACTAACTTACAATATAAAAATCATACTGCAATTCATAGTGAACAAATAATTTAGGTAATCCAGAAGCATCAGCAAGTTGGCTTGGTATTGTCAATTAGTTTCATTTAGAGGTCAGCTACCAATGGCGTATTACAAGATCTTGTTTTTATATGTCAGTAAGGGATATAACTACAAGATTAGTTAGTAGGGTTTAGGGATGAGCAAATTTGCCCAAGTTCAACTAACTATTAACTAGATAAACTTCCTAAAACCAGCTTTGATTCCTAGATTGTAAAAGACCCCAATGACCCCAATGGGATTGGTAGGGTACAGACCTGTTCTTTCTAAAGAAGAGGCAAATACTCTTTCAGAACATTGCCTTCTTGTCTTGGTAAAGCTGGTGGACCCACTAGTTAAAAAAAAACTCAGCAGGCCTTTGTACCCAACCACAATACAAAATTCTGGAGTCTTCTTAACATTGTCTTATAAAGGATTTGAATATGATAAAGGAAGTATGTGGAATGTTTTAGACATAACAACACTATGGATATACAAAAACAATTTTATTACTTTATTAAATATCGAAAGAATACAATTTGAACCAACTTTTTTATCACAAATACTCAATACATGTGTGTCACCTAATTTATAGCTTCCTATAACCTGTGAAGTTGGCAACCTATTCTCTCGGCTTTTCAGGAAATTCACTTATCAGGAAGTTAATACTGTAACTTGAAAGGAGAAAAAAATGTGTATATGCTATGTATAGGTCATATCGACACCAAACCGGTATAATAGATGTGTTGGTAGGTTTACATATAAATATTGTTCAATTTTCATTGTTTAGACACAAAATCTATCGCTCAGCTGGATGAACTGATGGCTGTAACAAATGAAGACATTGTCATCCCTTGTAACTATCCTAAAGTCAGAGGTTCTGTGCAGAAAGTTACCTGGTATCAAGTGAAGAGTAATTATTTCGGATGTAACACTGCTGATGGGATAGTGATCTACACATCGGAAAAAACACATCAACGTGACCGGTACTCATTGGTCAATTCATCTCAGGATTTCTCACTGCACATTGCTAATACCAATATAGAGGATCAGCAAGGTTATTGCTGTGTAGTCACTATAAGTGGATCTCCAGCAATAAGCAAACAAGTCACAATGTTAGTTGTTACAGGTATAAACTCTGAAATCATTTTTTGTTCATTTTTAACACATTGTAATTGTTAAGTGGGACATAAATATTTAGGATATTTATCAATAGGAGCCAATGTTGAAGTTGCCCAATGGTGTATATTGACCAATATGGATTAAGTTATAGTCAATAAAGAGTTGATATATGATTATGTGGTTAGTTAGGGTGAAAAGTCCAATAGGTTCAGCCATTAGCGAAATAAATATATCCCAGATAAAACTCTATGGACATAGTTGATGAAAGGTAGAAAAAACTTTTTAAACCCTGGTACAATTTGCTTCAACAGGGGAAAAAATGTCTTCCTGATCCAGTGGGGCAAGCAGATGTTCCCCGGATCAACAGTCTCTTGTGTTATTTCTTTATAACTTTAATTCCCAGTTATATTCTGTGCTTCTAGAAATGCATCCAGCTTTCTATTAAAGAAATCTATAAAACTTTCTAAAACTACTTCCTAAAGGGGGCTGATTCCTCATTTTCACAGCCCCTGATAGTCTGTCAGAGATTAAACTTCTTTTCTTCCTCGGGAAGTTCTTCACATGGACAATTTATAAATTTATGCGTCTCTTCTCAAGGGAGAATAGATTCAGTTCAGCTAATCTCCCCTCATAGCTGAGCTCCTCCATTCCTTTTATTAGTTTAGTTGCCCTTCTCTGCACCCTGTTAGGGTCAAATTCCCATGTAATGTGATTTTTTAAGAGCAAAATTGCATATGGTTCTTCTTGATCCTGGGATTCCTTGAACTTCAAAGAACATTTGCTCAACGTCATTTGACATTTTTTTATGTTTACTGATCCTGCTACAATTTTAGGTTACTAATCTCATGATACAATCATTCCATGCTGCAATATTCTCCCTAAATATGTTTTAATTTACAATTAAATGAACATTTGATTTTGTTGCTTCATCCAACTGCAATGTTGACATTTAACTCAAGAACACTTGGTCAGAACCATTTGTGCAACTCCCTATAACTTATAAATACCCTCTGACTTATTGTTGTTTAATTCAAAAACTCCGCATTCATCAAACAAGTTGCCATGCAGTTTTTTTTTTATTAAATATATCCAGGATCAGACTGGCCCACAAGAACCACAAGAACCAACAAAAGAAATCTTGGTGGGCCATGTGATATGCCTCCAAAATTAGTTCTTTGTGCCTTTTGGTTGGCCCGCCAATAAATGCCAGTATACCATGAAAGCTATGCATTTTTTATAGATACCCTTCCCCATTGCTCTAGGGCCCAAGGTCTTTCATCGGACTCAGAATTTACCCTATATTTTTCCTATTCAGCTACTTATTTTGGTTCCCTTTTATCTTTATATTTTTTTTTTTATTCCTGTATAAAAAAGTTTTTGGTTACTTTTGTTGCATTACAAAAATCCATTATTCGCCTTCTAAAAAAGTTCAATATACTTTATATCCGAAAAAAACAAGACCAGTATAGTAGCTGAAATTAAATAGCCCACTTTTAAAAAGAAGTGCTATAAATTTTCCAGAAACCTCTAAAGTTTTGCTCATCACCAGCCACTGAATCTGATTTTTGGGGTTGATGAATATCAGTTCCCCCGATGCTCGCAATGGTTTCTCCTGTGCTGTAAAGATCTATATGGCTTGTGGGAGAAACCACAGTGAACAACAGGGGACATAGATATTCACAAATTCAAAGTGAGGTCAACAACATAGCAAAGATTTTAAACATGAAGCCACTGAAATAGTTAGTAAATATAATTTCACAGACAGGCCTGGCTATTTTCAAACTGTTAGTAACTTTAATTAAAATCTGCCTCTCATAACTGCGTAGGCAATGAGGGTATAGGTTGTAATCACATCTGACCATTTAAAATAATAAAATATGGCAGCTCCAGAATACTCTTTACAGGAAATCCCAGCCATATTTGCTTTGGACAGTAGCCCTAGTATGTATGGGAGGTCATATTGTTACAGTGAATTGGAATTCCATGTAATGATTAAATAGAATTTGACTACTTCCTTATATTTTAGACAAGCAATCTATCTTCACTAACGAGTCTCAGAAGGTCACAGCCCAAGAAGGAATGCCAGTTACCTTGAACTGCTTCTACATCCTACCAGACCCATCTAAAGAACGTGATGTTGTGAGGGTCAATGTATACTGGAGATTGGGCAATGTAACTGGACCATACGCCTACCATCCCTACCAGGAAATAACTCATTCCAGTTACAGTAAAAGAACTTTAATTACCGGTACAGCAAACCTTCATATAAAACGGGTCCAGACTGAGGACAACACCACATTTCACTGCTTTGTGGTGCTTAAACTGTGTGCAGGTGACAATGAATATGAAGATAAGATTGTGTATGGAGGAGAAACCAGACTGATTGTGGAAGGTAATGTGCAAGAGGAGGTCTAACATAGAGTTTCTTGACCTCTTTACCATGGAGGAACCCTTGAAATAACTTTCAGGTCTTCAAGGAACCCCTTCCATATTAACTATATCCACAGCTCACAGTATATTAGTGTGGTGGTCAGAGGGCAGAATGTCTCTTATTTTGCTGGCCATTGGGAAGAATGTCATCCTTATAGATAGCCAAAAGGATTATAGGTATCACGTAATCTGACCCAAGAAGCACAAATTACCCATTGATCAAGGAACCCCTAACAATCTCTGGCAGAACCCCAGGGTTCCATGAAAGTGGAATTGTTTTCTTCTTTATTCACCTTTGCCAAAATGACCAACTTCTATTAATCCACGTGGCCCTAGGCATACCATCCACCCCCAAACAACATCTCCCAAGATCTTTTTCCCTACACACACTGGGGTCAATTTAGTAAATCTCTTCAAGACTGGAGAAGATTATCATGGGAGAACCTGAGTGATCCAGCAATTTGTTGTCAGTTCATGTCTACTAGATGTCCCTATTTATTTATCAATCTACGTTATAACTATGAACCAGAATTAGTTTAATAAAAAAAAGTATCAAAATAATTTCAAAGCCATAATACGCACTACTCCAGCAAATTGTTTCTCCTATCCCCCTCTATTACAACACTTTAGCTTCAGGGAACTTCTGAAGCGTTGGATGTCCATATTCCCCCTTGCAGTGTGGAGTTCCTCCAAATCCCACCTCTTGAGCCCTTTAGTTATATAAGGGGTCATCAGAAGGTACCACCAAGAATGAAGGGGTGCACACAGATCCCATACTTCTAGAATTGTTGAATGCTGAAGACCCTTTTTTTAGAGGCTGTAGTTCTGGAACTTTTATGTGGGAGGAGAAATTTGCTGCAGAAGTTGAGTGTACAGCTTAAATCAATCTTTGGTCACTTCTGGTCACCTCTAAAGATTGTCGTGTGTGGTTGACAGTATGGTAGTTAAACGCAATGACTGGGAGAGGCGAACAGCCTGCTTTTCAACAGGAAAAATGGGCCTTACGTGTCCTGCTGGTTAATAAAAAACTGTAAACAGAGCTCAACAGCTCAAGTTCAATCTTACACACATTGCAACATTTGATGTCATGTTTCTGTTATTGTATGTTCATTTTTCCATAAATTGTATTGTAGGCTTGCTAAGCTCCTATATGTATTTTCTATTATGATTTAACATTTGGTTCCATTTTACTTTTTTAGAAAATTCCACCCAAGGGGAGCAGCCAACTAGATTGCCAAACAGCACAGTGCCAAGTGCTCAGAATGAATTGCCAATAATAATCATTATTATCATCACCTCGGTTATTATCCTAATTATTTTTATATTGATTTTGATCATGTTAAAGGTAACAGGTGAGTAAGACAATTATTACTTTATTTTCAAGTTGATGGGTATATTGCTGAAACAAGCCTTCACCAAGTAACCAAACCAACCATGGAGTACCCAATACTAAATGTGGTTGTTTGCTCCATCACACAACATTTGTTTTTGGTGCGTTTAGTGCATTGAACAACCCGTTCAAATAAATAGGCTGCCTTAACACAGTGCAAATAATTTCCCATGTGATAACCCATTGCAATGGTTTTAAGTAGTCCTTAGTCTTCATTTTTTAATAGTAGATATTGGAGAGAAAACCCTGTGGGTCTTATCCATTTTGGAATATCTGTGTTCCCAGGTCTGGATATCTACTGTACTCATAATGAGGGGTTACTACTAGCCCTGCACTGAGTTATTTGGTCTGTACACCAGCTGTGCCCATTATGAAGATCCCCATCACAGGCTCATTATGAATTTCCTACCACCACTGTGCTAAGTTTCCAGGTCAACATGGATACAATGGGGTGTTTTTTGAATGCCATAAGCTGGTCAATGAATAATGTTACCTAAATTGGAACTAAACTCAAAACTGCAAAAAAAAAAAAAAATACACTTACCTTCAATCCCGCTGGGCCGCCCGATCCTGCAGGGCTGTCCTATCCTTCTGGGCGTGTCCTGCTTTAGGTCCTTCGTCATCCTGGCATCCGTTCTGGAGCTGGTGCTCTGGGCACTGCCATCTTGTCTTCTTCTTTTTCATCTTATGTCACCCGATCTCCCACCTGGAAGAAAAAACATTTCAGATCTCACTGCACATGCATAAGATTGGCAAATTTTTCTCTGTGCACAAAAAAGGCTTCCTCTGTGCATGCCCGAGTAACTCGGGCATGCGCAGAAGGAGCGTCCAAGAGTCACCCCGGATGCGTGACCTAGGTATCCCGGGAGGCTTTGCACTCTTATTCATTCTTGACTACCAAGGCGATCTACAATTAGGGGCGGTGCTGCACATTATTTTTTTAAATGTTGTTGCACCTAAAAAAACTGAATTTTTTTACTTTACCTAAAAGGGTTCTTTACCTTTTTAAGTGAAAACTCTGAGTTTAGGTACACATTCATTGTTTTTCTGGAGACATTGTACTGGGCCATGATCACAAATAGATATTATGTGGTGGGGGCTGAACACATAAATGACTTGTTTACAAATTATTGCCTGTGTATTTCCTGTAGGTGTTATCTGCAAAAGGAAAAAACATATGTAAGTGTGATCTTTACAGATTTTCTTTGGTTTTTAACTTTCACAATTTATATATTGGTCTCACTATATTTGACTTAAATGTACAATTATGTCTTAAATAGTAATCACTGAAAACAAGTTGCCACCAGCCAACACTGGGACATGTGCATAAAGACAGCCAGAATACATAGCCGCAATACATAATGCAAGTGTGAATAACCACACATAGATACAGGTGGAGACATAACACCAGCACTGGTGCCCATCAAACCTGTAAAGAAGTCATCAGGGGAACAGAAATACAGGAGGGAGCTCCTGCACAAAGTTTCACATTAGATTACTGCGTAGATCTGGAACAAATACACAAAACAAATCAGTACTTAGGTATAAAAACACACCTCTTGTATTTGAACAAAAGTTGCTACGGTACAGAAACATAGTAGTTACAAAATAACTATAATGTTACTTTGTATCTCTAAATAGCATTACTCAATAGTGTTTATAAACACTGATCAGAAGCTTTGATCCACAGCAGTGGATGGAGCCAACTCTCATCCAGCAGACAGGAATGATGATGAGTAAAAATGGTGGGTAAATGGAGTAAATGGGTGACCCCAGTGGAGTTTTTTTTGGGGCTTCTAAGTTGTACTGAAATTGTGCAAACAGAGTTAAAATTTTAGCAAGCCCACTAAAGTTAATAAATGATGGTACCAGTATTTAGCAGAAACCCCAAGTCTGGCCTTCACCCCTACACTAAATATCTCCCAGGGGACACATCAGGCAGAATTGTATGCCACTTTCATTGTGCTTAGCTTAGAAGGCACTGGATTCTTTTTGGTTCTCCTGGCTGTGGATGGTCTTTTTCATCTTTTTAATAAAGGACACTGTGTTGACCTGTCTGTTCAGATAGAAATCCCGAAACCCTGCATTCACAATGTACATCATTCAACTTCAAAGACTAAAGACATATATTGGTGAAAACAGAGAAATATGGGTTACAACTCATAGCCTGAAAGTAACTTTTGCAGCCCAAACCTTTTTTTTGGGGGGATAGGGGATTATTGCTTTCCCAACCCTTCTACACAGAATGAGGTTTTTAAGTTTATTATAATGTTTGCTATGCTGGCTGTCTCGATTGTGTGTTGAGATTTTTTTGGGAAAACTTTTTGCTCTGTACCAGGTCTAATAGAGTTTTTTTTTGATGTAGCTCTGAACAGCAGATGAACACCGTTCAAACTCCAGGTAAAGGTACATAACTGTTACAAATGTTTCCTAAAAAAGACAAATATTGCTTTTGAATATATATTGTATTTTTATTATGACCAGGTCAAAAATATTACATTTGAAAAATATATTTTCCTCTTTTTTTATTTTTTCTATTTTTATCAGTTGGATCTAAAATATAACACGGACCTTCTACATTCTAGTTTTAATCCAGATAGTGGTGCTCTGATCTGTATTTCACATCTTCATCAGCTCAATAGCTGCTTTGTAGGGAAAAAAATGTTCATAAAGCTTAGTGGTTCAAACTGAAATGTTATATGCATAAAAATCATTAAGTTTTTTAGATGCATAGGACTCATACATTTTACATGTATAATAGGAATCAGAACAGTGGCTCTACCACATTCCATGCTGCAGATAGGTCCTTACAGGGATTTCATTTCAGAGAGAAAGCACAAAGGCTAACAGCTTCTGTTGTACTTTTTCTCTCTTCAGAACCCCACCCCAAGAGGGGTTCAGATAGCCAAAATGATCACTGTTGTCACCTAAACTGACATGAGAGCCATAAATTGCTCATTGCCAAAGGAACCCCAAGCAACCTCTGGAGGGACCCTGGTTGAGGAACACTGGTCTAGAGTAGGTATTCATATATAGGCACTGAAATGGTGAATTAGTAAATTAAAATGTGGACAATCAGAGAACAATTCCTAATAGAGACCATTGCTTCGCCATAAAAAAATATTGTCTCGTTTGTGGAAGCAGTAGTCTTTCTGAAGAGATCCAACACACACCTTGCTGAGACAGACCTATAACTCCGCAATCAGGAGGAAGAAGAAGATGTTTGTTGTAGAACTATGGACCTGAATCAACAAGAGGCTTGTTGGGATACTGTAGAGCAGTGTTTTTCCACCTTTTTAAAATGTGGAAACCTTGAAATAACATTCAGGTCTTCAGGTTACCCCAGCTATATTTACTATATCCACAGATCACAGTACATTAGTGTGGTGGTCAGTGGGAAGAATTCCTCTTACATCGCTGGCCATTGGGAATAAGTTCAACCTTAAAGATAGACAAAAAGATCATTGGTGTCACTTAAACTGACCTGAGGTACATAAACTGCTCATTGCTCAAGGAATCACTAGCATCCTTTGGAGGAATCCTAGGGTTCCATGAAAGCCTTGTTGAGAAACACAGCCGTAGAGAGAGAGCACTACTTCCCCACAAAGAGCAAAAGTCATTCTCTGTAGCATGCTGGCAGTCATTCCTGTTCAGGCGGTGGCTACATTCTAAAGAGAATGATCTATAATGTTTGCAGAGCTTTTCATGCACCTGTATTAAAATTGAATGTCCATCTGGTTTTATTATATTTAGTTCTCCAGAATACTAAAATATATAATTAATAATGGAAAGTTTATTAAGAATTCCGTAAACCTGCTAATGAAGATGTTTAATGATATTCTTTCCTGATCTCCAGGTGGCGGGACAAGTGATGAAGTTCAATACTATGATATAAGCACAAAGGTGAGCACCTGTGAAGGACGAGATACATGTCTATAAATGACAGGTGATGACATAGGATCACTGAGCTGCATCACATTACATACTTGTTCATGGGTTTAGAAATAAAGTGGTACCATGGTATAAGTCCTTAATCCATTCCAGATCCTTGGACTTATACCAAACCAATTTTTCCCATAAGAAATAAAAGGAAAATGATTAATCCGTTCCCATGAAACAAAAACCTATTGTTTTTGGCATATTATACATTGATGGGGTTGTAAAGAATATTTTAAACACTGCCTTATATCAAAATACATAAATACAAAAGTAATTAGATGAAATAAATTAAAATTTAACCTCCCTTTACCTTGCTAAGAAGAGTCAAGTGCCTACTAGAATGGTGCTGAGAAGGGATGTAATTCACAGAGAGTTATAGCGCGGGTTGATCAGTGATTGGTAGCAACTGGCGTACTGATGCTCATGGGCAGTCGTGGCTTTGTCTCGAGAGAGGTAAATAAAGCTAGCGCGCGGTGTTATGACTCGTTTTGACCCATACAAGTTCCAGCACAAAGGTTGTATACCAAGCAAAGTTTTTCGTGTCCAAACAGGACTTATACCAAGTTGGACTTATTCCAAAGCGGACTTACACCGAGGAACCACTGTAGTTTAAGCTGGACCTTCCACCAGATTTTGTAGGTTTGGCCATCGCCATCAGTTACAGAGTTTATGTTTCATTACACGTAAATAGTTGACCATTGCCTTAGTTCCTATTCCTCTCCTAGGCAGGACTGATGTGCCTTCAGTCTCCTGGGACACTCATCTCAGATGAAAGGTCAGCAAGTGATGAGGTATCACAAGCTTAAATCGATGTAGATGAGACATCTTCCTTTACTTGCGGTTTGTTGACATCCATGATATGAATGGAAGCTGTGAGCTTCTGAAGGTACATTGCTGAAGGAAAATAAGTGTATGGGGGAAAGCAATATAATAAATAAGAAGTATACGGGTCTTAGCAAATATGTAACTGAATGGAGAAAGAAGAAGACGAAGAAGAATGGTTGATAAAGTAAAGTTATTGCTGAAAGGTCTTCTTTATAACATTACATTTTTTCAGCAACCAGATGAAGTCCATGAGGTTGGCACCGATGAAGTGGGAAGGAAGATTACAGAAACTGGAGAGATTGAGGATGAAGAAGATGTAGGTGCCAATACATTAGTAGTCCCTTCTCATGGTCTGCTAACTAGGACAGAAGTTTTAGAAGTTTTTACAGGATTTGATCCCTCAATACAAAAACCCTGATGAAGGTCGATTGCTGAACTTCTATGACATATGTAATTAAATGATAGTATCTAAAAAATAAACTGGACTTTTACAAAATATTATAGTGTGGCACTTTGATCACAACTTCATGGTCACCATAGAGAGGAACCTTAGACGTCAGAGCAGCCAACTAGAAGTCTAAAACCACCACTCTTTATTAGCCACCACTCATAGAAAATTAACTTAGGAGTACCACTGCTCAATTTCCCTATATTTTACACTTGATGTGGAGGCCTTGATGGGAGATAAGTAACCATAAACAATGTAACTTAGCCATTTTTAAATGCCAGTTCAATTTTTAAATTATCATAAAGTCATCACTTTAATAATTATTGTAGAGTGTCAAGGACAAACATCCCCATCATCTCTAAACCTAATGCAAAGAAGCGTTTGAAAGAAAAACACGCTGAGATAAATAATTAGGGTAATAATGATAAACTCTTCTGTAACACTGGTTGGGTTCCTGCCTTGCTGATTTAATGGCTTCAAATAAAAGATTCAATGTCTGTGAAATTTAATTCACTTGTTGCATTTCATGACATAAACTCACATTACTAAACCCACGGCAAGCAGCCAAATATACAAATGGTCCATATAGAGAATATGGCAAAGGGGCAACTGACAGGGAGTCATGTGACTTGGAATAGGAAGTAAGCAGGGACTGGGATACCTGAGCAGAGTTGGTGCTGGCAGCAGGAGAATGCAAGGTGAGTGACGCTAAGGGAGGGAACAAATCCCGGTCATGCAGGGATCTGTGACACAAAATGACAGTTCCCTTAGTGGAGATCTAAAAGCCAAATTAAAGGTAGCAATGTACATATCAAGCCCCATCTAGAAATTAATTAGAATTACTGTAGGAACAATACACAAACAGTCCCTCCAATATCATTTCAGCCACCAGACACTAGAGATGGTTAAATAGGGTCAGATCTGTTTAGATTCAATTAACAAACTTTTTACCAAGATTCAATTTTAATCAGCTTTTGGGCAAATTGTATTAAAGGGTTTTTTTATTATTATGGTTAAATAACCTTTTTAGGTCTAATTTCAGTTGAATCAAATGGCTTGGGTCTGTATGAAGCATTGGCCTGATGATCCCTGGTAGCCTTCTGTATGATATCAAGCCTATCCTGGATGCAGAGAGGACCTTGCCATTGGGCAGCCAGTAGTAGGTATCCACGTTACTCATTACCCACCCCCGAAGAAGGACCCATGCTCTGTAAACAAAGACTTCATGTGTCTATAGCTTTACATAAGTTTTATTTTATTTCACTTTTTCATAACAAGAAAGGTAAGAATGAGGTTTAGAGGGTGTTATTATTATCCTCTAGATCAGCCTTGGACTCTTGTAAAACGCGGGTCCACAGACCGAAGGACTGAAATCAGTTATATAGGCAACCATTATATTTCTATGGCATATTGGAGGCTTTTTTATCCTTTACTGGGTTATGCTTTTTGATACAGAACTTATATCAGACAGGACAAACAAGATCCCAAGCATGTAAAATGTATCTTTCTGCAAAAAACTAATAGGCGTTCATGAATCAAATCTACGTTAGTCATTATCCATTGATGTTGTCATCTTTAACAACATATTGCTTTAAAAAAAAAATCTGCCCTCCTAAGCCCCCCTGGCTGCACGGATTTACCGTTTGACCACAAACATTATCAGCCCTCCTGGCTGTATCAACTGGCTACATCTATATATTTTCTGCTTCCTCCCGAAAAATACACCTTTTGGGAGAGCAGCCAAATACCTACCTGGTAATCAGGCAGATCTCAATTGAGATCCTGTTTTCAGCTTTAGGAATTATTCCGACTATGTTTTATTTATTTTTAGATGAGGTTCTTATTACCTTAATCTAAACCCCTATCCATGGTATTCAAAATGTAAGATCATGTATATCAATATCACTATGCGATCAAATCCACTAAGAAAAGAGACTTTTTTCTTGTGGACTTGAACATATCGGTAGGTACCGCCAACAATATTCAAATATATTACTATTCAACTCCTTACCTTTATAGACAGACCTTATTACTGACCATGTATTATGCACTACATTATTTTTATTAGCATGCAGCTTGAATACTGCTTCTAGTACTCCTTTATCTAGACCGCAGTTCAACTAAATGTAAGTAATACCATCACTTTATTCCTTGGAATATTATTGACATAACCAAATCTATAATAACATTGTTTAATTAAAACATCAGATATGAAAGCTTTTTTGACACCTATTTCACAATTAGTCCTAATATGGTAAAGATCATTAGAAAAAAAAATAACATATTTTGTACTAAAATGTCAATAATATTATTCTTTCTAATCCTCAATGTTTGTTACCAATGTATAATATATTCAATCTAGTAACATGTAAACTAATATCAGTTGTCAAATATCTTTACAAATAATCCAATAGAATTTAAACATTGCTGTATGATATGCAACTTTTGATGCTATATATTTTGTGTTTGTGCAACATAGAAATCATACAATCTCTGCAACCACATACCCCTGAAGAAGCCTATAATTGGCGAAACGCGTCAGGAATTGTGTTACGGCTACAGGTCCTCTTTTTGTTTTCAACAATATATTGTCTGATGTTTAGGGAAATTATGTCTAGGACAAATATCCAAACCCTGAGACGGTAACAGGCAATTGGATATATGGTGGAAAAAATTACTTTGTACCACTGTTGTATGTATTATCTACAAAATACACACTTGACTTTTTGCACTAAAACTCTGAGCCTTAAACCTTTTTCTTTCCTCTATATCTACACAATACATTTAAAAAAAAATCTGCTATTTTTTACACTTATCCTTTACTCACTTGCTCTTTCTTTAAAACAAAGGCATGCAGAAGATGATACATCAGTCATAACACATCTTCTACCACCCAGATGTCACACCATGTATGGAAGAATCTTTATAATCATCAGTTTTCTAGGTAAGTGCTAGTACCATGTGCATTCGCCTATAAAAGTCAATAATGATGATGATTTACAGGTGGAAGGGGTGAGTATTTTATCTTTTAAGTAGGTGGCATTGTCTTGGGTAGAGAAGGCAGTTTTGGGGGGGGTGGGCAGGTGTGGGGTTTAGGAGGGAGTCAATTGTGAATTGTTGAGAATAGACTGGTTGGGTTTGAAGCTTGAGAGGAAATGACAGCGGAGAAATAATTTTGCTTGGCAGTGAGTTCAGTGTTAAAGTACTGCAGTCTGGTTTGGTAGTCCATTTTCTTGTCTTTTGGTAGTTTCCTTTTTACCTTCCTTTCTATTTTCTTTTTCTTTAATTTACTTTTCTTTTTTCTTTCCTATCTCTTTTTCTTTCCTCGTTCTTTTACCTTTTCCTTTCCTTTTTCTTTTACCTTTTCCTTTTCTTTTGCCTTTCTTTTTTTCATTCTAGTTTTGCTTTCCCTGCTTTTTTCCTTTCCATGCCTTTTTTTCTTTTCCTTTTCTTTCAATTAATTTCCTTTCCATTTTTCCTTTACTTTTTTTTTACTTTTTTCTTGCCATTTTCTTGTCCTTTCTTTTTTCCTTCCCTTTTCCTTTTCTTTTTCCTTTCCTTTTACTTTTCCTTTCCTTTTTATTTTACCTATTCCTTTCCTTTCCTCCCTGTTCCTTTACACTATTTTTTTTCTCTACTCACCCCCTCTAAAGAAAGTTTTTTGTTTAGATACAGAATATATCACTCAGCTGGATGAAATGATAGCTGTGTCAAAGGAAGAGATCACCATTCCATGTTATTACTCCAAAGACATCTTATGACATGACATGACATGACTTATGTAAGCATATGGTCATACTCGAACTTCAACATGGCCGGTACTCTCTGATCAATTTAATCCGTGATTTGTCACTGCGTATTCATAATGTTTGCATATTTGATCATGGAAGTTATTGCTGTGTTGTCTCTACCACACAAAGAAAACTGGGAAGCAATCAATTTACAAGGCTGATTGTTGCAGGTAACTTACAGCACACTTGTATTGAGAGCAGAAAATATGGAATATGTCATGGCTGACCACTCCAACCAAAAACATACTTACTGTATAGCTCTGTGTTTCTTCACCTTTTTACAACAATTGAAACAATTTTATAGGTCTTTGAGGGACCACTGCCATAAATACTTTATGCACAGAATATAATTGTTATATATATAATATATGTGGCTATTGGGAAGAATGTCACCCTTACAGCTAGCTAAAAAGATCATTGGTATCACATAAACTGACCTAAGAGGCACAAATTGTTTAGAGAACCCCAGCAACCTCATCTGTCCAAAAATGCATACATTTATTATTATTAAACCATGTATTTTACCAATCAGATTATCCTGGTCATGCTAAAGCTACGTACACACATCAGATGATTCTTGTCCGATAATCACCTCCGGGCTAGTATTGGATGAGAATCTGGCGTGTATACAGCTCCCGTCCAACGTCCTGGTGGATCCACGAACAATGAAAGTACCCGGTCCTGATCAAAAGAGCTTTTGCAATGCTGGAACATTTAGACATGAGGAGGGGGGCTGGAAGTTTACCTAATATGGGGCCCAGAAATTTCTGATGGCAGCCCTGAGCAAACCTCTTGTAACTTGTGAGTTCTCCATGATCATTCCAAACCCAGTTCCAAGTTTTATTGTAATGTCAGAGCATGTATATTGTCATAGGTAATTTTCTGACCTTTTATGTTAAATTTCAACCTCAGATATCACTAGATATTAAGGTGTTAAACTCCGTACACTGTAATAATAATTCTTTAATGCAGCTAGCTTATGTACCTGGATATGAGCGAATATCAGAATCTTGTAATTACCTGTACATCAGATCTCAGACTAAGAGGGAGAGAAGAAGGAAAATGATGATAGGCTAGTGAACACATGGAGATGAACGCATACGTCTTCTGCATCCC
>NC_092859.1:6845768-6850177 GCF_032062135.1 Pyxicephalus adspersus
GAGCTTATTTAGAATATGAAAGCCCTTTATAACAAGAAGGCCTCCAGATATCCACCCCTCCACTAACCTATTACCAAAAAGGATTCAAATCTGAAAATAATAATACAATTATGTCTTTTTCCTAAACTAATATTTCCTATGGTCAAGCAATGTCTAAAAAGAATCCCATGTTGATCCATTCTCTGATAGACAATGTTCAGAGTTCTCTGTCACTGTGTTTTGAGAATCCTGCAAAGCTCTCTCTAGTTGCTTTCTTGCTGGAAGAGGTGGAAAGCTGTCCTCGTCTCACCCCATGGCTGAACTCAATGACCTAAGTAGAATTTCTCCCAAAATCAAAATATTCCTTTAAAATTCAACCTTATACTCTAATTTTCGAAGAAAATTTTACCTAGTTGAATGTTTTTTGCTGAACCAGAAACAGAGGCAACCACTACAACAGACCTGTCCCTACCTACAACATTGCTTTAACAATGATTTTTCAATTGTATGCATGGTAGGGGTTCCAGTGTTGGGGGACAGATCCTCTTTTCCACATCTGGACCTCAAAAAATATTGCGGTAATTTGTTGAGGGTTTATAATGGCATCTAGGAGACCCTATGGGGTAATACCTAAAAGGGTGCATACAAGATGTTACGTAAGAGGGTGACCAGATATCCACCCTCTACCAGGGGATATATTCATAACTCTTACCCATTCCCACAAAGATTTTTATCACAGTACCAAATTTAAATATAATTTAAAACTAATTTGGCTTTCACTATGTAGCCCTGTTATTACACCCTCTACCTCAGTGATTCTCAACCACAGCTCCCAGGAACCTTAGGGTTCCTCCAGAGGTTGCTAGGGGTTCCTTGAGCAATAAGCATTTTTTTCCTCTCAGGCCAGTTTAATTGGGACTGTAAGGGGGCCAGCCTTTCCAATGGCCAGGAATGTGAAAGGCACTCTTCTCACTGACCAACACACTAATGTACGGTGAGCTTTGAATATAGTAATTATAGTAGGGTTCCCTGAAGACCTGAAAGTTTTTTCAAGGGTTCTCCCATGTTAAAAAGATCAAGAATCACTACTTTAGAGACTAGGTATAAAGAAAGATTGACTCCAAGAGTAGGCAAAGAACTCTCCACCACTTGCAGTGGACCAGTACGAAGGGCCACCACCTGTCCCAGAAGCAGCCCTGGGTTCAGATCCTGACAAGCGCATGTTATAAGGAGAAGAGCTTAACATTGTAATCTGCTTTTAAAACATTGATCACGGTAAAAAAAAAAAGTTATTAAAAAGAAATCCAAATAATAAATCCAAAAGTTTATTCTAATATTGTACCCTTGTTTGGACAAACTTTTAAAAAAATTTTATTCATTATTTTTTTTTATTATTATTTACAATTATTTATGATATTTTAATTTATGATTTGTGTTTCAAACTTATCATACTTGGGAGTTATTCCTAAGAATTACAGGCCTAAAATATTAAACAACAAATTTTAATGCAAAACAATTTACCACTTTTGACATAATTACACGGACATAATTAGAAAGCCAGAGAGGGTAAAGAAGATGGGAGCCAAGCTCAGCACACCCAACCTACAACCCAAATACCACTATTGGGTAGGCTAACCCCTTTACTACCACCTCTGTAACTGTTATGGTGGTGGCAATGTTGGCATGTACACACACTCATGGAATACACTTTCTAATGTTCACTTTACTTTCTTGAAGAAATTATTTATTTCTGCAAAGTTGGTGATATCTGAATTTGGAAAATATTATTCTTGCCACTTGACAAAAAAAGAGGAAGTCTTTGCAATAATCAAACTTTAAGGAAACACATAGTTTGTAATATTTCCTGGTTAACAATGTTGTAAACTGCAAGCAGTGTAAATTGTGACACTTGCTGCCAAAAGCAAAGAGTCACAGCCTTCTGTAAGCCAATAAATCAAAGACTCCCGTCCCATCCCTGCATGACAGGCCAATCACCAATCAGCTGTACTGTCACATGGTATTTTATGTGTAAAGTAATGGGATGATGTAGCTGTTTCCTTTGTGGGTAAAGAACTTTGAGCCAAAAAAAAAAGTTTCACCCATCCCTACTAACCACCTTCTTCTCCAACCTATTCTGCAGAGACTTTTGTTCTTATATTTTGAAGCAAGATATACTGACTTAAATCCATGTCTGGTCCTCAGTGGTCTCCTAGATGATAAAAATGTTTGGGGAAAACAAACCCCTATTTTCTTTTTTTGCACCCCCAAATTGTTATCTTGTAAACAAAAACTTTAAAAAAAAAGGAAAAAAAGCTTGGGTTTTTTGTCAATAATCACATGTATTAGTATACAAGAAGTTATTAAACATTAAAGAGAAAGTAAACGCAAAACTGCCCAAAACAAAAATAGTCAATTAAACAACAAAAATAGCAGTCGATCGCTCCAGAGGTTTTTACCGTCGAGTCCCACGTTGCCCCAGTATCCATCTTCAGGCAGGCACTGGCATCTTTTCCTCTTCTTCCGGGTTCTTCTTCCTACGCCACCCGACACAGCCATGAGATCGGGTGACGTAGTGTAGGAAAAAAACATGCCAATCTCACTGCGCATGTGTGAGATCTGCAATTTTTTCCCTTGTGACGAAAGGGCTCCTTCTACGCATGCCTGACGTGCTCTCCATGCGCAGATGGAGCACCCCAGAGACTCCCAGGATGTGTGGCGTAGGTATCCTGGGGGGCTTTGCGCTCCCATTCATTCTCAATTGTCTAGGCCAGGGGTCAGGCCAGATACAGCCTAGCCAGTAGTTTGTTCCGCATGCGGCTCTTGAGGCTCAATGTGGTGGCTCCCTTCCCTATTTACGGCAACCTACGTTAACACTTCCACCACCGGGGTAAATAGGGAACATTCCCTCTCCTCCGCAATGCATACAAATTTCTTTTTAGGGGGCGTTCCTGGTGGGGGGGAGCCATTGGGGCGTGACTCGGGAGAGAGTCCAGCCTACTATGCTCCTGCCTACCACTGAAATGGCCTAGTGGCCAAAAAAGTTTGCTGACCTCTGGTCTAGGCGAATCAGAATTAGGAGGGTAGTGCTGCATACTTTTATGTAAAGTAAAAATTCTGAGTTTATGTACGCTTTAAGCTTTCATGGGGAAAATGACCGATTATCTATACAAAGGTTGATCTGACAAGTCACCCTCATTAAGTATTCATGGGGAAAGAGACCATTTTCCTATACAGACACGATCTCTAAATCAATTATAATGAGCAAAAATGGTCATACAGCGTTTGAAATTCCATCTCTTGACGAGTTTCGCCTTGTGGCTTCCTCAGGGAATAGTTGAGAATGTTACTTATCTAAAGATCATGGAAAGGAAAAAGTACTAAGTACATGTTCATATATTAGAAAGAATGCTTCAAATGCACTTCAAATATACATAAGTACATATTTACACATTATAAAAGTAGCATTACCAAAAAACATCAATAGTTGGTTGAATAAAACATGAAAATATAATAAGTGTTGTCTTTGGCTTAGTAAAATTATTGGATGTAGTTGGTTTAACTATTTAATAAACCAACCATACCAGTTTCCTTGCAAAGATGATGAGTTCAGAACCTCTTATTGTTGCCTCCATCAAGAAGCCGTCTTCACCACTGGCTCCATGGAGGACTTTCATGAAAATGGCAATCCTGTTCATCCATTAGATTATGTAATCTCTGTATGTGCGCAGGAGTTACATTGCCCTGGCAGCTTTCAGTGATCTTTTTATATAATGAAGATGAGTAGAAAAGACTGAATGGGAAACCTGCAGCATCCTAGGATTCCTACATCACGTATCTGAGGAGGCTTTGTGCTGCTCCTTCTGCATATGCCCGATCTTGGGCATCCATAGTAGAGGCTTTCCGAAATGTAAAAAAAAGGGCTGAGCTCACACATTTTGTTTTGCATTTTCAGAAGGAAACATCACCCAGATCTTGTGCCTGCACAGTGCGAGATCTGGTAACGTAGGAATAAGAAAGAAAATGGCGGCACCCACCGGTTCCTCCACACTGGAAAGAAGAAGAAATCCAAGATGGTGCGGGACTCGGAGAGTGGAATAGGATTGTAGAGGGAACGAAGGCTCTTCGAATGTAAAGGTGTTATTATTATTATTTCAAACTCTTTTTTAAAATGGATGAGCTATGGGCAAAATAATAGAAAGTAATGTTCAGAATTGAGCTCAGTGTCTAAAGACAACCAAAGATATTTGTTTGACGTGTTTGATACGTTGCCCTGCACATATTCCTTATTTGCACTAACCCTTTGATTAGATCTTAGATTTTGGCATACAAATTGTATCTTTCTGCAAAAATGTAATTTGGATCCATGAGTCATTGCCCCTGATTCATCATTGAAATCCGCAATCGCTGGAAGCGCGATAATACGCGCGACC
>NC_092859.1:6853275-6891550 GCF_032062135.1 Pyxicephalus adspersus
ATCGCCAGTAAAAAGCTGTCGGATAAGCGCGGCTCCGTGCGCAAGCTTTTCCGGTTGTTGAATAGCGCGATCGCGCATGATTCCGGATCGCTAATACGAATGCGCGACCGATAATCCGATTTTGCTTGATGAATCAGGGGCATTATCTTTATGTTCATCTATTGCCCCATAGTTCCCTTACATCAGGCCTGGACCGTAACATTGCATATTACTTACTAAAAAATTCTGTATTTCTTCATACTTTTGTTTCACTCATTTTCTCTTCCTGTAAATCAAATACACACAGCAAACGATACACCGGTGCCAACACGTCTTCCACCCTCCAGATACCACACCTTGTATGGAGAGATGAGACTCTTTTTATTGACCAGTATCTGTTTTCTAGGTAAGTGCTAATACTGTGTACATTCACCAGTGGAAGTTATTATTTAAGGTGAATGTGTGGTCAATTTGATCTCAGGAGGAATCAAAGCAGAATTCAGTGATTGCAGAAAAAAAGGAACTGTGAACAATGTTTGCAATTGTAAACTTCTAGAAGAGCAAATTGGGTCCTTTAAAACACCCAAATCTAAACAGTTGTATGGTATATGTGAAACTTTTGGTGAATTAGTTGGTAACCAAGAAATGCATTGGTTTTGTGTCAAATTGATTTTTTTGTATTAGTTTTACTATTTACCAATCAGACTAATCTTAACCAAGGTTCTGTAAAAGCCAAAAAATATTCTGATTTCTGAATGTCTAAAATTTAGATCTGCTGTAAAATCTTTGGTCATATACAAGGAGTCCCATCTTTATAGAAATAGGGCTCCGTGGTATTCTAATTAAAGCAGAAGAAATATTTTTTTCTGATTGCTTTTATGTCTTTTACGTTTATTACTGTTCGTGCATGTATTTTAGTGACTTTCTATGCTAATACTGTGTACATTCACCAGTGGAAATTATTGTTTAGAGTGAATGTGTGGTCAACTTAATCTCAGGAGGAATTGAAGTAGAATTCAGTGATTGCAGAAAAAAAGGAACTGTGAATGATGTTTGCAATTCTTTCATATTGCAATTGTGAGCTTTCACAAGAGTATTATAATAAATAATAATATAATTGTATTGGTTTTGTGTCAGTTTTATTTTACTGGGCATGTTTTACTTTATACCAGTCTATCCTAAAGCAGACCAATCACCAAAATGTTTACTTCACATAAAAGGGTAGACAGCCAGTCTATGTAAGGTAAGAATTAAATTTGTTCGGCCAAATGTTATGTAGAACTTTAAGGCATGAAGTAGAGGATGTGTATGTAATAAACAAATATCGGTGCTCTTGTTTACTAAATATACAGAGATTTGAGAATTTTAGGAATTTTCACACATTGATAAGATCATTCATATCAAGAGGAGCTCTTCTACAATGTTGATCATATATTCCTTTTTAATACATCAGTATAAAATATTGCCTTGTCTGTTAGTTGTAGGAATGAAGGCGTTTTCAAGACCTGGGTGTGTTTATCAGGTGAGGACTCGGATGGTGAAATCCGGAGATTCTGTTACCATTCCATGTTCATACATTGGCTCGGAAGAACTGGGTGAGAATGTACAGATCATCTGGATGGACAACAATAGAGAATATTGCTCACCTGACAGCAAAAAGATCTTTACTCCTTCCGGAAATGCAGTAGAGAAATATAAGGGACGACTCTACAGAGAGAAAGATCCGTACAGGAAAAGGACAGAATATATCACAATTACAGGGCTAAAACCAACAGATGGACCTAGATTTTGCTGCCAACTATACGAGAGGAAAGATGGTATTTTAATCAACCAGAATATATATGGAACTTTACTGCAATTTCCAGGTAAGTTTTTATTATGCTCAGAGCAGGTTTCTGTTAAGTTCTCTAACCCATATCAACTCCAAACTTCTCCTATTTGTTGCCGCATTTAGAATACCCTTTACATTTTATTTGTTGTAACTGTTCAAAAGGTGTTAAAAAAGGTAAATTTGTTTAAATTTAACCTCAGATGTAAAACCGAAGAGATTCCACTGTGTCATTATTCATTTAACAAAAACTAGGCCAAAATGGAGACACCACATGTGAAAAACTAAGTACACCCCATGATTCAATAGCTTCTAGAACCGTCATTACCTGCAATACCTTAAAGTCACCAAAAGGTTTTATCAGTCTCCTACATTTTTGGCTCACTGCTCCTTGCAACATTGCTTCAATTCATTGACGATTACAGACATTCAGGTATGCTTGGTCCCTTTTCCTTTGTCCTGTGACTCAGTTTCAGTCAAGCTTTAGCTGTCACACACGTGGCCTCACATTTGACTTTGGAATATTTTGGTATACAGAAGAATTTTATGGTTGATTCAATGGGCTTGATTTTTTAAACACCAAAGACTGGAGAAGGGAGACTAATATGGGAGAACCTGGCTCAATAGATAAAAAAGATTTTTTATGAAATCTGTTACACGTTTGCAGGATCACCCAGGTTTTCCCATGACAGCCTATTGTCTCCAGTCTTGGAGAGATTTATTAAATCAGGCCCAATGAATGCAAGCTGCCCAGGACCTGTGACTGCAAAATAATCATTACTCCACCACCATGTTTTACAGTTGGTATGATGTGTTTGTGCTGATATGCAGTGTTTGGTTTTCGCTAAACATGGCACTGTGGATTATGGTGAAACATTTTCATCTTGGTCTCATCTGTACAAAAGACATTGTTCCAGAAGTCTTGTTGTTTTTATGAACCATTGAAGTTTAAGAATTAACATGCTAACTGAGCCCTGTAAAGTCTGTGATGGAGCTGTTGGTTTTGTGCATAGTCTGACATTGGAGTGAATTTGCTAGGACTCCTGAGACAATTGACAACATTTCTGAATGTTTCCTACTTTTGGATAACGTTTCCTGCTGTAGATTGATGAACTTCAAAGTTCCGAAATTGCTTTATATAGAAGTTCAGAAATTGCCTTATATCACTTCCCAAATTGATGGGCTTCACTAATTACATCTTTATTTTACCTGATCTCTTTTCACCTATGCGTTGTGTTAACACACACCTGAATGCTCCACACCAGCAAACTGTCCAAGCTTCATTCGTAGAGGTAGTCACACTTCCTGACAATCAATTAGTCAAGTTCTTTGATTGGCAGCCCCTGGCTGCTATTTACCCTCCTAATTCCTAGAAAGTTAGGGGTATACTTGATTTTTCACAATGCTTTATCATTGACTTGGTCTTTTCTACATAAAAGATTCCATTGAATAATAATGTATTATGTCATGTGTTGTTGTTCATTCAAGGTTGTTACTTACCTAATTTTAGTACCTGCTAAGCACCTGATAATTCTTATGTTCTGATATGAAACCTTAAAACTGAAATAGGGTGTACTTTCTTTTTCACATTACTGTATATTAGCAGTATATATATATATATATTGTGAGGGGTTACGCTCAGGATCGCCTTTGCTGGAGTCAAAGGACACTTGTCTGGTTCATCCAACTCAGATCACACACCAAGGTATCAGCCTGGCAAAAGAAAAAGAAAACAGCAAAAGAAAACCTTGCTTGTCCGGCACTTACTATACATCAAGACATCCCTGTCTATCAGCTGGAGGGCTTCTCCCTGTCAGCTCAAAACCAAGCTTTTAGCAACCTTCTACTCACTTTTGAGCTCACTCACCCAGACAGACTTTCTGAGTCTCTCAGCCGAGCTCCCCCACAGACCGACTGTCTGTGTTTCCAGCAGAGCTCACTCACACAGTCCCCCTGTCTGTGTCTCCAAACAGAGCTCTCTCACACAGTCCACCTGTCTGTGTCTCCAAACTGAGCTGAACTCACACAGACCCCTGTCTGTGTCTTCAAACAGAGCTTATCACACAGACCCTTGTCTGTTTCTCCAACCAGAGCTGAACTCACACAGACCCCTGTCTGTGTCTCTCCAAGCCAAGCTGAACTCACACGGACCCCTGTCTGTGTCTCTCCAAGCCAAGCTACTGACTGAGCTCCTGGCTCTATGTTATATCCCCACCCTCAGTGCTTCTTCATTAATTATTAGAAAAAATTACCGGGTGTCGCATGGGCGCATTCGGCCACCACTGCTCTCTGACACTAACCCCTCTCTTTTACTGTATTTTCAAGTCAAATCACAATAGTTAAATCTTTACATTCTAGAATTTTGTTTTTGTTTCTTCGACTAGTTACGGATACCCATTTAGCTTAAGCTACTGAGCTCTGTAAAAATAGATTTTGTACAGCTAATTGACAGGAAAAACACATTTTTCTTCTTTTTTTTTCTTTTCATTCCTCATTTCATTCCATATTTTTCTTTCTCTACTCACCCCTTCTAACAAATGTTTTTTGTTTAGATACAGAATATATCTCTCAGCTGGATGAACTGATAGCTGCTTGGGATGAAGAGATCACCATTCCGTGTTATTACTCCAAGGGTACCTCGGATATTACATACATTGAATGGAATTTAGCAGACCCTAAATCTAACTTATGTACTGATACAGTCATACTAAAATCAAACCATGCTCTTCAATATACCCGGTACTCTGTGGTCAATTCCACCCATGAGATCTCACTGCGTATTCATAATGTTCGTTTCTTTGATCACGGAAGTTATTGCTGTGTTGTCTCTACCGCACAAAGAACACTGGGAAGCAATCAATTTACAAGGCTGTTTGTTGCAGGTAAATTACAGCACACTTGTAATAAGAGCACGAAATATGCGATATGTCATGGCTGGCCATTCTGAAAACTGAAGTTGCCTTTCTGTTCCTCGGAGACATTGGCTTCAATATTTTCTGAAGATCTAACCCAGAACCTAGAATTAAATATATGTGTACTGTCTAGATCAGTGTTTCTAGAACTTTATAACATGAGAGAACCCTTGAAATAATTAGATCTTCATGGAACCCCATCTAAAATTTCGCAGCTTACAGCATAATAATATGAGGGTCAGTGGGAAGAATTCCTCTTAAATTGCTGGCCAGTGGGAAGAATGTCACCCTACAGATAGCCAAAAAGATCACTGGCGTCACTTAAACTGACATGAGAGTCACAAACTGCTCATTGCTCAAGGAACGCCTAGAAAACTCT
This sequence comes from Pyxicephalus adspersus, assembly GCF_032062135.1. Taxonomy (NCBI): domain Eukaryota; kingdom Metazoa; phylum Chordata; class Amphibia; order Anura; family Pyxicephalidae; genus Pyxicephalus; species Pyxicephalus adspersus. The sequence continues at coordinate 6,858,374 of NC_092859.1, forward strand.
AGAGGAACCATAAGGTTGCTTGTCACCAATTATATTTTTTGGTTATTTGTAAGGGTGACATTCTTCTCAATGGCCAGCAATGAAGGAGAAATTCTTCCCACTGACTACCACACTATTTTTTTTTTGGGCCTGATTTATTAAAGCTCTCCAAGGCTGGGGGGGATACACTTTTATCAGTGAACCTGGGTGATCCAAATATCTGGAATGGATCTGGTCCAGGATTGAAAACATTTGCTAACAAATAGCAAATGATTTTAGGTCCATTCTAGGTTTTCTGGATCACCCAGGTTCACAGATGTAAGTGTATCCTCTCCAGTCTTTGAGAGCTTTAATTATTCAGACCTTTTAAGTCTTCTATTTTTCTCCACTATTGACACACACAGTATTCCCCTAAAATTCATGATGAATTCATGTTTTTAGTCCATATATGTATAAATGTACCAATATTAAACCTTATTTGTCATCTATTCACCCAATAAGTATATCTAGGTCATGCTAATGTAGTATATCAATAAAGCATGCCAATATACAGTAATACCTCTGCTAACAAATTTTTCGGCTAACAATTTTTTTCCACTGTTTAAGAGACTCGGCTAACAAAGATGGACTCAGGTAACAAATGTAAAAAAAAAAAAAGCAGTAAGTAAGTAAGAAGTAAGACACCTGATAACATACTGCATGACAAATTTACAGTACTTCCTGTATACTGTATCAATAAGTGAGAGAGAAAGACATCACTTTACATACGAACGAGGCTTCCCTGATGCTTGTGTGCAGGACAGAGGCTTGATGGGGGGAGGGGGGCAGTTTGCATGACTTGAAGAAGAAATTATATGCTAAACAAAGCTGAGCTTATGGGTGATCTTAGGGGGTGAGCTCTTCTGCAACCTTTAATGACCAAGACAAAACTCTGCAGTTGTTTCTTTTTGCATAACAAAGCACAGCTTGCTCCAGAAGGTAATGAATGTCTAGGCTCCATAAAGATTTTTTTTTTTTTTTTTGCTTTGTTTGTGATTAACTCACAGTTAGGTTTTTTTACAGTAACTGACACCACGCTGCCTAATAATATGTTGAGACTGTTCCAGTTTGGATGGTGTTCATTTCAGCTTTTGGTGAGTTTTTGACCTTTTTTATTGTGCTTTTAACAATTTTTTAAAACTTCTCCTAAAATTGTGGGCAGCATCCAGAAGGAAATAAATGATTTTCTATAGAAGCATATGGGAAATCATGTTTCAGCTAGCTTAGCTGAGGTATCTCTGTAAACCCTAGTTTACTCTGTGTATTATACACAATACCTTTTCTTCAATTTCTTCATTTACATTTTTTTTTATTGCATCTCAATTCTGCCAATCCCCTTTGCCTTTTTTCGGTCATTTTCAGTCCTCCTACATACACTCACTATACATATACATACATATCATGTATAGCAGTGCTTCTAAACCAGGGTTCCTCCAGAGGTTGATAGGGGTTCCTTGATTTATTGAGGTTAGTTACCACTGACACCGATGATGTTTTTGGCTGTCTGTGGGGGTGACACCAATGCCAGCAATGTAAAATAAATTCCTCTCAATGACAACTCATAAATGTACTGTGGATATAGTAATTATAGAAAAGGTTCCATGAAGACCTAAAAGTTATTTAAAAGGGTTTCCCCATGTTATAAAGTTTGGAAAATGCTGACCTTTAGACTAGATCCTGTAAAATCAGGGTTTGAATTTTCTCATTCTCATGTGTGGATTGACCTACTTTTCCAATTGATTTTAGATTATTCATACTGGCATCAACCAAAACAAGAGATTACGATACAAGAAGGACTTTCAGAGAACCTTTCCTGCTCCTACACCCTTAGTTCTCAGTATACAGAGAGAGATATTGTGTGGGTGAATGTGTACTGGAGAGTGGGGAATGTAACTGGACCATACGCCTACCACCCCTACCAGCAAATGATTCATTCAACATATAGACAGAGGACACAAATAACAGGAATGACTAATCTAATGATAAATGGTGTGAAGAAGACAGACAACACATCATTTCACTGCTTTGTGGTGGTCAAACTGTGTGCAGGTGATACCTATAGTGATGAAATATATTATGGAGGAGAAACCAGACTGATCGTCTCTAGTAAAGGTAATGAGACCTTAGCTCAATATTAATTATTTAATTCTACCAACCCATAAACATCATTATATATATACATTTACTCTACATGACCTTTAAGTGTCAGGAAAAATGCTAACCAATGTTTTCATTGCTCTACATCTAGGACATTCCCTAATCCCAGGGCTACCATGAGTTGGGGACAAGGGGTACTTCTATACAAGGCCCTGTTTCGGAGAGCTTGACTTTGCAATGCTGGAACATTTAGACATAGAGGAGGAGGGCAGGAAGTTTACTTAATACGGGCCCCAGAAATTTCATATGGCAGCCCTGACCAAACCTGTAGTGACTGTGAGTTCTAGATTAGCATTCCCAACCCAGTTCCAAGTTTCAATCCCATGGGAATGTGATATCACAGCATGTACGAGTATTATGCTAGAGGAACGTTCCTGTCCTTTCACAGTAATTCTGAAGGTCAAAGTCAATGCAGCTAGTGAATATACCTGAATTTGAACCAGTATCAGCATCTTGTAATTACCTGTACATCACATCTCAGACTAAAAGAGAAAAGAAGCACAACAAGCCTATCAATGGCACTTTGGTCCACAAGAATGATGATAGAAGAGAGCACAGGGAGCTCCTAAGTCTTCTGTATCCCAGGCTGGGGAAAGGACAAGACTTGCTTGTGTTTATAATGTGTTGGTAAAATTAAGTTTCATTTATCAAAGGCTGAAACCCAGTTTACTTTTTTTTTGGCAGATATATCTTTCATTGAAGGAAACAAGGAGGAAAATGACCCCAGCAAAGACAGCAACCTTTCCTCCCAAGATCTCACGTTTATTATTGCCATTTCTTCAGTGATTGTCTTGAAAATCCTCATAATAATCTTAATATTTTTGAAAGTAAAAGGTGTGTAAATATTGTAAAAAGGTGTGCTTAATAATTCCCCTTTCTGGGTTCTGCTAAATCATATTTGCAACCCATTCAGACAAAATAATAAACCATTAAACCTAACCCATGCACACCCTTCCAGTATCCAGTACAAAACCTGATCCTGAGGAGCTCAGAGACTCCAGCACTCAACTTACCAACCACTTGGCCACAACTTTCCATCTATTAATCCAATATAAGCTAATCATAATATAATGAACATAACTTTAGTGGGGAGGGTGTGCCTGTAATTCCTACCCTTTTCCAATGTTGGAGGTCCTTAGGTCTCATCCAATTTTGGTTTACTTTTTTAAGGCGTCTGCTACCACTTTACCAAAGTTACTCCCAGCCGCATTACATCACCTCCGGCAGATTACTACTTCATTCACCACTTTTTGGAGACACAACAGCTCAACATGGGTCAGCCACCCAAGAACAACTGTGTAACCGCTCTCAAAATACCTTTTACCAGCCACAGTATTAATGGTCACCTCCCCCAGAGCCCCCCATAATTGGCAAATGGGTGGATATCACTTCTTTCTCCACAAATCTTCTTTATGATCCCCAGTTCTTCTTCCTCCCTCTTATAAAACTTCTCTCTCCTTCCCCATCTCTTACTACACAATCCTGCACTCCCCTACTATCCAACCCCTCCATCTTAACCCTTCCCTCCATGTCTATCTGTCCCCCAGTCATGCCAGCCCTTCCCATACAGTCCTCCGCTCATTGGCCCCTGGACTTCCCTTTACAAGATATACATTTGTGACTTGTTAGATTTTCACATTTCTGTCTACTTTGATTTTTATTATTTATTAGATTTGTGTGGTGTTTTTTTGCTTTTCTAACCTTCCATCATTTATTTCTCTCCTAGTTCTAAACAACTAATGAACAACATTCAGAAAGCAGGTAAGGGTATAGGAAATATCGGCAGCAAAATTTAATGAAGTCATATCTAAAGAGTGAAGGGTGAAAAAATGCTTCTACATTGGCATTGTCCAAACAGGAAGTTAGGAGCTTTGTGGAATTCAGTCATTTTTAATCTGTTATACAAGACCGCAAAGATGGGTCCTGGACAGGTAGTACATTTTCCCCCTAGAGAAGTGTTTATCAAACTTTTTAACATGTGGGAACCCTTTAAATATTTTCAGGTCTTTAGGGAACCCCTTCTATAATTACTTCCACAGATCACAGTATATTAGTGTGGTGGTCAGTAGGAAGAATGTCTCTTACATTTCTGGCCGTTGGGAAGAATGTCACCCATACAGATAGCCAAAAACATTTTTGGTGTCACTTAAACTGAGCTGAGAGGCACAAATTGCTCATTGCTCAACGAACCCCTAGAAACCTATGGAGGAAGCCTAGGGTTTTGCCCAAGCTTGGTGGAGCAACACTGCCTTACAGAGATGGGAAGGTACTGGGAAGAGAGTCCATTGCCAGGGTTGCATGTTTGGTAAACAGAGTTCCGGGGACCTGGGCTCTGAGATGAAAGGGAAGGTTGGGTGGGCTTTTTATTCCAACCCTAAACCTGCCAAATGGAAAGCCTTATCCAAACATCACCTGGTGTGTAGGGGTTAACTGGGCAGACAGGTGGAGCTGCCAGGGAGATCCGGGAGACGGGTGTGTGACCGGTGAGTTCGGTTGAAGGCCCATGTGTGGTAACCTAACATAAGAGTTGGGATCTTTGACTGCCTCTGATGTCTACTGTCAACAGCGAAGGTCCCTAGTCTTAATATTTAAGTTTTTTGTTTGAGTGAAGAAAGCCCCGGCACAAATAGAGAGACATCTAATGCTTTTACAAACTGTGCTTCTGCAAAGGCTATCCCTCCAACATTATACTTAGCCTGATTTATTTAAGCTCTCCAAGACTGGAAAAGATTTTCACAGGAGAACCTGGGTGATCAAACAATCCTGGAATCTAGTCGAGGATAGAAAACATTTGACAATAGCAAATTATTGTTAGGAAATCAATTCCAGATTTGCTGGATCACACAGGTTCTTCTATGACAATCTATCTTCTCTAGTCTTGAAGAGCTTTAATAAATCAGGCCCATTGTGTAATCTTATTGTGTTCTATTGTGATGATTTGAATGGAATTAGTTTTCTTAATTCCATTTTTTTCCAGGGTAACCTTCTTTATGCCAAATTAAACCAAACCAATAAAGAGAAACATCCAGTTGAGTAAAGTTTAGGTCATGGAGAAGTCGTCCCTTATTCCTAGTCTGTCACTAGTTTATGACCCTTCCCCTTTATAGGAAGGATAGAAACATGGAGGAGTAAAACAAAGCAATACTTACATAATTTTTTACCTCTGCAGACTTTCTCTCTTTCATGCAACCAGTCCCACAAAATCGGTTCCCTTCACTAGTCGTACTGTCTCCCCTTAACCAATATCATCACCTACAATGCAATACCAGTGAAGTGTCATGGCTGACTGGAGGTCATACGAACCCAAGGACAAACATATATTTTACATATAGCATGCAAATGCAAAATCCCATTTTGTTGCACAAGTCTGAAGAATATGATAGTAACATGAGTATAGACATCAAACTATGTTATAAAACTTCATTTAACATGTTACACAAATTTTTCATTTATTATTTTTGTCTACCAAGCTTATGCTCTGTAAATAAAGGATTGAAAAAAAATGTTTTACCGTTGTTTCTGGTGTATATAAATAAAAAATTTAAAAAATGTCATGGGTGTCTACTATAAATTTATTACAATACTGATGTTGGTGCATATTAGCCCCTAGGATTGACATATATTATCATATTATTTTTATTATATTGGTATTGTTATGATGCATGTGTCTAAAAGTGTCCTTCCACTAATGTCACACCATTTTTGACAAAGAACATAGGGGGACATGATTCATTCTCATGAATATACAATCATGTATATCACGTTACATATCATGTTGTCAGATATCACAGATTATCAGGAACTGAGAATATAGACGTGAACATAAAACAGGAGGGAATGCAGAGACATTGATGTCTGATGTAATTCCAGACTCCATCACAGAATTCAAATGTTCAGTCATTGATGACGTACAATGGTACATATCAGGGGTAATATCCAACCATAGCTTAAAAGTCCAAATCAGGATAAAGATAACAGTGAACAAAACACAGAAGAAAGCAAAAACAAACGAAAAAAGAGAGGAGAGATGGAAGGGGAAAAAAAGATTGAGGGTAATGTCTAGAGAGAGGAAGGGAAGAGAACCTGGTGAACTTCCAGCAGCCAAAGCATAGGAGATTCCAAAGCACAAAGGCTTAGATAAGTTATAGTTGGAGCAGTAAGTGATCGAGGCCAAATGGCATATCCAACCAAGGAGACCACATCTACTTAAACCACTCAACAGGATCAAACAAGATAGCTTTTATCATTTCATGGATCTAAAACCAAGTTATCTTTTGCTTGGCCTGGGCAACTGTAGGAGTGGAGAACCACCAGACTCCAGCCAGTACCATTTTGTGGGCGGTTTGAGGTTAAGGAGCTGTGGCGCTTTGGAAAAAAAACACTAGTATTATAAAACTAGGTAATATACTGCTATCCAATAATGTCCGATCTTAGGGGACACCCACCATATGTGGTACAAGATTACAGGTGTGAAACATTTGCTAAAGCAGTTGCCACTGTCCTTCGAGAAATTTTTGAAGACACTGAAGTCCCGTAAAGCACTATACTACACTTTATCACTGGTACGCGGCATTTTTTCGTGTTTGCAAGAAATTTGAAATACAAGTGTATCTTATAAGGTGTGTGCATTTAAATATATACATTTTTATATTTTGCAGGCATTTTTCATTTCAGTCTGCTTATCTTGTGAAGGTATCCGGGTGGTGGACTAATCTGGCATGTCCATTCTTCATTGTGATTCATATGTGAAACTGAGAATCAGATGTGAAAAAGAGGTCCAGTCCTTTAACATTAGGGATCCCAGTGTTGAGGGACATGAACTCTTTTCCACATCTGATCCTTCAAAAATATTGTAGTGATTTGTTGAAGGTTTATAATGGAATTTAGGAGACCCTGAGGGGTAATACATAAAAAGGGGGGCATACAAGTGGCTACGTAAGAGGCTGACCAGATATCTCCCCCTCCCAGGGGAAGTAGTATAGAGATATATTTATAACCCTTATCAATTCCCACAAAGAATGTATTTAATCAGAGTACCCAATTTAAAAATCCTTTTAAAAGAATTCCACTTTCACTTTGTAGCTCTGTTATTACACCCTTTACCTCAGTGATTTTCAACCAGAGCTCAGTGGAACTTCCAGAGGTTGCTTGGGGTTTCTTGAGCAATGATGAATTTGTGCCTTCCAGGTCAGATTAGGTATCTGTAAGTGTGACATTCTTCCTAATGGCCACCAATTTAGGAGGCATTTTCCTAATAACATACATACCACAATAACATACTGTGAGCTGGGGATATAGTAATTATATTAGGGTTCCATTATGACCTGAAAGTTTTTTCAAGGGTTCTCACATGTAAAAAAAAGTTAGGAATGACTGCCTAGAGACTAGGTATCAATAAAGATTGACCCCAAGAGTAGGAAAAGAACTCCTGAACACTTCCAGTGGTTGAGTAGGAAGAGCCACCACCAGACACAGGTGCAGTCCTGGGTTCAGATCCTGACACACGCATGTTAAAATGGGAAGCGCATCCCTTGTGATCCCAGTGTCTCCACTCATTTGGGTCTTGAGGATGAGAAAACATGTATGATACAATAGCCAATAACTCATTTTGATAATATAAAGTATATAGAAAAGTATATATACAAAGTATATATAATAAAATTATATAGAATATATATATATATATATTGTAAGGGGGTTCGCTCTGGATCGCCTTTGCTTTGTTCAAAGGACACGTCTGATTCATCAACTTTTATCACACGGAAGTATAAGTGTCCAATTGGCTTCCCGCCAGGTTTATTAAAGGTTGCACAATAAAACAAAACAATAAAAAAGAAAACCTTGCCTGTCTGGGACTCACTAAACAGAAGACTTTCCTGTCTATCAGCTGGAGGGCTTCTCCCTATCAGCTCCAAACACCACTTGCAGCAACCTTATACTCAGGTCTGAGTTGCTTCTCACAGTCCACCTTCCTGTGTCCCCAGGCACACAGACCTTCTGAGCCTCCCAAACTGAGCTCTCTCTCTCACACACAGTCCGCCTAGCTGTGTCTCTCTAGGCCAGGCTGAGCCTCCACAGACCCTGTCTGTGTCTCTCCAAAAATTAGGCTCCTGACTGAGCTCCTGGCTCTGGGTTATATCCCACCCTCAGTGTTACTTCTCTAATTACCTCGCAGGTAAGTTTTCCACCTGCTACTTCACAGAGGAGGGGAATCTTGGGCAACTATACCTCACATAAAGAGGCATCCCGGGCAAATATATCGCCCCTCCACCTCCAATCCTACATTGGTATCACAATATATATATATACATATATATATATATAATATAATATAAAAGTATATATAATTAACAGTAAGGCTCCCTTGAGAAGAGACGTATAAGGCGGGATATGATCACCCTGTATAAATATATAAATGGTCCATATAGAGAACTCTCTTCCCAATTATTCACTGTAAGGCCATTACAAAGCACAAGGGGGCTCTCTTTGCGTCTGGAGGAAAAGAAGTTTAATCTCCGGATAAGGAAGGTATTCTTCACTGTAAGGTCTGAGAAAATGTGGAATCGGCTCCCTCAGGAAGTAGTTTCAGCAATTACTATAGATTGCTTTAAGAAAAAGCTGGATGATTTCTAGAAGCACAGAATATAACTGGGGATTAAGGATTTAAAGTAAAAATAACAGAGACTGCTGAACCAGGGAACATCCGATTGCCTCATGGAATCAGAAATTATTTTGCCCGTTGGAGCAAATTGTACCAGGGTTTTTTTTTTGCCTTCCTCTGGTCCAATATCTATAACCATGGGGTTTTATATCTGGAATATATTTATTTCCCTAGTGGTTAACCTTGATAAATGTTGAACTTTTTTAACCTGACTTACTATGTAACTATGTAACACAATGGGCCTAATTTTTCAAAGCTCTCCAAGACTGGAGAAGATAGACTATGATTTAGGTCAAAGTCCCAACACTTTAATGTGCCAGCAATTTAATATAAATACCTAATGAGGTTTTAGTTTAGAAAAAACAACTCATACGTTAACATCTTTTGTCTTAAAAGAAAAACAAAATAATAGAGCTTTCAATGATACAAACAATTTTTTAATGAAAGGTAAAATTTTGCATTTGGCATGCTTTTGGGCAAATAATGTGACTTTTGCTGTTGTATGCAAGCTGATAATTTGTCTAACCTCGACTCATATACTTTGTTAGTTTGAGAGCTACAAATGCAGCACTCAGGTCATTTGTTAGTCTGTTTCTGGTGTCAGATTTGATATAATGAAAACAACTAAGAGCAGCTTCTCTCAAGCATACAATGATCTAAACAAAGTAAGGAAAGCAAACACAAATTCTTTCATTGATATACCACCCTTAGCAGATGCCTATTTATCCCTATTTTTCATTGTAGGCTGTAATTCTTAGGCATAACTCAGTGATATTTAAGAAATTTAATAATGAACTTTAAATAACAAAACATTTTTTTAAAGAAAAAAAATAAAAAAAATATTTAAATATACAACATATACAATTGTATAGTAGGAAGTATAATATATATAATATATTATTATATCTATACTATATGAATATTTCTTTGTATTGGAATCCAATACAAAATGATTTGAATTTCCTGCCCTTCCCACCCGCACTGACGCATGCACTGACATTACCGGGAAACCCAGGAAGTCTCTGCTTTTTGGAGGACCAGGGCATGTCCCTAGGACCTGCGGGGACCAGCAGGACGCCAGGGGACACCGATGGAAGAAGCTAAGTGTTTTTTTTTTAGTTAAAAGCGACCCCGAGTGTGACTTGGGATTACCGCTTTTTGCAGGTAAAATCCACCCCGAGTCACCCTCAGGATTACCGCTAGCGGGGTGAAAATTATTTGGCCGAGAATTCCACACTTTTCAGTTTTCAGTTTCAGGACTAACTGTGCTTTCATTTGTCATTCCTTCTATCTTCTCCAATGTTTCACATTTCAAAATTCACCTTTGGAGCTGCTACAATGCTAAATAATTTCTTGTCGATTTCCTGATGTTGTAGGATTGTCTGCAAATGTAGAATTTTCAAAATGCATTTTTAAATTCGGAATATGTTTCAGCCGCCCACTTCCAAGGTCTCTTTAACAAACCTGCCGTTTTCTTTTAAATGTTTTGATATATCAAAACATCCTTTCTGCTGTTTTCCCTACACCGTGTATTGAAGCGTAGTGTAAAATCTGTAAGAAACATGAGGTTGGTAAGCCAGGCCATATCAGTGATCCGTGGATATTCCGGCCCTTTTCATTCATAAACGGCCTAAGTTCATCCAAGAGAGCTACAAATCTCTCCAGGACTCACTGGATATTGTTGTATATAAGTAACAATTATACTGAGCCTGAACCTCCGCTAGAAGTGCTGGACAATTCAGAGCACCAGTCAAGATGTAATTCACCATCTTTCAGGACATTTTTTGCTGCTTCATGTATAATACAATGGGACTGAATGGCTTGATGTTTTGTTTGTTTAACAAAGAACTGTATGAAACCAGATGTTGCCCCCACCATAGAAGGTTCCCCATCACTGGTAAGTGAAACCACTTTTTCTGGTCTTATATCTTGTGACCAAAAGCCTCCATCACAGGATTGTAGATTTCTATCCCTTGTGTTCTTTCAGACAGCAATTCTCCAGCTCTTCTCTCATGAGGTCACCAACACCATAATACAAAATGACTGCTAGCCTTACATGAATATTTATATCTGAGCTTTCATCCAAGCACATGGATGGTGTAAGTCAGTGGTGAGCTGCTAACATCACTTGCCATGCATTGGACTCCATTCTTATAAGTATTTCTGCTGTGGCATCTCAGAGATGTGTTAAATAATTTTATCCTTGTTTGGGAAATCATGAAAAAGGGAATTACTTCCAGACAACATGGCCATTTTCATATTATCCCCATAAGAGAGGGGCTTACCATACATTGCTAAAAGATAGTTGCAAAAACTACTGGGGATACTGGGAATGATATTTCCTCATTACAATTCAAGAAACTCTTTTCTTTCAGTTTCACCAAGTTGGCAACACTTTTGTGGTTTGTGTTAAAGTGCCATCTGACACTTGATGTGCGACACACAACATTTTCATTACACAGAATACATAATGTTGCGTTCAATTACTCCAAATGACTGTCCAGGCCTGGAATGATCTTCCACTTTCTCTTTTTGATTTTTTTTGCTGTAATCATTTTTTGGTGTTCAAGACTTGGAGTCCAAAAATACGCAATTTAAAAAAAAAATGAAGTACCCAATATAAATCTTTGCCTATACTAAAAATAACACTGCTAGTTAACAGTAAAGAAATAGATAATACCTGAATCAACAGTGATTTGAATTTGCTGACCACCAGCACACAAGGGCAACGTTCCACTGACCACCAGCTATTGGCCTGCTCTGAAAAAGGCATCTGAGTGCATTTCCTACCTTTGATTTCCCTCCGTTATAAATGTGTTGGACCAACTTCTAGGGGAATTTGCATAAATAAGATGAAGTGGAGGTGTAGCGCTCATTTCCCATACACAGGAGGCATGCAGACCTCGATCATCCATATCAAATTTAATTTTTCCATTAGCAGGAGCCCAGGTTGGTTTCTATGGAAGGCAGCCCATACAAAGTTCTCCCTGACAATCTCAGTACAATGAGTGCTATATCTGTCCTGTCCTCTCATATAGCGCACACATAGGCCAGAGAGAGCTGAACCCTGCACACCGAGCGTGACGCGGGTCATGTGATGTCAGGTAAACGCAACCTGCTCCTTTGGAATGACATTGTAACATTTCATATACTGGGCGCACAGAACAGATGTCAATAGGTGTGGATGTCATTCATGCAATGTACGGCAATCGCTCTCTATGCCAGAGCCAATCCATAACCCAACACCAGCAATGAGCACCAAGCTTATAAGACTGACAACCTGATAAGAACATAAGAAGAGCTCACTGAATCAGGCCAATGGCCCAATAGTCCAGCTCCTGTGTCTCACAGTGGCCCACACCTAAGATTTAGAGGTAGCACATATCCATCAGGGCTAGTAACCCGTGATGGACTTTTCCTCCAGAAATTTGACCACAGTGCAGAATTACCGCCTTCATTTATTTCAGTACCTAAAATAACTATCACTAAGCTCTTGTGTTCACCTGGTACTGACTGGGTATAGCAGACTGCTACCCATGTCCCTGGGCGGTGTAGCTCTGTTCTGTGTCTTCGGCCTTCCTATTGTACTTCCCATAACTAGGACAGAGCAAAACAAGTTCCCCTTTTCCCCATACCACCTCCCTAACTTTTCAGCTTCCATACATATCAGCTGCCTTTCCTTCCCACAGCCTGCTATTCTGAGAGTTATCTGATGACTCCAAGGCTGATAGAGGGACAATGGCAAAGCCAATGGGGGGTCAGCCAAGTGGGGAGCGCGTGCCCACAGAGAGGGCTCTGAGTGCCAATTCAGGCATGCGTGCCATGGGTTCACCACCACTGATTTAGGTGATCCAGCCCAGCAATTATGTCATGGAGATCTCACTCTTAGAGCATCCAAAACATTAAAGAACATGGGAGCAAGCTCAGCACACCCAACCTACAACCCAAATATCACTATTGGGTGGGCTATCCCCTTTACTACCACTTCTGATATGACTACCAACTGATATGATGGTGGTAGTTGTGGCCTATAAACATACTCAGGGGATTACATTCCTGTAGAAGTGATTTATATCTGCCACTGTGGTGATTTTCATTTTTGGAAAATATTAGTGTTTCCACTTTAACAAGAAAAAAGAGGAAGTCTTTGCAATAGTGAAATATTTGGAATTTCAAGGCTGTATTATTTCCTGGTTAACAATGTTGTAAAAACTGCAAGCCGTACAAATTGTGGCACCTGCTGCTGAAAGCAAAGATTAAAGCCTTGTGTAAGTCCATAAATCAAAAACTCTCATCCCATCTTTGCATGACAGGCCATGACCCCATCACCAGTGCTGTCACATGGTATTTTATGGGTAAAGTAATGGGATGCTGGAGCTGTTCCCTTTGTGGGCAAAACACAGGTCCACTTTTAGGCACATTTTTGAGCAAAAAAAATAGTTTCACCCATCCCTACCAGCCACTTCTTCCTCTGCCCTTTTCTGCCAAGACTTTTGTTCTTATATTTTGAAGAAATATATAATAATCTAAATCCATTGCCCTGCATTGTGTTGGAGACAGCTTATCTGGCACTGCAGAGTCCCGTCTGGTCCTCAGTAGTTTCCGAGATGATGTGGGCAGCCAATATTAGATATCCATATTACCCCCTTGCCTTCTTCCAAAGTAGGACCCACACTCTGTAAACGGAGAGGACTCTGTAATGTTGGCTCATTATGTCACTATGGAAGAAAATAACTTGTTGGTGGGTGGTCAGCTCCTGTCATTATCAGCATACTTGCCAATTATAGCATATACTTACCTGTTTTCATTTGCCCCGTAGAGATGATAGGCACAGGACCTATTATTGTTCTTGCTTCCTCAGAAGGCACCATCCTCACCATCGGCTCCATGGAGGACTTCCATGAGGATGGAGATCTTGTTTTGTCATTGGATGATGTAAGCCCTGTGTGCAAGAGTTTTATTGCCCCGAGAGCTTTGGGTGACCCTTTTAAAAATGAAAAATGTTTCTTCTTTTATTTTTTTAAAAGAGGACTCCTCCCCTTGAATGAGAAACCTGCAGCCTCTTTGGATACCTACATCATGTATCCAAGCAGGCTTTGGGCTGCTTCTTCTGCATTTACCCGATCTCAGGCATGCATAAAAGGAGCTTTACCAAAAATTAAAAAAATAAAAGAGATCAGCATTTTTTTCACATTTTCAGGAGGAAACATCACCCAATCTTGTTCCTGCACAGGTTGCTTGCTTGCTTGCCAACTTGCTGGTTGTCTGCTGACAGGACACTCTTTTCCTTTTTATCCAAAAGAAGCAATATCCAACCCCATTTCCCTGTGCACTTGTAACCTCATCTCTCTCTAACATCATAGAAGTTATCGTAGGTGTTTGACATAATACCCATATTCATCATCTCACTTTGGAGAGCGAATATCTGTTTAGTATTTTACATCTGCACATGCATGCATCTTCTACAGATAACTTATCCTCATCAAGAAGTCAATCCACCAAGTTTATTCCACCAGTGTTTAACAGGACTACCTTCATGGAAAATCAAGCTTGAACAAGTGTATTCCGAACCCCTACCCCCCCCCCCCCCCCCCCCACACACACACACACACTTTTTGTACAATTCTGGCATTCGGGTACAAGCTCAATTATTACTCTTCTATCCTTTTAACCCCCCTAGCGTTCTAATTCTCTCAGGTTTTTTTATGCAAATACTGATCCTATTTTTTTGCATAGAAATTTTGGTTTATATTGTGGGCCTCTAATTCTTAGGATTAACTCCTGGATATGATAATTATATTTATTTATTATATCATAAATTATAATATACTAAATAATTATGGCTAATAATGATAAAAAATAATGAAATAATGTAATGTAAATGTAATTTATCAAAAAAAAATAATTTATCAAAAGGTCAGGGATAATAGTGGGCAAGATGTAAATCAAGACACTGGTCAATGATGTTTGGTGCACTAAAATATGTACTTTTATTTGTATTATATGTTCTGTGGTGTTTTTACTGTAAAAAACATTTGAAAGCAGATTACATTGTAACCTGCTTTTAAATTTCCCGCCCGGCCACACCCCTATAATACATCACAACTCACATCACCAGGAAAATGTCACATCCTCCCGGGTGATGCGAGTGGCGATGTCCTCCCTGCCTCAGCCCCGGCATCCACCAACGATGCCGCTGTGTGACTCGGGATTACCGCTTTTTGCAAGTGGACTCCACTCCAAGTAACATTCGGGATTACCGCTAGGGGGGTTAATTTACATCGCTACCTGGTCAATATACCAAGGTCTCAACTCCCCTGAGGAAGCCCACAAAGGTGAAACGTGTCGGGAGAGACCATTGACAAGAAAATCACCTATATTGACCCTCACTTCACTGAGGTTTGGTGTACATTATAACCAACCCGATGTAATGTATTCATAATGTCAGAGTACTAAAACCTTATATGTATGTTTGTTAAGACATACATACAAGTCATTTCATTGACTATAAATAAATATTTTACTAAATTTTACAACAATATTGCCTTAAGGAGACACTTTTCTCTTCATCCTCTCTCTCTTTATTTGTTTGACATGTTTGATTCGTTGCCCTGCACATATTCCTTATCTGTACTAACCCTTTGATTAGAACTTCTATCACACAGAAGTGAACCATCTTCCATGGTTTTGGCATACAAATTGTATCTTTCCGCAAAAATGTAATTTGGATCTATGAGTCATTATCTTTATGTTATTCCAGTTCCCCAAAGTTCTATAACATTACACATTACTTACTAAAAAAATTCTGTATTTCTTCACACTTTTGTTTCACTCATTTCCTCTTCCTGCACCAAATACACACAGCAGACAATACACCGGTTTCAACACGTCTTCCACCATCCAGATACCACACCTTGTATGGAGAGATGAGACTCTTTTTATTGATCAGTCTCTGTTTTCTAGGTAAGTGCTAATACTGTGTACATTCACCAGTGGAAGTTATTATTTAGAATGAATGTGTGGTCAGTTTGATCTCAGGAGGATTTGAAGCAGAATTCAGTGATTGCAGATGAATAATATGCAATTTATTCATCTTGCAATTGTCAGCTTCCAGAACAGCAATTTGGCTCCTTTAAAACACCCAAATCTATAACAGTTGTATGGTATATGGTAAGATATTTTTTTTTTCATTTTGTGGATTAGGATTTACCTAAGAAATGATAACTGTATTGGTTTTGTGTTGATGTTTTGTACAGGATATGTTTTACTTTATATTAGTTTATCAATAACCTGCTGGGGTCATCCCGAGTGTGGCTCAGGGTAGATTTTACTTGCAAAAAGCAGTAATCCCAAGTCGGGGTTACCAAAAACATAAAAAACCCACTTACCTTGTCCCTTTGGTGTCCCCTGGTGTCCTGCTCATCCCTGCAGGTCCTCGGGACACGTCTTCGTTCTTCGATCTTTAGCCAGAGATTGCAGAGACGATCTCCGTTGTTTCCCGGTGACATCGGTGTATGTGTCAGTGTGGGTGGGAGGCATGGCGGGAACGTTAAATAATTTTGTATTAGTTTCAGTACAAAATAACTGTATTGGGTCCAACACAAGGAAATTTTTATATAATATATAAAATTATATTTTTATAATTATATATTATACATGCTACTGTACAGGTTTATTACAGGTTTTAGTATTTTTATGCACCCTTGTTTTAGAGAACAGATTGTTTTTTTTATTTAAAGTTTATTAACACATTTATTACATTTATTAAATATCGGACACATTTTGTTGAGTTATGCTTAAGAATTATAAACCTACAATGTTAAAAAAATTTCCATGCAAAAAAATGTAACACTAAATACAAGCATATTAAGAAATGAGCAGACATATCATCAAAACTTTTACTTCACATAAAAGGGTAGATAACCCTTTTATGTAAGGTAAGAACTATTTCTTTTTTTATTTATTTGTTTTTAAGCCTTTTTTAAAATGGGTGAAGCACGTCCTCTTTTGTATCTGTTATGCTACACTAATATCCTTGAGACTGGAGAAGATAGACTGGCAAAGCTTGAATTGATTTGGTCCAGGATTGAATGCATTTACCAGCTAATAGCAAATTATTAAAAAAAAATCAATTCCAGGTTTGCTGGATCGCCAAGGTTCTCCCATGATAGTCTAGCTTCTCCAGTCTTCAGTTTGATGGCTCGCATTATCACCTGAGGAAGCCCATAGGGCGAAAAGTGTCGGCCCTTAGCCCTTTGTTCTACCTAAAGTATTTGTTCTAAATGGAATTATTGCTTTATATAGGAAAACTCTGTCTAGTAAATTGAGATTTGTAACCAATGGGGTCACTTTGATACATACCTTTAATCACTTACCTATGTGTTGAGGTTGCTAATTGCTTAATGTAATCATTTGACAATCCTTAAATATATCTGCCATAAAAGAAACCTCTTTCTTCTACTTTCTACCTTCTTTTTGTATGTAATAAACAGATATGGCTGCTTCAGTGTACATTTAACATTACTACTAATACGGAGATTTTAGAATTTTAATAATTATCATAGGTTGATAAGATCATATTCATAACGAAGAGCTCTTCCACATTATTTATAATATATTTCTTTTTAATGCCTCAGTGTCAAATATTGTCTTGTTTGCTAATTGTAGGAATGATGGAGTCTTCAAGGCCTGGGTGTGTTTATCAGGTAAAGACTCGGATGGTGAAATCCGGAGATTCTGTTACCATTTCATGTTCATACACCAACACTGAAAAATGGGGTGAGAATGTACAGATCATCTGGGTGGAGGACAATAGACAATTTTGCTCATATGACAGCCAAAGGATTTTTCGTCCTTCCAGCAATGTGATAGAGAAATATAAAGAACGACTCTACAGTGAGAAAGATCCGTACAGGAACACAACAGAAACTATCACAATTACAGGTCTGAAACCAACGGATGGACCTAAATTTTGCTGCCTTCTATACGAGAGTAAACATAATATTCCAATCAAGCAAAATTTATATGGAACTTTACTGCAATTCCCAGGTAATTTTTCTTTACTTTTGTGGCTCTATTTTTTATATGATTCTAATGTCAATTATCTTTAAATTTGTTCATAATTTCCACTTACACATATAGCAATTCCTATTGCGACAGCTGTGCATGAGTCAGAACAAGTGATTTATTTTACTAGAACTGAAAGGAGAAATGTAGAGATATTGGACAATCTGTTGGCAAATTTCAGATGAATTGACAGGGAAGTCATTCATAAATAGAGCCCTTAGAGTATTATAACCAATACCAACTCATTTACATTACATTTTATTTGTTGTAACTGTTCAATAAAAGTGTTAAAAAATTTCGTTAAATAACAAAATGCCAAAATAGAGACACTGAATGTGAAAAACCAAATACACCCTATAATTCAATAGCTTGTATAACCCCCATTACCTGCAATAACTTGAAGTCATTGCTTTCCGTAGGGTTTTATCAGTCTCCTACATTTTTCGCTCACTGCTCCTTGCAACCTTGCTTCAGTTCATTGAAGTTTACGGACATTCAGTTATGCATGGTTCCTTTTCCATTGTCCTGTGACTCAGTTTCAGCTTTAGCTGTCACACAGGTGGCCTCACATTCGACTTTGGAATACTTTGGTATACAGAGGAATTTATGGTTGATTCAATGGGCTTGATTTATTAAGCATCTCAAAGACTGGAGAAGATAGACTATCATAGGAGAACCTGGCCCAATACTGAAAACATTTACTAAGCACTGATGATTTTTATGAAATTCGTTCATAGTCTATCCCATAGGTTCCAATCTATTTTGGGTCAGAGCCCACTTTTTCAAGGGGTGATTAGCGCACCCCTTGGGTAAACTATACTATACATTGAAAAACAAGACAGATGTTTTAAATTATTTTATTAGAAAACATTAACAGTATTGGTGTATTACTCAAAATTGAGAAAATTGTGGTGATTAGCTATTTCATAATATTTAAACAATTTATATATAAAATATTTAAATGTTATGCAGCGCTGTACAAAGTCCATAGTCATGACACATACTGTCCCTCAAAGGGGCTCACAATCTAACGTCCCTACCATAGTCACACGGGGAGAGAGAGAGAGAGAAAAAGATGGTGACTTTAGGGCCACCCCAACCAAACTTTGTGAATTGCAAGATGTTCTTCTGAACCATCTATCATCTTCTTACTTCTATCAATTAATCACTCCAGCATAGAAATCCTTAAAGACCATGGTGTCAAATAGTTCTGTTTAGAGTTCTGATTGGAGCTAGCAACCTCAGATTGGAACTCCAAGTTTGAGCAATCCATATCTCGATCCAAGAGAGAGAGGTACGCTTGCCTTTTCAGCGCTGGGTCCCAGGCTCATATCCAGGCCAGGCCACTGTCTGCATGGAGTTTGCATGTTATCCTCATGTCTGCATGGGTTTCCTCCCACATTCCAAAAAAACATGTGGTTAGGTTAATTGGCTTCCCTCTAATAAAAAAAATGAATATAATATTATTACTGAGATAAGCTTGGTGGTATTTTTCCAGCTATGTGTAACAGGCACCCCAGCAGCCGCTCAGTTCCTGGCACTACAGTGTCTCCAGATTTGATTCCAGGCAGCAGTGAGCTGTACTGAGTGTCTCCCCCTAAGCAGGGTACCATGTCTGCGCACAAACTTAAAATTTGGTGAATGGGCAAATTTATATTTGAGGCACCACACCGCACAGACAATTGGCAGTACCCTAATGCTCATTGCCATGGAAGTGGCCCCCGGGGGTCCCTAACATGCAAACTCAATTTGGGGACCCTGTTGAAATAGCTAATCACTACAATTTTTCTTTATATAGAAAATTAGATACCCTTTTGTTTTTTTGTGTGTTTTTTGTTTCATTAACTGCCTTTAAAAAAAAAAAAAAAAAGGCAAAGCCCCTCCCCTCCCTGTTATTACTGCCACAGTAGTAAAGACTGCAAGGGAGTGCAGAGCCTCCTGGGATACGCACATCACAAATTCCAGGAGGCTTGGGCTTTGGGAACAGCACAAGGGGGTCTTTTCTGTTATTGAAAAAAGAAAGATGGTGATCTCACACATGCGCATAGAGATTGGCATTTCATTTTCTTTATAAATACAACATCATACATCACAGATCTGTGCAAATAAAGGTGTCACCGTTTTTATTTTTAGAAATGGAAGTTCATTAAGGGTGTTCCCCTTTCTTCACTAATAACTTTAAATGTTGAGCCACCTCATTAAGCAATCATATATAATGTGTAAAAGAGGAAAAAGAATGAGGTTCGCGGATTGTATGAAATAATATATACGTGTATTTAGTGATAGTGTCAAAGAAAAACTCTTACATAATGCAATCAGGTATTTTACCTTGGTCCTGTTAACACTTCACAGGACCTAAGTAATATATACGCTCTTGTAAGGCCTTGCTCACCACCAGTACTCACCAAACACCAGTCCCCCCATCTAACGCTGCAATCTTAGCCTTTAGGTTGCCCCTGCTCGGCCACGGGCCACTGGTTGGACCATCCCAACACAAGGACTTACTGCCCAGGGGATGGTGTCTGGGGATGGGCTGGCAGAGGACCAAGAGCCCGCAAATAAAGCAGTACCAAATTTCCAACAGGGACAAGTTAGGAATACAGAGCAGGGGTCATTCACAGGTAACCCGTACACCAGACGAGGTACACACGGCAAGGCAAGAGCAGAGTCAGGGTGACAGAGAAATAGTCAGTCCAGGCAGCATAAATTCACAGGCTGGGAAACAGGCAAGGTCAGCAACAGACAAATACACACCAGCAGCAAGTCAACCTAGCTTAACGCTACAACAGGGACTGGGGATTGGAAAGTCCCAGCAACCAATGACAGCACAGGATTGAGTCAGGAACTGTTCTGCCTCTAAAATCCCGCACAGCTGTGCTGGGGATCGACGTACACGCACGG
This sequence comes from Pyxicephalus adspersus, assembly GCF_032062135.1. Lineage (NCBI taxonomy): Eukaryota > Metazoa > Chordata > Amphibia > Anura > Pyxicephalidae > Pyxicephalus > Pyxicephalus adspersus. Next base: position 6,879,177 of record NC_092859.1, read on the forward strand.
AGGGAGAAGAAGCCGGCCGGCTTCTTCTTCTATGCCGGCCTGCTTCTTCTTCCCGGAGAGGGCACCCAACACTGGAGGACAACGCTGGAGGACGACGATGGATGATCGCAGCGGGACCAGGTAAGTGATCGATAAACCCGAACTTTTCTCACTGTATGAAAATACAGTGAGAAAAGTTGGGGTTTATCGATAATTGTAACTATTTTAAGCCCGTACCAAGGTTGGGCTTATCGCTCAGCTGGTTAAGGATGTACTTGATTTTTCACACTGCTTCATCATTGATTTTTATTTCCATAAATGATTGCATGGTGTAATAGTGTATTATGTCATGTGTTGTTGTTCATTCAAGGTTGTATTTACCTATTGAACAACCTGCTAGGGACCTGATAACATCACAGGTAACAATAAAGCTAAAAAATCAATGCAGGCACAATATACATTATATGTATATATATAAAGGATTAGTAAACTGCAACATTACATTTTCGGGTTGAGATTAAGTTAAAGGCAACCAACTCAAGGCAAAAATAGTGCTAACAAGGTAGTAGAAGGTTGTTGGTGATGTAAAGCCAATAAGAATGCACACAGCATATTACAGACAAATCAGTTCAGAACTACTTCATGTTATATATTATACAAATACTTATATATTTATATACTCTAGAATTTTGTTTTTGTTTGTTCTTCTGGATACAGATACAAATCTGTACATCAGCTACTGAGCTCTGTAAAACATTGTTTTTGTACAACTAATTGCAAGGAAATTCATGTTCCTATTTATTGTACAGCGCTGCGTAATATGTTGGCGCTATACAAATCCTGTTTATTAATAATAATAATAATAATAATGTTTTTCTTTCTTCTTCTTTTCATTCCTCTATTTATCTTTCTCTACTCACCCCCTCTAATGGATGTTTTTTATTTAGATACAGAATCTATCACTCAGCTGGATGAACTGATAGCTGTTTCCAGTGAAGAGATCACCATTCCGTGTTATTACTCCAAGGGCACCTCGGATATTATATACCTTGAATGGAATTTAGCAGACCCTAAATCTAACTTATGTACTGATACAAACATACTAAAATCAAACCATGCTCTTCAATATGGCTGGTACTCTGTGGTGAATTTCACTCATGATATTTCACTGCGTATTCATAATGTTCATGTAAATAATCATCAATCAAGTTATTGCTGCGTTGTCTCTACCGCACAAAGAACTCTGGGGAGCAATCAATTTACAAGGCTGATTGTTGCAGGTAAAATACAGCACACTGGTACTGAGAAATATGGAGGATTCCATTGCTGACCACTTTACATATACATCTATTTGGGATCCAGGCCCGGAGTGTCCTGGAAGGAATAGGTGCGCCAGGCCCCCCATCCCTCTTCCAGACTATCTGGACCTGGATCCCAAGTATAGAGCTGCAAAAATACAGCACAACATTTACTTACATTTTCATTTCTTTTTCCATCTTTCTAACCCTCTCTCTTATTTCTATCTCGCTCCCAAATTTAAACAAGCTTTATTGCTTTATACAGTCCAAATCCGTGTTAGCAGTATCCAAGCAACTGGAGAACTATTACTAGTTGGAGTGGGGTAATAGAAAATTTTCCTAGGCCGTGGGTGCTCTGGCCTGTATAGGTTTAGGTCCTGTATGTCTGTGTAATCTTCAATATTGGGTCCGGTTTGTAAGTTTAAAGTCTCTCTTGACAAGTAGGTCTTCTTTTCTTTTTTTTTTTGGGGGGGGGGGCTCCTCACAATCTCTCTTTCACTCCTCACTCTCTTCTACTCTTTTGGTAACCTTCTTCCACTCCCCTCTTCCCTTGCTTTTTCTAATATTCTGTATGTGTTTTTTTCTTTAGCTACCATTTCATCTAGCGCAAGCTTTCTCAATCCTTTTACCTCTGCGAACCCTCAGAATTTCAGAGCTAAAACTATAGAAGGTCAATAGAAAAATACATCTTACATTGGTGTCCAGTGGGAAAGTTTGCTTCTCTTACAGATACCCTAAAAGAGCTTTATTGTCATGCTACTGACTTTTCCAAGTAGCAAAGGCCATGAAACATTGAGGTCACCATTACATGAGAGGCCAATGGCTTATATATAGATTAGATCCTGTAGTAGATCCAAGATTTGGATTTGCTGAATTTGCTGATCACATGTACACATTGATATTTTTTCCTCCACATCTAGGTTACCAACCATCCTGGGATCAACCAACTAAAGAAATTACAATACAAGAAGGACTTTCAGTGAACCTTTCCTGCTCCTACGCCCTTAGTTCTCAGTATACAGAGAGAGATATTGTGCGGGTGAATGTGTACTGGAGAGTGGGGAATGTAACTGGACCATACGCCTACCACCCCTACCAGCAAATAATTAATTCTACATATAGACAGCGGACACAAATAACAGGAATGACTAATCTAATGATAAACGGTGTAAAGATGACGGACAACAACTCATTTCACTGCTTTGTGGTGGTCAAACTGTGTGCAAGTGATGACTACTATAATGATGAAATTTATTATGGAGGAGGAACCAGACTGATCGTCACTGGTAAAGGTAATGAGTCTCTACATAAATATTTATCAATGTCTGGTGCCAATCATTTAGGATCACTACATGATCTTTTAGTGTATGTGAAGGAGGATTTTTTGTAATATGAAACAATAATGTTTTGGGCCTGATTTATTTCTTTATATAAATTGGTGCTCTTTATAGGTATATTTTTATTACAAATAAACAATTAGCACAGGCTACACCCATAAAACTGCTGTCACAGAACTTTATATGTTTTCTAAAGAAAGGACACAGCAGAAAATATTTGCTTTCAGACTCTCTCTGTCTGAATAAACATCCACACATACAATAGCTATCATAAAAGTTAATTTGCCTACAAGTACATTCCTTCCGCAGAGGAGACTGCACAATACAGTGCTTAGCCCCGGCATCTTCCAGATTCTGGGAACAAAGCCAGCTGTTTAAGTTTTTTTAGTAAACTAAAACAAAAGACTTTAATTCCTTTTAATTAAAATATGGGCACAGAAGTTACATTAAAAGTGGCTCACTTATGTTTGATTCATTAATAACTACAAACAGATTAACTCTTTTTTGACAGATGTGTCCATTAGAGCACCACCTGATGGTATTGATGATACTCACCCTGATACGAGCAGTCCCATATCTCAAAAGCTCATGTTCATCATTATTGCTGTCTCCTCCTCAGTGATTGTCCTGATAATCCTCATTGTGATTTTAATCATTTTGAAGGTAAAAGGTGGGTACACTCAATATTTTCAGTGTAATTTCAGATACACATGCCTGGCCCATTCACAGACATAACAGGAAACCATATCTGTAAACCTAACCTACAAAACTTGTTGGCCTGTTCTTTGACTGCTGATAAATATTGACACTATAATATTGCTGGGATGAAACCAATTGGCATCTCTACAAGTCAAAAGCAGCTAAAAATAGGATATGCAAAGAAAATAAAATACTGCTTTTTCTAGGTACAATTCGGAACATAAGCATGTTGGTAGTAAATAAGAAGGAGCAATGGTTATGATTAGGGTCACTGGCATGAATTGACCTGGGGACCTAGTGGTGGACATAATATCCAACAGGTCCCTTGATAGGTTTTGTGACTCCCTTCTCTTACAGTCAAGCCATCATCACTTTACTTGTGACCCTAAAATATTTTTTTTCTGCAAACCCAATACTAACAATAATTCTTCCTGCAACCACAACACCAACCCTCTGTAACCCTAACACTATGCTTCAAACCAAGCCTCCCTATAACTATAATACTAATCATTGTAAGTATTGTGATCATTCATGTAATAGTATCTCTAAACATCACACTATCCCTCCTTAGTACTCTAATAGTATACATCCCTATTACAGGGTGCCATGATCCTCTATGACATCAAAGGTTGATGGCCAACATAAGGCAGAACCAAGGACTGTACATAAAGGACAAGGGCATTTTCAGGGCAGGCAGCTGGCAGGGAATGTCAGGGCATGGGGAAGAAATGTCCACAACAGAATAGGCAAGGACATTTCAAAGCATGTAGTAGTCAAGCAAATGGCATGATGTCAAGGTGTGTGGATGGCCCATGGAATCTGGAGTACTAACCAGCAAGTGAAGAAGACTACAGGCCAATAGTTCCAAGTCTTAACTTATAATGAACCCTTCCTGTGCCTTAGTCCAACATCTTCAAGACTCCAGGAGTGTCTAAAGGTTGTGGAGACTCTCAAGGGTCTGACCAACTCTTCCCAACACTTTCTGGTGGACAAGGGAGGGATAACCTCTATTAGAGGCTTGTGAAATAATGAAGATGCAGGACAATTCACTGAAAAAAACTTCTGATTCTAGATTGATATGCTTGGCATGAATTACCAGGCTTTGTGACAAATTCACTGAGAGCTCAAAGAAATGTAGAGATAAAGGAGGGCAACTGCATAGGGCAGAATAATAGTACGATGACTACAACCAAATTCAAAAGTCGTCTCTTGGAGGACCACAAACACGCTTCTTATGGTGAGACAATTGTACCTCTATACATACAGTACAGAGAGTTGTCACCCTAGGACAAATGTCATCAGGGCAGGATGACCAGGTATTAATAAAGCAAAAAAAGCTACCTTAAAGGACTGGTAAGCCGAAAAATATAATCTCTTTTCATGGGTTTATGGACACTTTATTAAAAACCATCTATGTGCTTCAATAAGTGATTAAGGAATTGTATCAAGTGATTGTACTAGATCACTGGCACTGTCAATTATACTTCTTACCTGATATTGGTGGATGACCATAGATAAAAATGTAAAATGTAATTTTTGGTTATTTCTTCCTTTCAGGTGTTATTTGTAAAAAGAAAAACAGTTTGTAAGTATGAATCTATGACCTTAAAGCTACAGTGCTCTTTTCTGCTCCTATAATATTGGACTAATGTTCTTTAACAACTATGGTTTAAGTTTAACACCAGCTGACAGACCAGATTTTAAAGTTCAAGTGGGACAATTTGGGATAGAAAGGTTCCCCAGGGTAAACTTCTATATATGTTTTCTTTAATCATGAATTAAAGGGTTTGTTCTCTGCAACTTTGCTCATCAGAATCTAAGCCCATCTCTGTTCATGGACTGTAGAAGCTTTTCTAATTTCAAAGCTTTAGGTCCAACTCAACAGAGACTGTGTTGGACCTCTACAAAGACACCATAGTCCCTACACAACCAGCATGGGTCCTTCTCCTCTGCATGCTGGTTGGGGACAAACATTTCTACTCAGTCTGTGGCCTATAGGTCTTAAAACACCTTTCCCTTGTGTGCTCAGGTAGAAACAGAGGAGTGGGTGTACAATGGGCCCAATCAATGATAGGATCTGCCAGGCAGTAGAAAATGTCATAGGTTGTGAATACATTGTGAAAGGACCCTTGATTGTTCAGATTCTGGGGTTTTTCTAAATTTGGTGTTGTTGCACTGTGATCTGTCCTCTAGGTTATCCAGTTAGGCTTGTTTGTGGCTCTTTGTCCTGGGCAACCAATTGGTTGCAAGCTGAGTAGTACTCCACCAACTTCAATTAAATATAGATGATGAAACCCCAGAGGTTTTGAAGAATGGAGTAAAGTTTTGTGATAAGTGATGAAATATCACCTTATATGGAATTTTGAGGAGAGACAAACTTGTTTTGATGCTTGAGGGGATGTATGATGGAGGTTATGGTGTTGGTACCACCTAGCAGGCCCTGGAACAGGCTTAGTTTTTTTGTCTCATAGGTTGTGAATACAATGTGGAAGGTCCCTTGGTTGTACAGATTCCAGGATCCTCCTAAATTTGATATTGTTTCACCTGTCCTCCAGGCCATCCAGATTAGCTTCTTTGTGGTTCTTCATCTCAGTATGAGTCAACCAATTGGTTGGGAGCTGAGCAGTATTACACTTCAATTCAATATAGATGATGCAACCCGTGAGGTCTTAAAGATTGGAATCAATTTTTGTTCTAGGTTATTGAAATATCACCTTGTATATATAGAATTTTGTAAAGAGACATGTTTGGGTGCTTACAGGTTGGTATGTAGGGTTGGTAGTCCCCCCAGAAGGTTCTGGAACAAGCACTTAACTGAGATTTGAGCCACCACAAGAGATTGAGCAGTATGCTGTAAGCTTGCTGCAGCAAATGCCGGGTACTGAGCTTCCATGTGTGCAGTGATGTCATGAAGACTGCTGCCACTATTTGAGTGTCATGGGGTAGAAGTATGGACATTTCTGCTACTAAAGCTGCATTTTAGTAGGGGTGCAACAGTAGGGGTGAACAGAAGCAGTCACTGGACTCAATTGCCGAAGGAGTGAGTGGAATGAGGACCACCATTTGGAGCTGTACCCTAAGGTGACCATATTGAAGTCATACCGGCCACACTCCAATGGCAGTGAATGGCAGTGAATCTGATATTCACCTAACATTCTCTGGTGCAACATTAACAACTGATATTTAAAACACATGGACCTGGCAGATTCTCCATCAGAAAATGTTTGGTGAATGTCAGATTTACTGCTTTATAAATAGACCTCTAGATATTTTGAAATAAACATTATTAGGCTGTTTCAATATTGATTTATTTTTGTGGTTAGGGATTCCCTTTAAAGAATGTATTAATAACAAATAATTTCCTTTATTTTTGGTTTTATGACCAATTGGAAACACTGCTGGTGGTGAAGATATCTTCCCATGAATTGGCCCCAATCTTGTCAGTTTTTTTGGCCATTTTAAATATGAATAATCATCATTACAGTTTGGAATAGAAGATTTGTCAACTTTGAGAATTATCTGTGATTTTCCTATTCCAATTTACCAAAAAATGAAAAAACGAGAAGCAAAAATGATTCACATGTTTGTAAGTTGTAACATTTTTTACAACTGTAATACGTTTTGCATTTCCCTGAATTATGAGTTACTATTTTGCAGTCTTTTTCACTAAATCTAAGTTACCATTGTTTCTTTTTTCCTAGTTCTGAACAGCAAATGAACTCCATTCAGGCTGCAGGTGGAGGTATAGTAAATATACAAATGTCATATTTTAATAAAGTAAAGATTCTGCAGTTCATATTTAAAAAAGTAAATGGTAGAAAATCAGCCCCATCCCGGTTTATTGTGCTGGACAGGTATCGGTTTATGACTGGCAGTGTTAGTAGACTGATCCAAATAACCACTTATAAAATTTAGTATTTAAAGAGAGAAGAATTCCCATTGGATTGGTTTTCGATTGCCATTAAAATTCCAAGAGATCATATGACTAGAATCCCTTCCCCATTAATGTTATCAGTTTATTAAGGAAATAGTATGCTTCTTTAATGGGTACTATGTATTAGAAAAGTGTTATCAGACAGGGACACCTTGCAGGTAAATAGTACAGTTCGGTTATTTTTCTTTTCACCCCCACACTATAAATGACTGGACAATGATAGAGCAGCAGCACAGCCCTTTAAATATACATATCAATTCAATACCATACAATGAACCCTGGGCAGATAGAAAAGGCAAACATTTATGGCCTGTATACCCTGCAATCATCAACACATCACTTTTTTATTGAAAGACATGTTATGGAAAGTCAAAGAAATACGCCTGAAAAAAAAAGATAAGAGCTCATCTGTCTGCTACTTTTGTATTAGTCCAATCATAGATTGAGTGAAGGCAAGACCTATATGTGTTACTGAATTGCAGAAAATAGATTGGGTACCCGGCCCTGGTTGATGTGTGACAGAACTCTATACCATATATACTCAAAAATAAACCAAGATTATTTTTCTAGTGGCATTTTCACTTTTATATTTGAGTATGTACAGTACATTTAGGAACTGGCAGAATATAAATACAAATTCTTTGGCGGAAAGGACAGCATTCATCTAAGTATTGTGTCTGTTCATTTAGCCTTTTGTTCAGCTTTAAATGTTTAAATGAAAAAGTTTTTTCTACTTGGAGTTCAGTTCAATAATGTAAAAAGCTTGGCAAGTTTTAGTGAAATTAATTGACTGAGCTTTTGAATTATTTCCAGGTGATGTGACAAGCGAGGAGACACCATACTGTGAAATAAGCCCAAAGGTGAGGTCCTTTTGACCAAAGAACAGTTGTACAAAAATATATATAAAATATATGCACATAGTATATCCAACTGGTGCTTTAAAGATACATTTTAATTTATAAAATATGTCAATCAAAAGTAGTTCAAAAGTATTGACAAATTTAAAATGGGTGTATTGGTATCCTAGTTGGATACTCTTAGATGAGGGGCTTCGGATTTAATTAGGGATAGATAAACATTCTTTGAAATATGCATTCTGTAATGTTCAGTGAATGTTCTTTGAAATGTGATGAATTCTCTTTGAACTTTGGTGAATGCTCAAGCCAAATCCCATGGAAGTCGATTAGAACTCTTTGAGCATTTCAGTGCAAGTAAAAACAGCTCAAGAACATTCAGTCAGAAGAGAAAATATCTTAAGAACATTTATTCCTTTAGGTGGAAGATTCATCTCCCATGGAATAATCCTATGGATAATACAAATATTTGATTCTACTACATTCACCCTAACTGAACATTCATTTGCCAACAGTCAATTTTTCTACAGCTGTCCAACAATATTAACATTCAACATTCAAAAACATTCCATCTGTGCCACTCCACAATATTTTATAAATACCCTTAAGTCAAATGGATAAATATTGCCTTATTTGCACATAACTAACATAAAGGCACATTCAATGAACACAATGTTATGCCGTATGGTTAATAATGGTTTGATAGTTCCGATTCAAGTTGCTTGAAGCTCAGATCAAAGTCCTTCGGAATTTGCATTGGAATTTAGAATTTGAGCCATCTGAGTTCCGATCTGAAATCACTATAACTGCATATTGTCCTCAACTGACACCTTGTGGGACTGGATCTACCAATGACAGGAACTCTGCCCAGATGGGTGCCTATGCTGAACACTATGACAGGAGTTGGGAATACAGCCCAGCTAGACAGAGATCCTGTCATTGTGTAGAACCAACTCCACAAGGAGTTACCCAGGACCACCCAACAGAATTCCTGACATTGTTCTGCCAATTTGGCTGTTGGATGATCATAGCAATAATTGTGTGGAGCCAATCGCATAAGGAGTTAGCCTACGCACACACGTCCAATGGTTCTCATCTGATAATCGGTTCAGGGTTAATATTGGATGAGAATCTGGCTTGTGTACATCGCTCATCATCCATCGTCTGGATCCTGGTAGATCCACGGATGATGGACACCTCCCTTTTTCATAGAGCAGAATGGCGCTGTATGTACAGCACTCATTCATGCATCGTGTGGTCATTAAAAGGATCCTGAAAGACCCTTTCCAATGACAATTTTTGCAGGTGTGTACATAGCCTTATCCATGGAGATGTGTCCCTAGCTGTCCCCTTGCTGGATTAGCAGAAAACAATGAAAGAAGCTCTATCCTGCTGAGTTCCTGTTATTGTTCAGACAATATATCTAATCTACCTAAATGGATTAACTAAAGCTATGCACACACGTTCATTGGTTCTCGCCCAATAATCGGCTTAGGGCCGATATCGGATGAGATTCTGGCTGGTGTACAGCGTCCGTCGTCCTTCAGCCGAACGACTGTCCGGACGGATCCACGGACAATGGATGACGGATGATCCTTATGCAAGCGAAGGGGGAGAGCACGCAGCCGGGTGCCGCTCTGTATGTACAGCACTCGTTCATGCATCGTGCAGTGTTTAGTCCTTGGAAAGGATCGTGAAAGATCCTTTCCAACAGCAATAATTGCACATGTGTATGTAGCCTAAGTGTACAGTTCAGGCAATGTAGCCTTTTGTTTTTATTTCTTATTTGCTCTGAGCACATCTAGTTACAAATATAACTCCAATATACAAGCATCTGTTGCTATATCGATTGTAATGTTTAGCATTCTTGAATAAAGGAGGTAATAGAATTTGAATTTTGGGTGATTTTAGGTACCAGGGAACATCCCATTGTTTGACACTGATGAAGTAGGAAAGTCTGAGGTAAATACACAAATGGAGGATGGAGAAGATGTAAGTACCCCAAAGATGTATGGGAAGGGAAAAATTACAATTGTGAATATGCTTGGTTTTGATACATCATACATTACCTGAATGTGAGGTCTCTTAAGACTATCAACCGGGCCCTAGCCATGATATATGGTTCCCCAAGCACCATAGGTTTTGTAGATGGAGCAGTTGAGTCAATCTGCCTACAGATTGAAGGGGTGGAGTCATAGCTATGTGTGTATTCCAGCTTAAGCTACTGATTTCTTTATATTTTTTCAACAAAGAAGATAAGAAGAATGTGGAAAATGTGAAAATGAACCCAGAGCTCCACCTGCTGGCTACCGAAATATAGTATCCATAATGTTTGTTCAGGCTATATCCAAATCAATCCAATATTTCTCTTCCTTAATTTTAGATCATATCTAGCATATTTGTTTTTGACCATGTTCCTGTAGCTAAAATAAAACACTTCAATATCGGGAGCTTAGTTCGCAGCCCCAGAAGTACACCTCCCAATTGCTCTTTCTCTACAGACAGTGCATAGGCCAGCTCCAGGAACTATCGGGAAATAAATCACAAAGCCATGGAAACATTCCTTACAATTCACTTTCCATGGATTTCTGGTATATTTATTCTCTGTAATTTAAGGGTTTTCGAATATAATGAGTTGTTATGTGGGACTTACATTTTCTTAATTTAACTTTTTTCCAGGATAATCTTCTTTATGCCAAAATCAACAAAGACAAATTTAAAGAGAAACGTCCAGCTAGCCAAGCCAAGCAGAATGAAGAGGTAGTCTACGCTGCTGTGGTCACAATGACCTCCAAATAGGTTTTAGGTCCGGTCAAAGTCATCCCTAAAGCTGGACTCCAATTAGCCATAAAAGGTCACTAGTTTATGCCCCTCCCCCTGGAAATGAAAAATTAAATGTTTGTTTAGCCTAAGGGAACAACCGGTTTTGGCTCCGAACACCCGATCCTACAAAATTGGTTTTCTTTACTTGCCGTACTGATGCCTCCTTTGAATCGGCATCACATACAATGTAGTACCAATGAAGTGGTATGGCTGACACAAGTTCATTTAAACCTCTCAAAATGATATAAATGTAATAAAAACAGTATTAATGTACAAATTTAATATATGTAAGTTTACTTATTCTTTGTTTTCACCTGGTGATCCGGCCAGAAACATAGTTTATCTCCTAGCCTAATAATACTCATTCACTTATTGTATCAATAAAAGTTGTCATTCTGGGTGGATTAAGACTTCTAAACAACCCCTTTATCTCAAAAATATTGGAAGGTGTTGTAAGATAAATGGAGTTCTGTCCAGGTCAACGTGAATAATCAAGGAGAAAGAAGAAAAAGACATCATTCCTAAGCTCTGGCATTTGGCAACTATGCTTTTTTAATGGCATATGTGTTGACCTGGAGCAATTAGAACAGAAAAGTCAGACTTCTAGGTCATGACCTAATTGAAAGCTATTGCATCAACCTACCAGCCACTCAAATAGCATTTACAAAATGATAGGTCAACAATGGAGGTCTCCAGAGTTCTCCTAGGAATGGCTTCCACATGTACGTAGCTAGCATTTTGTGGAGACCTAAATGAGCTAGTTTAAAATGAAATTTCAAATCCAAATTGATGTGTTCACGTGTTTGCAATAAAGAGTGATATCAATGCTATATTAAAGAACTATATTTTAGACTGTTGTGTGCTATAAGTTTGGTGAAGGTCCTTTTCTGATCCTGCATGAGTGGCCTTCAGAGCACAAAGCCAGCTCCACAAAGACAAAGTTTAATAAGTTTGGTGCAAAGAAACTTGAGTCCTAATCCCAACTCTACTGAGCACCTTTGGGATGAATTGGACAACAGTTCAAGATGAGGTCTTCTCCTATATGGCCTGATTGTTAGTTTCCTCTGTTGCTCCAATGTTTTTGTGCCTGGTTTGTAATGCCAGTTTCTGTAGTTTAGCAATTCTTCAGCAATGTGTCATTTTTTCCACAAGTATTGAGTACAAATGTCTGCATGGTTTCCACACCAAACTCCTACTTAACCCCCTCGTTGCCTTTGTCCCAATGTCACATATTGGTATTTGAATGTAATGTACATAGTTCTTTTCTGAATAAATTGTCATGATTTTAATTCTTTTTTTTTTGTTTGTTATTTTTTTTATAGTCTGACATTTACACTCATGTTGATTTGCCCCCACACAACTCCTGTGTTCATTTGTAGTTGTGTTATAGGTTTGTTGTCATTGTGCTGTGCTGCCTGATCTTAGCACTATTGTATACAAACACACTTCC
>NC_092859.1:6893995-6906828 GCF_032062135.1 Pyxicephalus adspersus
TGGAAGTAGAACAACCTATTATGTCCATTCTTCTCTTCTGAACAATATAAAGAAAAATTAGTTATATAGTCCATCTTGGCTGGCATAGATTTTATTGTTAAATAAGTCTTTTTGTAACAAAGTAAGTTTGGAAGATTCTAAACTGTTCATCCAATATCTGAGGAACAAGAACCCATGTATATAGTCTGTATTTGGGGTGGCCTTACCTTTAATTTTTACCAGACCATTATCCAACAAGGAGGCCTGGGTGTCCAGAAATGGGAGGAAGACAACTATGCCAAGGAAGAACAGAAGCAGAGAGTAGTTGATGACTTCCATGTTGGAGCTTCTTCAGTGTCGGGGTTGTGGATGGGGAGGTGACATCTATATGTTTCTTACCTCTAACAGAGACAACAGTGTCACCATGGTGGCTGTGCCAAATGGAAGAGGTTCATCATGAATGGCTGCTAGCAAGGCAGGGGTAAAGCTTTTTGACTGATAAGGTGGCTCACAAATGTGTATTTACTTTTGCCAGGAACGTAGCTTCAAGTTGTAGTCTACAATCTGGAAATAAAATGTTGCTTCAATTTTTATGTATTAAATTTTTTTTTTATTAAATTTTATGCCAAATACCAATTTTTCCTATGTACATGGTCAGCCCCAGTACAATGGTAACTGAAAAGTAATTCTCTCCTCCTTCCTGACAATACTCCAGCCTTCTTCCTAGGGATGTCTTTCATGCTCTCTTAATTTTGGAGAAACTTGAGTACCAAAAAGATGGTGCAAGTGAGGCTGCCATCATTATAGGCTGTCAGATACATCTAACATTCCAGACCATAAATCCTCCATCCAACTTCCTCATATGTATGAGGCTCCTAATGGCCGGCACCTTGGCAGCTGTAGAGCCACCTATACTGCTGTTCTGGTTCTCAACTAACGTTGGCACATTATACAGCATCAGGCAACACTGAGCCACTCGCTGTCGCCTTCATTTATTCTCAATGGGCAGCCATGGCAGTGGTTCAGGGGTATGAGGAAGCTGTAACTGCATTGCAACCTCACCACCAGTCTGAGAATAGCCTCAGTCTTTATTTATTATTATTATTATTATTATTATTATTATTAAGAATAATTTATATAGCACCAACATAATACAAAATGCTGTACATTAAATAGGGGTAGCAAATGACAGACGGATTCAAATAATTACACAGGAGGAAGAACCTACTCAGAAGATCTTACAATCTAAGAGTTGGGGCTGTAGCCCACAGGAGGCGGGGGGTATGGAATGGTGGGTGAGTAGTGAGGGTTTAAGAATAAGATAAGTAGGTAAGTAGTAAAAGATGGGTTTTAAGGGCTCTTTTAGAATAGCAAGTAAGAGCAAACCGAAAAGGACGAGGAAGACATTCCAGAGAGTTGGGCAGCTCTAGAAAAGTCTTGGAGCCTTGCGAGTGATGAGGTTATGAGTGAGGAAGTCATTAGTGGGTCATTAGGGGTGGATTTTTCTATCAGGTCAGAAAGGTAAGTGGGTCAAGAACTGTGGAGGAATTGGAAGGCAAAGCACAGGAGCTTGAATTTGATTCTCAGGTGAAATGGAAGCCAATGAAGAGAACTACAAAGAGATGCAGCAACGTTTTACCATGGTTCAAGTCACAAGCCGAGAGCTATAAACTGCAAAGGATCAAAGAATACAATTATAATTTGGTATTGAGGAAGACCATAGTAACCCAAGATGATGCCTGGACCAAGATGGTTCTCTCCACTTTCACGAGTACCTTGTGAGGCTGTTATACCTACAATTGTTTTACTTGCACATTAATTGACTTGAGAATATATAAATGATAATAAGTCCTATTTATCTTCCTTGCACAGATACCGGTTGAGTTTATCTTGCCTTGGAAAGTCACTTTTTAAGACCAGACGCACAGGCTAGACAACATCTAGTAAATTCTTATTACACCTTGCCTAAAATAAAAGTCAGTTATTTACCATATCTGTCATAACTAGAAGGAAGGAAACAGGAAAGAGACGTCACAAAGATTGCTGAAACTTAGCAGCACTTGCAAGGAGGATCTGAAAATGATCCTATCACTAATATATGAATTATATGTTCCCCTATTATGGTGATCAGAAACATTTCTTTGACCAACCCCTAAATAATTACAAACAAGTGTTTCTACACAAAGGGTTCAGGAAAAGTTTTTTCTTTTTTTTTTTTGAAGGTTTTTATGTAAAAGGTTCATTTAATATTTTAGTAGAGGAATAATGGATCACCATGCTGCCGGTAAATATGCAAAACATTGCTGAAAGAATCCATGTTTCCTCTACATAAAGAATTTTGCACTTCCCTGCACTGTAACCCACCCAGTGGAATTTATTAACTTTTCCTGCAACCTTCAAACCTACTACAAAGTGTAAGAGAATTTCTCCTCCTCCTGTTTGGAAGAACACTGCTGCTTAAAAGGTCCATTGGAAGCTCCTTTCCACCTTTACAAACACCTTTCTGAAAGCTTTGTGAAAATTACTGGAAAATTGTCTCATTACCATCTGAAGAAGCCAAAGGGCGAAACGCGTCAGTTATGAGATTCCAACTTCAGATAAAAAACATACCCGATATACATGAGTGTTGTTCCTGTAATAATTTAAACCTTGTAAACTAGACATATATTTCAACAAAAATCTTTAATTTTGTTTAACCCTCTGTTAAATAGGTGTGGAGGGGTATATTTTTTTTACTAGAACTAGTTCCTTGTTATGTTCCTCCTTTGGCTTGAAGTATGAAGACCTAAACATAAAAAAGGACATATAGACATATAAATAACAGAAACCATATGTAAAAACCAAAAACAATTATGTACCCATGACGTCTGTTCTCTAACGAACAGTCTGCAAAAGCATTTTCTAATGACCTGCAAAGTCTCTAATCAAAGAATAGTTGCCTAAATTTGAAGTTAGGCAATTTGTGACAAATTTCCACAAGACCCTTTCCATGTCATGGCCATGTTCATTGATTTTGGAAAAACCTCAAAAAGTAATGTAATTTGAAAAATAGTTTTTTTCTGGCCATAAATTGCAATAGAAAAACTACACTGCTTTTTTTTTCTTCACTTGAGGCATGTTGTTTTACTCCCAACAACCCCTCTGGCTATTTTGTTAAAAATTTTATGTTCAGGCTTGAACTTTACCCTCAAAAAAAAGTTAACAACCATAAAATTGGTAAAAGTATAGTTATTAGTATAGTTAATAGTATAGTATAGTTGTGAAAATAGATAGAAATATGTAATAAATGTTTTTACTTTTGTCTAGTAACAAAAAGTTAGTTAGCTAATAATGCTTCAGAATGGAACATACAAATACATAAAAAAAGCCATGCAGCAGTATATTTTTTTAAAGGAACAAAATGTTTATTGAAGGTTTACAAAAAGCTGATATAAAATGTGTGAACCTGAACAAAAACATAATTAAAAATACTTTAAAGTATTAAACAAGTAGAATGAGACTCACAACTCACTTTCGCGCTTCCAGCGAGCGCGGATTTCATTGATGAATCAGGGGCAGTGACTCTATAGCTAGGCTAGGGATAGTCAAGCCTTTTTTTCCAAACTAGACCTCATACCTAAGTAGCTGCAGCCATAGTGGAGCAATTCTTCCCTAATAGTAGGTAAAAGCAGATGCATAGAAGTCTTTCAAATTGCTTAGCTCTTCTGGTGAACTAGAATTGATGGCGCACCCAGTAGCCTCTGTCTGTGATTCTTGGCCATGTCCCTTGAGACATTTTAGCTGTTCTTTTATAATAAAGTATGCATATTATGCGTTATTAGGGACAAGTGCTGAGGATAGAAGTTGCAGGAGAATAACAGCAATGCATAAAATTATCTTGAATGTACTTAAGCTACTATAAGCCTAATATAATGTCTACTATTGATTTAGCTATTCCACAGTTGAGGATGAATTACTCCAGCTATAGAGGTGACTGACAGCTTGCTTTTAAGCTCAAAATATGTAAACGTTTTGATGTCCATACCTGACCATGATTTATGAGTTAGTGTTCAATGAACAATTCACTTTATTGGTAACCACTTAACATTTGGAGAAGAAAATGAAGAAGAAATTGAATTTTTAGTGATTTTTATCGGGATTGAGAATTTGATGTCATCAACTTGATGTGGACTAAAGCCAATATGAAGAGTGAAAGGAGGAGGATGAATTTAAGTGCGACACAGACCAATAATATTAAACTTTGTGGACACAGAGATAATGTGGTGCCACTTTCTGGAGGACCTGGAAGACAAATAAAAAAAATATTAAGGAAGGCATAATTTTTAAATAAACTCTTTAAAGCCCACCTTAAAGACAGAAGAAAATATACTACGACGAGAGAATCTTGGTGATCCACCAAACCAAGCTACTCCCATGACAGTCTCCCATGACAGAGCTTTATTAAATCAGGCCCAATATGTGAAATATATCATGTAACTAAATATTAACTTTAATGAAATCTTCTACCATTAATGACCTCCTTCTGTAAATCGCTTGCTTGCTGACATGGATCAAGCATGTAGTAGATAAAGGTCATTCTTGATTTGCTAAACCTTGGTCATCATTGGTAAGGAATTAAAAACCCCAGATACATACCAGTCACATTGTAGATTCTCAGAAGTGTACCTGGGCCCTCCCCCATTATAACTTCTGTTTTGTTTGCAAAAGATCCACAATGCTGTATCATCACCCTACAGTAGAATATGGTGTTGTTCAGTCCATGGACGTCTTGCAAGAGAAGATTTGAACCATCAACCAGTCTGGTCCTGCCTTTGTAATCCGAGTTAATGAAGTCCAGGTTTGGATGGTAGACATAGTCCTCTCTTGGGTCTCCAATCATCCAGTAGACCTCTTCACTCACACTATTAATAAAGGGTTTTGTAAAACTGCAGCTAATGACAAGATTCCTTTGAAAAGTTGACACGATTTCTTGTGGCTGAATGACTTTGATATCATTTGTTCTCCCTGTAAAATATCAATGTATGATAAGTTTTTAAGAGAATCTGTATCTTCGGTCATCCGCCAAACAGATTGGGTACTGGCAAAGAAGGAAGGCTGAATCTGATTAGGAAAGGAGTGAGAGAGAAATTCTGTGAGCAAGGTGGAGGTACAGCACAGATTTAGGAAGCAATGGCAATCCTCCCTTACATAAATTGCTATCAGAAATTAGGCTTGTCGAGTTATAAATTACTGAAACAATAGAATGGGTGCACATTTCTACTACAATACCAAATACACCTCAAATCTACAAGAGTTATTTTCAACTCGAATCAGAGATATTTTAACCTTGAAATCCAGAATTTTTAGCTTTCCATGCACATGATTATCCAATGATGCATTGGCACACCTGTCCCTAACTTTGGGGTTGCCATTAAAATCAGGAATGACATTGTCACACTTACCTCTCCGTCACTAAAGCGCAGGTGCTTCTCTCCTGCGCATGCAGACAGTTCTGACTGTGGTGCTTGCCTGCGCTCCCAAGCTTTATCAGTTTCACCCATTCCACAAGCCAATCAGGAAATAGCCTCTTAATCATCCTTAGCTAATTAGCTAGCTCAAACACAGCACTCAGCATTCGTGCAATGTGTCTACACTAGTGCTGAGCCCCCTAGCTTTGCTGAGAAAGTTCCTGTACACCTGTTGCTTAAATCAGTGTTACCGCTGTCTAGCTCCTGTGTTAGCCCCTTATTGCTCACTCTGTTGTTTCCCAGCCTGTTCTGTTGTTCCTGTGCCACTTGTGCTTCCTGTTTCTTCCAGTGTCTCCTGTGTTCCCTGTGTCGGCAGTGGTCACTGGTGTCTATTTCCTGGATCCCTGGTATTTGACCCCTGGCTTCTGACCTGACCTCTCTTGCTTGCTGCCTGCCTTGACCCCAACCTTCCTTGACGGCTCTTCTGCCTAGTGAATCTAGTTTGCCCAGGGACTGCAACCTAGCAGTAATCAGCAGTGCAATATCATCACCACTAGAGGCTCTGGAGGAGACCTGTTTACTGCCTAGATTCTGCGCCTTGGCCCTTCTCAGGGCTCACACCATTTCCATGCAAGCCGTAGCACCCCCTAGTTTTGAGAAAGTGCTCGGAAATATTGTGACTGTTAAACAACTGAAACTACAACACTTGTTTGCAGTTATACACAAACAAGGTTTTTACCATTGTTGCTAAAAAAAATAATTGACACAGCAGTCCCGCGGCTGTGCTCATCATGAATGAATGCAGCTGTGGGAATCATCCTTTCCAAAACTTAGAAAACATTTTTGAACCTGTTTTAACAAAGTCTGAATTTTGACATTGATTTCCGAATCGGATCAAATTCCTAGGCGAAACCAACCTATTAGTATGTGATTACAATTCAATTTTTATAGATTAGGTATGAAGGTGAAGACGAAGGTTATGAGACAAAACATTCTTAATTAACTGTTCACTATTTTTAAAATATGTCTAGGGTGACCATGTTGATCATTTTTTCAACTTCCCTATTTATTAGATGTTTAATAGAGTTAGATTTTCCATGGGTAGTATTATGTTGAAAAGTGCAATCCACAATTTCTAAGATGTAGAATGGTACTTCAACTGTATTGACCATATGCGTCAGTTAGTGTACAAATATAAATAAAAAGATACACTTTAGGAACACATTGCATTGCTTCATTTTAGACTACAGAGAAATATAAAAGGGTCCATGATATCCTGCACTCATAGTATTTTTTAGTCTTTGGAGCTCAGGACATCTAATGGCCAGGAGGAGGTAGTAAAGTTGGTCTTTAAGGCACTGCCCCTGGACAAGTATGCAAATAAGGACTTCTGATTTTTTTATAAGGCTAATTGTTTCAAGTCAGTGGTTCAGAACATTCAGAGAAATCCAGAAGTTCAGTAAGAGATTTATATCCTATATTTCCTATAGGAAAGGTTGCCTTTAAATGTCCTTTTTGGCACAAATACATACCTACAATCACCAGTTGTGTTCCGAAGGCTTTTTTATATGTCTTTTGAGTATTTGTGTCCCGAATTTCCCAGCAGTACCAGCCTTGGTGTGAAGAAAGAGTCTGATAAATTTTGTAATATAAAATATTTTCCCTAAATCTATCTGAGCAGTCTCCTGAATGGACCAGTTTATCACATGCTGGGTTCTTTCCAGTGCTCCTCCACAGCCGGCAAGAATTGAAAGGAGGGATAATGTTTTTCATAGATGAGATTCTACACAAAAGGGTCACTGTGTCCCCATACAATGCTGGTATAAAATATGGCTGATCCAGCTTCAGTTCTTGTTCCCCTAGGGAAAAAAAAAATTTGTATGATGTAAAGTATGTCTAACCCCGTCCCCCAGTAAGCAGTCATTGTTTTCTGAAACATAATCAAGCTATTGGCCTGACCAATTTGTATTTTAGTTATGTTGGTGAATAGCTCTCACACCCTGGCTAAACGTTGGTGGAAACCTAACGATCATATCTACATTTTCCTATTGGACCTCCCTTTTGGATGTTGGACTTTGGTGTAAAGGATTCAGCAAAAAATTAAACAATGTTTTGAATATTGTCTTCTGAATTAGTGTCCATTCAACTTAAAGAGCAGGTACTGATGCTGGACTAGACCTAGCAAGCCATTGGTGGTCCCGATCCTTCTAAATGGTTACAACCAGGACTCTTTGTATGCCTTAAGGTCCTACTCATTAAACGTAATAAACTGGAACAGAATAAAAGGGTCTTCACCAAACTGTTTGTTCAAAGTTCTTGATTATCTATATAGCATCGTGTGATCTAGCATTGACAGCATCTCTCCCTGCAAACATAGTGCACCTATGGTTAGAATAGGTTGGTCAGATATGGACAACTTCCAAATAGGAGATGCCTTCTCCTGTCACTTACCTTCTACTACATCTCCATCTGCTGAAAACTAAAACCAAGCATGACTATTTGGGACAAGTCCTATTTCAGGATGCAGTCGCCACTTGGGGCTGGAGAAGATAATACCCCCCTGTGGAAACCTTTACATAGGTTCCCAGGAAACAATCCAAAAAATATGTAATGGAGGTATGCTGATATTCCTCTCTAGCCCAGCTGACCATACAAAATATTTTCCTGCATTATATTTGAATATTAATAATTTATTTTACCTCTTACAATGAGATTGGTCCCATCAGGGCTTTGGAACTCCACTTTCTTTTTGTCTTTGTAAGAGATAATCACACGACAGCAATACCTGTTTCTGTCATTAGGTATCGCATTGTTCAAAATGAGCGACACATTTTTATCTATTGGGTCACCCTGCAACAACAATCTCCCAGGATACTTAGAAAAGGAGACATTTGTCTTGGAACTGTAAATTTCATCTTCGGTTTTACCACAATATGGGACATCATGGGCTTTCCATATAATCGCCACATCTGAAACAGTTTCCTTCTTTTCTGGATATGTAAATTTGCAGGGTAGTGTGACAGTATCTCCCACAAAGGACTCGATTTCTCTTGGCTGGTCCAGGCAATAGTTTAATATGGTCCCAGATGGCTCAATTGAAAAAATAGTACCTAAATAAATAAGGGCAAAACGGGAAATTATTTAATTATATGTATTTTAATCATTTATTTGTGTTTTTAAAAACCCTATAAGCTACCAAATGTATTTGCCAACATGGTGACATTTTGCCAAAATCTTTGACCTGGACAAATAGGAATTGGAAAATTCTGAAAATGATTTCCAAACTTCCAAGTCAGTCACTCAGATAGCAGTGAAGTCATCAGCATGACAGTCAAGGATTTAGTA
The DNA here is from genome assembly GCF_032062135.1 of Pyxicephalus adspersus. Lineage (NCBI taxonomy): Eukaryota > Metazoa > Chordata > Amphibia > Anura > Pyxicephalidae > Pyxicephalus > Pyxicephalus adspersus. The sequence goes on from NC_092859.1 coordinate 6,902,767, forward strand.
TCTTCACAAGGACAGTTCAGTCTGGACTATGGAAGTCAATATAAAGGTACTCGTTACGTCAATTTGCATTCCTGATCACATTCAGATGTTCAAACATCTCAAAATGTTGTTCAGCAGGAGAGGACCTTTTACGTGGATTCATGGGTGACATGGAAAATACTATAATCCTTCACATACCATGCTTGGTTGATGTCTTGAAGGTGTTTTCTTTATTTTTTATAAAGAAACATTGGGTTTGTCTTACAGATCCCATGCACTGTAAAAGTACCGCCAAAGTGGCCATATTGGTTAACATCATCAGCCATTGGATCATCAAGCTTGGTGCAAGAGTTCAGACATTGCTTCAAGATGCATGTCAGTGCACCCCTGATCCCTACTCAGTACCATGTTCCAATGTTGGAGAATGTAGTTTTCATTCACATTATACCTACCAACCCAAATATGGTGCAAGGGTCAACAAAATGTCAATGGAGCTTTTAACTGCCATGTTAGGGTAACCACAGTATGGTCAACAAAGCGCTGACCACCACTCCTTGACCACCTTGGCCAAATCTGACATTCAGATCTAGCAACGTGTTGGGATTGTATCGAAACCCAAACCTCTCAAAAACTCAAACATTTTATAAATCACAACCCACTGTTCCAGAATGACAACGCTTGTATATTACTTTGAAGAAGCAGTGTTGCCACCCTTGGACAGGACTACAAAAATCCTCCACTGTTATCTAAATAACAAAAGGGGGGGATCAGTTTGGACTATAGAATTGTTGTTCAGTGTTACAGGACTTGGCAAAGGAGCTCAAAATCTAATGTCCCACCATAGTCATATGTAATCTTCACAGACTACGGCCAATTTTGGGTGGGATCCAATTAACCCAATTGCATTTTTTCAGAGTGTGGGAGGAAATTGGAATAGCTGGGCCAAAGCAAAAGCAACAACAACACAGGGAGAACCTGCAAACTGCAGTTAGTGACCTGGCTGAGATTCAAACCTGGCACCCAGCCGTGCAAAGGCCAGAGTGCTAACCCATGAGCCACCAATTAAAACATAATGACATTCTTATTATTATTACTATGTAAAAAAAATAACCTACATACCCCACAGGAGCAGCGTGAGTGGAGTCAGAGGGTAGGACATAGCGATGAGTTGATGAAGGAACTTTTGTAATGAAAGGCTCTCTAGAATCTCTCATAACATGTATTCTCAGTCACATTGCCAAATGCCTTGTTGTGTCAAAACCGATGTCAGGAAATGGGCTTTCCTGAATATGAAAAAGGAAGTCAGGCTCCCAAGATTTAGTTTTTTCTTTGCAAGCAGTGTTGACAAATAATGTTGTCACCCAAGGGTCACTTATCATACAAAGTATGATGATCCACCCCTCATGTTACTTCCACCACTTTTTTGAAAAAAAAGCTCAGTATTGATCCCCTTGTTATAGAAATAATTTCTTGTATTGCTAGCCGTAAAGAAGGGGCCAGAAATCCCCAAAACGTGGTGGGTCCTGAATCATTTTTCTAAATCAGTGCCTACTGTGAGTGCATGCTGGGTTCAGCCATTGTCCTTTCTACTGTTTGAGGCTTTCCATGTTCAAAACCTAGGATTATTCTGATATGCCAACACTTTATGTAGCGATATACACAAGCAAATCCAAATTCTTGCATCTCAGGTCCCTATCCTGGTTAGTTTGTTGCGCCATACCTGTATGAGAACTTCATATCCTTATTTCCTGTGGCTACAATGCATGCTCTATTCAGAATGTCTTTATTTGTAGCCACCCTGTTATGCTGTAGAGAGCTGAGACTACAAGTGTCACCTTTCCCAATGTGAGGATTTGTCGAAATGTGCAGCAATACAGAAAATGTATACTGTAGCCACAAACCGAGCTGGCCGAGCTTGTGAATTACTTCTTTTCTGTGCTTTTGTAATCTGTCATTTCCTCCTTCTATATTATGTATATAATAATATATAGGTATTGTTAAATGTGTTAAATCTTTCATGATTTTTGAGGAGAAAGTCAACTCATGGAATATTTTTAATATTATTAATTATAATATTGCCAATGCAGACATGGTCACCCATTGAGGATGACCCAAGGAAGTATGGCACCACTCACCTCTCCACCTCTCTAACCATATTGCCAATGCAAGGGTGAAACAAAAAAGTATGCAATCCTATGCAAGGGTGACACAAAGACGTATGCAAGCTGCCACCACTCAACTCTTTACTTTCCAATCATGTTTGCAATGCAGACATGGTCATTCTTTGTGCTTGACCAAAGGAAAGGTGACCCAAAGAAGTATGGAAGCTGCCACCACTCACCTATAATTTATGAAGGTTAACCTATGCAAGGGTGACACAATAAAGTAGAGCATGCCTTCATTACTTACCTAGTCAACCCTCTAACCATATTGCCAATGCAGTCATTGGCTCCCAAAGAGTGAACCAGGGAAGTATTGAGGCTCCCACCACTCATTTCTTAACCCCTCTAACCATATTGCCAATGCAGACATGGCCACACTTGTAGGCTGACCCCAGCAAGGATGACACAAAAATGGAAGCTACTATAATCATGCCATTGCAGATATGTTTGCCCATGGAAAGGTGTCCCAAGGAAGTATGGAAGCTGCCACTAAATACCTCTCAAACTTTCTAATTATATTGCCAATGCAGATATGATAGCCCAAGGAATGAAAGTATGAAAGATGCCACCACTCACTGCAGGCATGGTCACCCACTAAAGATGGGAAAGTTAAAATGTAGAAGAGTGGGGTGAAACTACACAGATGGAAAAGCTGGAGTAGTGACAAGCAGTGATTATCTATGCACCAATTAAATGCTTGTTTTAAGGGTACATTTGAAGGTTTTGGAGCATTATAGAAGTGGTGTGGGGGAGCTCATAGAGAGGGTGAAAACCGGGGGAACCCTTGGAGTCTCGGGAAGTGTCAGTGGATGATCAAGGTGGAGGACAGGAGGGTTTCTATGCAAATGTTTGCTAGAAACTTATGGGGTTGTATACAAGTGTGAAGATGTTTAATGAGAAGTTTAGGATGTCGAGTATGGCCCTTGACCAGTTGACTTGGAAGGATAAAGGACCAAAAACTAACCAAAACAAAAAGTGTGAATGTAAAACACTGTGGATTTAACAGAAACCCCAATGAAGTCAATGTAAAGAACTGAGCTTATTTTCATAAGTGGTTTTAGTTATCTCTTGGGGAATTATCATTATAATTCACCCACATCAAGAAATCAGAAAGTTAGAATATCCCTGAGATAAAATTATAATGTAACATTAATGTGCAGTGCATGGTCAGACATTGCAAGACAAGATTCTATCTACAGACTTAGTCAGTTATCTAAGAGAGCAGAAACACCTCAAAATCAGCCTGCAGGAACAATAAGTCAGCAGAGGGAGTAAGTGAGTACTACTGGGGGCCTTGGAGGTTGACACTCCCAGAAGTTTTAGCTTCCCAGCAGTGTTTGGTGGTACCATTTCTTAGCAATCGAGCACTGTCAGTGCCATGGAAGTCGAAGGAAGGGTAGGTATTGACTAACTTAACATTCTTTGGTAGTATGTAGTTAATGATGTGCCATAGCTAGCCTTATGTATGAAAGTGTCAAGTTGTTCTGGGGACCACGGTCAGAAATCATTGGCCCCTTATATTATGATGTGTTGTACTGTGGCAAAAACCATTATATAGCTATTTTAAGAAACTTCAAAATCTCTAAATGCACTCTATACTCTATCTGCTGTGTAGTGCATTACATAGACCTGAACTCTGCACTCAGTACTCTATGTGCTGTGTAGTACATTACATGAATCGGACCCCCGCACTCTGTACTCTATGCGCTGTGTAGTACATTACATAGACTTGACCCCTGCACTCTGTACTCCATGTGCTTAGTAGTACATTACATAGACCTGACTCCTGCGCTCTTTATGTGCTGTGTAGTACATTACATACATCTGACCCTTGCACGCTGTACACATTGCTGTGTTGTACATTACATAGATCTGACCCCTGCACTCTGTACTCTATGCGCTGTGTAGTACATTACATAGA
>NC_092859.1:6907100-6925775 GCF_032062135.1 Pyxicephalus adspersus
GCTGTGTAGTACATCACATAGATCTGACCCCTGCACTCTTTACTCAATGTGCTGTGTAGTACATTACATAGATATGACCCCTGCACTCTGTACTCTATGTGCTGTGTACTACATTACATACTTCTGACCCCCACACTCTGTAGTCTATGTGCTGTGTAGTACATTACATAGATCTGACCCATGCACTCTTTACTCTATGTGCCGTGTAGTACATTACATAGACTTGACCCCTGCACTCTGTACTCTATGTGCTGTGTAATACATTACATTGACCTGACCCCCTGCACTCTGTACTCCATGTGCTGTGTAGTACATTACACAGATCTGACCCATGCACTCTTTACCCTATGTGCTGTGTAGTACATTACATACATCTGAACCCCTGCACTATGTAGTCTATGTGATGTGTAGTACATTACATAGACCTGACCCCTGCACTCTGTACCCTATGCACTGTGTAGTACATTACATACATCTGAACCCCTGCACTCTGTAGTCTATGTGATGTGTAGTACATTACATCGACCTGACCCGTGCACTCTGTACTCAACGTGCTGTGCAGTACAGACCCCTGTTAGGTAATGCAGGTAAACAACACAGCAAGGTCAACTCCCTGCTGGCCTATGAATGGACTGTGAAAAAAAATCATTAATCTTCCTCTGCCCCACTTTCTCCTTACATCAGTTGAAAATAAATGTAATTCAAAAATTTAACATGACTGCAGAAAAAATAAAATAAAAACATTTATTTTAAAATATTTGAGAATTTTTTATTGTAAAAAACTGAAAAACATCTGTTTCTGTTGAATTCTTTTGTTCATTTCCAAGAACTTCACTAAGTGGCTTTAAGAAGACCCGAAATTAAGATTTACGGCAGACCAGCACAAACTGTATGTACATTGCCATTCACATGAGAATTTTGACCTCTTGTGGTGGAAACATAGAACTGACACAGATTTAGATTTCATTTAGTAGCATCCTGCAGATTTTATGCTTCCCTGGAGGGTTGGCCAATTACAGTTAAAGGATAATCAAACTTAGGTGAACCATTACATATCAGGAACACAGACTTAATTATGCACAAACAGTTGTTTTACTCTGTGACCAGTGTCACAGCTGCATCTGTAATACATATCTGTTTGTAAAAATAAAAAGTAGTAAAAATAATTAATAGCAATAAGTAGCATATGCATAAGTAGCAATAAAATGATTTAAAAAGCAGTTTAAAAAATTACCAAACCATTATAGTTGCTAATCAATTTCCACATTCTGCGGGACTTATTTTAAAAGTTTAGTACTAAGTAGATTGTTCATAAACTGATTGTAGTCAGAATTGGCCAATTCATTATTATTTTATGGCATCAATATGTGACATTACAATAATGTATGGAAAAAATAAAAAAAACATGTTTTTTAGCTTTGTGGCACCAGGTGTAATGGGCGCATATTTAAAAGCCCATTTCTGGGTAAATTTTTGCTCCTACTATACCTCCTATGTAGGCAGATTCAGATCCAACGCATTATTTTCCATTTAATGATACCAAATCCAATTTTTTCGGCAATCCAGTGCTTGCACCAACCGGTGCCCTTGTGGTGACATCATTACACTGCAGCTGCTGGAGTATAAGAGGAATCGGATCCTGGACAGCCAATGGGAAGTTTTCTTAGCACCTTGATTAGGACATGAATACCCAAAAAAAAACATTATGGTCGTTAAAGGTTTAAAGACTTGGAACCTGTTGTGTCACGTGACCACAGATTTACATAGGTGACAGTGCCATTTAAATTTTTTTGGGGGGAAAGACATTGGAGGTTCAGGGGGGTAAAATTGACCCAAAACCTTAATGGCTTCCTTTTACCATGTTTCCAATATAAATAATATGTATAGATAGATAGAGATAAATAAATGATACACAAGTTATTGGTTTGTTATTCTGTAAACTTTTATTTTATGTGAACAAAAAAAATTGAAAATTTACAGATTTACCATTAAAGTGTACACACAGCCAACATGTTTTTTGGTTGTTTTGGATGGGGTGGAGATGGGTTGAAACTCTTATCAGTTGTTTTTTATGTTGCCTGTTAACCATTTGGGAGATTTACATGTATTTCCTGTTATGACAGGGAATAAGGAAAAATTCCCTTAGTGGTTGACAATTAAAATCCAACCAACACCTTGAACTGAATTACCATAAATAAGATATTTATAAGACTTTAATTAAACAAAGATTCTTTATTCTATCTATAATGTAATAACATATAGAAGATCCAATGAAATGCTTTATCATTCTGTTGTAATTTGAAAAGTTGAAAAATGTTATATCTGTTGTTTTCTTTGGCTTGATTCCTGGTGATACTGCCAGTTCCTTTTTTCAGGCACTTCCTGTTATGGGGTAGCAAATGTCCCTAAACTATGCCCCTGCAGGAAGTCAGCCCAAAGGGCTCCTGGAATATTGGAGCTCCTGTATCACTTATGGATGCACAATCTGCTACAGCCATATGCAAAAAATGGTTCCTATTTGCTCCTATTCATTTGAATAGAAGCAGTTGGGTTCACGTTAAACCTGTAGCAAAACCCTGTGGATCACCACCTGTCTGAAATGGTCCTTGGGGTTTAGAAAAACGTCAAGTTACTTCTCACTAGGGATAAGTGAAAGTAAAATGTTTTTAAAAAGAAAATTAGCACAAAAATTTTACAAAAATTTTGCGTATAGATTTAGCAAAATGAGCATAAAATTGCCTAATTAAATTTTAATGCAGTTAATTGAAAACATAACATTGTCACTAAATAGCTGGCGTTTGGATTATTGAGTCTCTCACATTAAAAACAGTTAAAAGCGTGTAGTTTTTCCCATAAATAATATAATATAATATTATAGCTAAAAAATTGTGCTTTTAATACACCCAACAATTTTTTGTGTTTTTGAACATAGCATATTCACCAATATTGCTGGGGAAATTTAGGGTCAAAGTGTACCCTCTGCTGGCATGTTTTCCCAACTACACTTTTTTTTATTTTGAAACACGTTCCCATAGCTTTATGTGAACACTCACCCTTCAAATCTGAAATTCTGGTTCAGGGGCTTAGTAAATAACTCTTTGTAAATAACTGTAAATATATTAGGTTGGTGGGTGCCTTAACATTAGGTTATCATGACTATACTTTGAAGGCTTTGTAATTACCTTACAAAGTCGACAAGGTCAACACCAAAAAGTTCACAAAAAGTTTTGGGTCTTCAAAAGTTGTCTGGCCATCTCTACTTGTCAGGAATTTTGTCGACCTTATAAAGCCCTTATAAAGCCTTGGTTACTAAGAGATTCAGGTCTTCTTTTTCTGAGCAGTCCCTTTCCCGAGAAGGTTTTGACGAGTATTGAGCTCCGGTCTTAGCAGTATAATGAAGCATTTTGGAAAGAAGAAACATCCGACGATCCCTGCACTGGAGGACAAAATCCCAAAAATTTCAACAGCCACCATTAACTTGCCCTGAGTGCTCAGATACGCAGGAACAAAGGAGATCCAGACACTCAAGAAGATCAACATGGAGAAGGTGATCCATTTGGCTTCATTAAAACTGTCCGGTAATTTTCTGGCCAAAAATGCCACCAGAAAACTGACACAAGAAAGGAATGCCATATATCCCAGCATGCACCACAGCAAGGTGTCTGAGCATTCATTACATTGAAAGATGATGACGCCAGTCTTGATGGTGATGTTCTTCTCAGGAAAAGGAGGACATTGAATCATCCAATAAACGCAAATGAATAACTGGATGGAGGTGCTGACGGAAACCGTTAAGGCTGGGACCTTTGGTCCGACCCATTTCCTCATGTTGCTTCCAGGTTTAGTTGCTCGAAAAGCAATGACCACCATTATGGTCTTGGCCAGGACACACGAAACACTAAGAACGAAGATGACACCAAATGCTCCCTGGCGAAACTGGCAGGAGAATTTTTGAGGTTCTCCAATAAAGAGAAGTGAGCATAGGAAACTCAAAGACAAAGAGACCAGAAGGAGGTAGGTGAGGTCCCGGTTGTTGGCTTTGACAATGGCAGTGTCTTTGAACTTTACGAAAAGGAATAATATACTGATGGTGGTGATGGTGCAGGAGATAACAGTTGAGGTCAAGGTTATTCCTAGGGGTTCCCAGTAGGACAAAAACTCAATTACCTTCGGGATGCACAGAGTGTTATTTTGATTTGGCCACATTTCACTGGGGCATGGAAAGCAGTTGCTGGAATCTGGTAAGAATGTAAAAAACAATTACATCATCACATGTCAAGAAAACATTTTTCATAATCTAGGGTTTATTAAATTAAGGTTAGTTGGGAACTGGAAGAAAAGGTGCACCAACCAATAGCCAATATTCTCCATATGCAGCCAATTTCAAGGCCAAAAATAGTGTAATTAAGGTAGTTTCTGGTTACTTTTAGCAAAGGTGGCCTCTGTGAAGATAATTTGTATTGGCTTGTATAGTTCTACAGGACAAGCACTTACAGGGTCATTGAGGCACCAAACATTGTGGACCATTTTTGTCTGTATACAGGTGCCGTTCTTAAATTATCCATGGTGGCCTAGGACAATTGACCAAGCATGATCAGACCTTGGGGGCGGGAATATAAGTAGATAGCTAATTGGTGATTGGCTGCAATTTTAGCCAACCACCAGTAGGGTGCTCCCTACTGTGTTCTTCAAGTGCCTGTATATGCAGAAACTTTGAATATTAAATTACCCACAATGCATTTAGCTACAAATGCGATTAGGAGGTAGTTTTTAAATATTTCAATGTCTTTAATAGAATTCTCTATCTCCTGTCTCCTACCTTTCCACATATGTTTCTATATGTTTTCTTTTACATATGATATCTTTCCAAGCTAAACAATTTAGCTCTCTTGGCTCATTGAGGCTTGCTTGGTCAAACCCTTTGAGTCTTGACCAATCTTGAACTAGTCAAACCCTAAAGTCCTTGACTAGTCCTTTTAGTGTGACTAATGTAGATGGAAAACCGCAAAAGAAACCATGGTACCTGCTTGGTTGGATATATGCCCCTCCGAACAGGGAATGCAGTCAAAACAGCACATGGGTTGCCCCTTCTTAGGAGCTTTCCGAAATCCAGGGGAGCAACTATCACTGCAAACAGATCGAGGGATCTAAAGGAAGAGAATCTGCATCAGTGGAAATTTTTGGACTCGTCATTACATTTAAAAGTTAGGTTATGGTGTGTTGAGTATGTTGTTACCATTACACTTCCAGGTTATAGCACCTCTTTGGTCAAATGTAAACTCCCTCACACCCCCTCCTATTCCAATGACTACAATACACAATTTCTTTAAAAAGACAAATGCCCTTCAAAACCCATTGTGTTACCCAATTAAATGTACTAAAGCCACCATCATATGTCTCTTAATGATGGTGGCTTTAGTTGGGTAACAAAAGAGGTTTTTGAAGGCCATTTGATAGTCCAGGGCACTCCAGACCTTCAGCCATTCGTTCTTATTACTGAATCTTGTTGAGAACTTATCACACCTCTACAGTCTTCAGTGATGCTGGCACCAATAGATAGATCCACCCATTCTGTGGTGCAGATATAGAAGATCTTAGAAACGCGCTATCAAGTAGCCATAGATTCAGGTACATAAAATGTTTTTTTGAATTAAACCCACCCCACCCAGGGTAGTGTGGCGGGAGGGGTTTCCCAAACAAGAGTTTTAAATAACATACCTCCAGATCTCCTGTGATCCACTTGATTGCCGTAACATTGATGCTTAGCTCATTCTGTAGAGTCTCTCGTATATTGTAACGTCCAACCTTTACAAAGTCAATGCTGCTGTCAAAGTTCTGGTGCCAGTTCAGGATATCGTAATCAGTTGGTGGGTTGCCATTGGAATCAAAATATATTTCTTCACCCATACGGTTCTTGAAGCGTAGTTTTTTCAAATATTGAGCAATCTGTGTAGAAGATGATTCTCTATATAATTATAAGTATTTGCGCCTTCTAAACTAGTCAATGTGGAACATAGTTGATAAAATTAAATTGTCCTCAAAGACAATATCTTTTTTTAGAACAGGGAAGAGTTAAAACCTAGATTGAGGTTTGATTTTGTTTTATTGTCAATTTTTTAATGACCATTAGATACCTCCATATTAAGATCAAAGATTTTACTCCAATATTATTCAATCAAATTATCTACCAAACTGGAGGTGCTTGAAAACCCGAAGTTTACACCAACAATAATGTTATAACATAGTACACCTATTCCATCATATATATGAAAATGAATAAAGAAAAACAATGTTTTGTCAATGTTAAGTCTTTATGAGGAATGGTCCACCAATCCTGATAAAGTCTTGGTGATGAAATTCATCAAACCATATATATATATATGGCCATATCTGTGGCACATTGAGCATTGTAGGTTTCATATACCACCAGAACATTATAAGGACAATTAATTTCTTTAAAATCTTGAGCTTGATTTATTGGATGGATTTTGGAATACATACCAGGAGTAAATGGGAAACCTAAAGGGAAAAGGGGGCCTTGTTTCCATTCAATTGTGGAAAACAAGTTTGACTTTAGTTAATCAGACTGGCTCAATCCTTTTTGATAAAAAATTTGGGGAATCACAAAAGTCAAGGTGGTATGACAAGATTGTGGGCTTTGTGTGCTTTACAAGTCACAATTTATACTTTTTTAAATTAATAAATAAATACTTTTTATGTTGTTTTCATTTTATTGTTTTTTTCACATGTGTAAAAATGTGTTGTTTATTTCATAGTCACTTGATTTTCTTCCAGGCTATGAAGAGATTCTGTGTTATGTTACAACTTTATTTGAAGAGTGACTACAATTTTTATGTATTTATTTTTTATTATTTTGCTATTGATTTTATTATTCTGTCATTATTATTTTTTTTATCTATGTCCTTTTTACCTTGTCAATAGGCTCACAGCTGCAGATTGTGTTGGTTATTAGTGCCAGTAAACCCAATTGCATATTGTGTAAAATGCAAGGCTAAGAATTCTCTTCCTAACTCTCTATGGATTATCAACAAAGCACCCTTGCTATAAAATAAAAAGAAAGTGAGTGCTGACTTGATGTAGCTTTGATAGGGAACGAAGGTGGGTATGTCATGCAAGGGAAGTGGGCATTAAAGTGAGCATGTTTTCTAGAGCCATATGGGCATCCACATGTCAGGGCCCAGTTTTGTTGACCTTTATGCTAAAATTCTGAACATTTTTATTGGATCATTAGTCTTAGTTCACAACAGCTTTTCACATCCAAAGTTCAACACATGAAGTCCTAAAATGACCTAATTATAAATATGCCACTCCCCGAGCCAAGTGGATAATAACAAGTAGAAGCCCCATGAAGTGCTACTAAGGCGCAACCCAATAAAATGTGCAATGGACTTGGGTGGTTAGCTGCATCATTGTTGAACATGCGCTTTCTCAGTTGATTATTGTTTAAAATAGTTCTTGTTGACAAACCAAATTCAGCAAGCACTAGGAAACAGGCAGTGTCACCATAACATCAAGTTAGGCGGACAATCTCAACAAATCTAAATTTTAAGTCTAGAAGCTAGGTAACAAGACAACTATATAACTTCAGCTATTTGAATTGAATTATTAAAACTCTCCAAAGCTGGAGAGAATACACTTTCATCAGTGAAGCCTCTGCGATCCAGCAAACCTGGAATGGATCTGGTCCAGAAATGAAAACATTTGCCGACAAATAGCAAATTAGGTTTAGGAAATCCATTTAAGGTTTTCTGGATCATGCAGCTTCATTGATAAAAGTTTATCCTTTTCAGCCTTGGAGAGCTTTATTAAATCAGCTACATCGTTTCTGAAAATTCTCAAAAAAAAGTAGCGTTGTGTTGTACCTGCCAGGAAAAAACAGTCCCTTGAACTCCACATTCTCCACGTTGAGAGGCATTCTGACCCAGCATACAGTTAAAGATAATGTTATGGAGTGTGTAGGCCACAGAATACACTGCATTATAAACTAAATAGTGTATCTTAAAATCATATTCATTATACACATATTCGTTGGTTCTGAAACGTGTCAATTTCTCCTCCCCGGTACACCACGCAGTTTCATTGTCCATGACCGTACTGGAGTTTGGCCAGCGACACTCCTGAACCATTTCCCAGAATTTCTCTACAAAAATATCCTGAGGAAGGGCCTTTGAAGGATGAATGTCAAGAAGGAATTCTTTAAACCCTGGCATTGCCACTTCATGTAAAGACAAAGCAAGAGTTCCCATCATTGTGCTGCTATACCATTTCGTTTGAAGTATCGGCGAGTTTGACCATCCTTCGGTAGCCAACCAAATCCGCTTGAAATTTGGTTTTACTAACAATAAGTCAATAAGCGGGTGAATCATGGGGTCTCTAGAAAATATTATAACAACTTGAGCTGATGACCGAGCAACAAGATCGGCAATATAGTTCAATTTTGTTAAGGAAGTTGCATGGCCAAAAGTTTCATGGTAAGCAAGACAAACTTTTAGTTTTTGTAGCTCCTCTTTGAGTACCTGAGATCCTAGAATACCATATTCTTCATCAAGTGAGAGTAAGCCAACCCAATTCCAGCCCATGTATGAAACCAGTTTGGCCAAGGCACGTGCCTGTTTGTCATCACTGGGGATAGTGCGGAAAAACGATGGGTAAAGGTAGCGTCTGTTCAAGGACTCCAAAGAAGAAATGTAGCTTATCTTCAATGAAAAATAAAATAGTCTATTAGCATTAAATTGAATTAGAATATATTATTAAAATAGACAAAGTCATTTTTTTATTGTATAAACTGGGAAGCGAACCTAAACAAAACCAATATACATGTATACTTTAAATATAAGATGAATCTTTTAGGCATGTATATACACAGAATACACAAAGTTATCAAAAGATGGCACTCACTGGATCACCTAACTTCCAGTTTCCATAACTGACTTTCAGTTACCACCAATAGACCACCTAAACCTACCCACAATGGTGATGATTATAATGATGATGACAATAATGATGAAAATGGCTTATGGGAAGAGTAAGAGCACCAGTGCACTCTGACTGCCGCAACTAACAGGCACACATAAATAGGCAACTATTGGGCTCCTTCAATGCCTTTACATAGGGGTTGATTTTCATGGCACAACCCTTCTTAACTGGATGAACCTCCATAGTTGTCATGTAATAACAACTACTTACTCTGTCCAATTCTAGAGTACCAACCATGAAAGATAAGTGTGCTCACCCAAAGCTCACCCAAAAAAAAATGAAGGTTACGTATTTGGCTTTTCACCAACCTTTCTCCAAGAAGTCAACATGCACAGCTGAGGATCAGGAAATTTAGGGCCCAACTTTACGTTTTTTTAAATACTAAAAGATCATTTTCCCAAAATGTTTAAAAACAGAAGTAAAGATACATCTTTCGATGCAATACTTTTCCATACTTCCTGTAGCCCCAGAGTATCATGGACACTCCACTGGAGGTCCAACTTCACAAGGACCTGGGTTCACGAGAATGCTGCATTGAAGAACTCCAAACCTCTGATGCCAGACCAGTTCCCAGCTTGAGGACTAAAGGTTTGTGTATTGTATATTTTTAATGTATGGCCAATAAACTTTCGACAGAGAAGAAGAAGGACTGTGTGGTTTGAGAAGGAAAATATGGAATTTGGCTTTGAGTGACCCTTTTCCTGCATGGCCACACATACTAGAATTTATTTATATCATCATCTTTAGAGCTTCAGAACATTCCACACCAACACAAATTATTATATCAGATGTCAGAGATGATATTTGTTTTCGTTACCTGGGGATACATGTAGGTTCCCAACACAGTAGCCATTGCAATGGAGGACAATGACAATGCATCACCAACGATGGCCACGGGGATCTTCCTATTACATTGGTAGTTAAGTATAGGATTTTCCTTTCCAGTTAATGTCCAGAATGTCCCACGCAAGGCCCGGGCTGTGTGTGTGCATGTGTCAAAGATCTGAAATCCTAACGTTATGTTTGGTAACAGTAAATCATCAGCATTTATCTCCTTTATTGCGTATATCATTGCCTGCATCCAGCTGTAACACATAGGGCTTAATCTAATGGGGAAAGAAAAGATAATTTCAAGAAAAACTAGTATAGGCAAAAACATTTTTGTTTTTAAATGTAACATAATACAAAAACTTCAAGAGTTCCTTTAGGCTGCAGGGATGGGAAATAAATCCCAGGTGAGCGTAGCAGTCACAGTTTACCGTAGAATTGGTTACTTGGAAGAGTTGACGGATTGCCTTTTGGTATATACATGTACTAATACCACCTTATAAGTAAATACTATAAAGGACCAATAGACCTAGAGTAAATGATTGCAAAAAAACCTTATTGTGGATTTAGCAATGAGTGGAGCTCATTTCATCAAATGACATTGAATTTGGATATCTTGGGATGCCCAAACCCCAATCCATATTTCTGTATAATGTTTTGAAAATTCAAAATCCCCAGACATTTTTAGGGAAAAGTGCCTGGGACCCCTAACTTGTGTTATTGAGCCACAAAATCCCACTTTTCTTTTTTCTTGTAGAATGAAATAGTGCAGTGTGCACTGGGACCAATCTATCATATTTGGTTTGAATTATTAGGAGAGTTAAAGGATAAAGAAACAGCCTAATACATCCTTTACATATAAAAAAAAAAAAAAAAAATATATATATATATATATATATATATATATATATATATATATATAAGTTGATAGTAAAGCATATTTAAAGACACATTTTCCCACCTGCCACACCAATATTACGTTATATTATGTTATATTATTATTATTATATTATAATATTATGTGCCACACCAATATTACAGATAGGTATAGAATTAATTTTCCAAATATGTAACGTAAATGGTTAAACTGATTTAGTTTTGCAGTCCCTTGTAGACTGTCCCACCAAAATTGTGTGGCAAAAGAGTGGCACTTAGCTTCCTGCTGTGAAAAGAACTACATGATATATGAAGAAGAGGAGATAAGATTCTAATTGCTACGTAAACAAACCAGGAACACTAGAAAAAGACTTAAATATGCCTAATAGCTTCTACCAGGACTTATGAACTGTGAAAAAGTACTGTGAGCCTTCTGATAAAGGCAGAAAGAAGAACTCTGTGTACTGAGAGTGAATAAGAAGCTGGGAGATATGTTTTATTGAATGTTATACCAGACTGCCATTCAGGGGTTTTAAAGCCTATATATAAGAAGTCCAGGCTGTGAAAGGTATTTAAATGGGAGTAACTGCTTTGTCAGCCCAGTTCAAGGATCCTGTGTAAGGCTCCGACAAAGAGGCAGATTTATTAAAGCTCTCGAAGACTAGAGTGAAGCTGGGTGATCCAGCAACTCTGGGATGGAAGTAGTGTGCTAGCAAATTATTTAAAACCTCATCCAGATTCATTCCAGGTTTGCTGGATCACCCAGCTTCACTAATGAAAGTGTATTCTCTTCAGCCTTAGAGTCCTTTAATAAACCAGGTGCAAGAACTCTACTTCCACCATCCAACTAGAAAAAGACATTGGGATTGACCCAAAACACAGCGAACGCGTGATTACCTACTATTACCTACTATTGTAGGTAGAAAAAGAAAAAACTCTTACAGAACTAATAGAGCTCAGGATGAGAATGAGAATAGAAAATTAAATGTTTAAATTCAGATACCATACATGAATATATAAAAAAGCACAAATTACAAGTCTATTTTATTATGATTATATGCAAGATGAGCAAAACGAGTGTCATATAATATAAGAAAATAGGAGAATACTCACGAAGTGCAGGTAATGGGTTGATCCTGTTCTGTGAATGAATACCTCTGATCTTTCCATGATGTTCGTACAGGAAAAAAGCCTCCAATTAATATATCTCCATCCTGAAAATATCCAATCTCTGAAGGGCTTCGAAGTGTGCAAGAAAGAGGATGAACGAAGGAAATACATAGGGACAAGATGGAGAAGTAGATGAAGAACTCAACAATCATTCTGCATGAAGAAGAACATGGGAAGGAGACATGTGAGATAAACGTTGGAATGTGTAACAGATAGTTATAGAACTATCAAACAAAAAGACACAAAAATACTTTGGGAAAGACGAGCTTCAATAAATAGAGGGTTGAGGTCCAGCAGGACATATGGAGACTGTTAGATTGTTTGCTCTGTTCTTGAATTGTGTTCTTCATCCCTTAAACTGGGCTTGTTGAACAGAAATCCTACTTTATATTAGTAAAGTAAAAGTTACGAAAATGACTTTGCTTCATCTGTGTTTTTTAAGGATGTGATTAGTCATGGGTTGGGTCAGCAGACTTTTTTTAACTATGTGTGGACACATTTCTTCCAGAACCCTGAGAAGATAACTATACCCCATTTCAAGAGACTGTTGGTAGTGGTATAATTATGGACTCATGAAAGAAAACAATAGAAAGGATAAATATAACAAAAGTGGAGAGAAGGAAAAGAAAAAAAAAAGGGGGGCAAAATGTCTAAAAATACAAGTAAAGGAGATGAAAGAAAGGGGAAGGTAAAGAAAAAAGATAAAAGAAACCATGGAAAACAAAGAAAGAAAGGAAAGAAAGCAGAACAACTCGGGACAGGAGAGCAAAACAAAGAGAAAGACAAAAAGGTCTAATAAAGATAAAAAACAGTGGAAGCAGAGCAAGAAAAAGAAAAGGCCAAGAGAGTAGGGATAGGAGAGCAAGAAAATGAGAGGCAAAAAAGAATGACAATGACAAGAATGAAAGGTGAGAAGATAAAAAATGTCTGAAAAGAAAATTTGAGGAAAAGAGAGAAAAATAAGGAGATGAGAGAAAAGGAAAGCAGAAGTGAGGAGGGAATAGAAGTGGTGAAGAGAGAGAAGGAAAATAAAAATGAAAGAAGTGTAAACAAATAGTTCTAAAAATGCCAGGGGAAAAGGGGAGAGAAAGACAATGAAATAAAAAGGTGAGAAGAGATAAAAAAAAGAAAAACAAAACCAGTGGAAAGCAGAGAAAAGGAGAAGAGGTGAAGAGAGCAACTCAAGATACAACTCAAGAGAATAGAAAGATGGGAAGCTGGGAGAGAAAGAAAGTAAGCATTAAATAAGAAGAACCAAAAATACCTAAAAGGAAAAGTGGAAAAGGGGATAAAAGACAAGAAGCTGAAAGGAAATAAAAGCTGAGGTAAGACGAAAATAGCAGTAGTGAGGAGAAAGAAGGAAAATAAAAGAAGAGGAGACAAAAAGTACTTAAAATACAAAAGGAGAAGAGAAGAGAGAGAGACAAGGAGATGAGAAAAAAATGAAGGGGAAGATCAAAGAATAAATAAAACCAATGGAAAGCAGAGAAAGAGAGAAACCCAGAATAGAAGAGCATGGAAAGGAGACTGTAGGCTAGCGGAGAAAGAAAGTAAGGATGACAGTAAAGACAAAAATACCTAAAAGTGGGAGAAAAGATAAAAAAGACAAGGAGATGGGAGAAAAGGAAAGCAGATGTAGGGAGGGAAGAGAAGTGGCGAAGAGAATGCAAATAAAAAAAAGAAGAGGAGACAAACTTGTTATAAATTTAAGAATGGAAAGTAGATGGGAGGCCAGGAGGGCAAAAAAGTAAGGATAAAAGAAGAAGAGACGAAAATACCTAAAAAGAAAAATGTGAGAAGAGATAAAAAGACAAGGAGATGAGAGAAAAGGAAAGAATAGGTAGAGAGAATAGAAGTGGCAAAGAGAGAGAAGGGAAAACAAAAACAAAAAACGATGATATGGAAATAAAAAGATGAGAATGAAAGGAGAGGAGATGTGAAAAGATTAAAAGAAATTTTGAGGAGAAGAAAACAAGGAGAAAATGGAAGGCAGAAAAGAAAGGGAGGGATCAAAAGAGCAACTCAGAATAGGGGAGCACAAAAAAGGAAATAGGTGGCTATGGGAACAAGAAAAGGTGTAATGAGGTGAGTAGGGGAGAAAAACACAGCAAGGGAGGGAGGAGTGGTGAGAAGAGAAGAGGAAACAAAGAAAAAGCAGAGGAGCGGAAAGTGAAAAGAAGAGACGGGGGTTAAGAGAGAAAATGAAAAAACCTGAAAAAGAAGAAGTTCAAAAATAATTAAAAAATGGCAAGCTGAGAGAAAATACAGAGAGCAGAAGGGAGATAGAAAGGCAGAAGAGACGATAAGACAGCAAAAAATGGAGATAGGAGGATTGGGGGATAAAAAAAGGAAAAGTAAGATGAGTGGGTAGAGAAAGAAAAGGAGAATAGAAGAAAGAAAAGCAGTAGAGAGTAAGAGAAAAAAATAGAAAGGAGAAAAGAAAAGGAAAGGAAATGATAGAAAAAAAGTGAGGCGAGCAGAAAAAAAAAGGAGCAAACTAGAGTGCCCCCAAGTGCTAAGTCTATTGTAATTACAGGCTTGGCACAAAAAATGTAATAGATGGTACAACATGTGATGAGAAAGGATAAGAAGTGATAGTGAATATGACCTGTGATACGAAAAAGAAAAAGACCTTGAATGTGGAATTCATGAAATATGGTGTCCTGACTTACCTTTTATTAACAATAGTTCAGATGAGCGAGTGACAGCGTGCGTCTGGTGGCCTGCCACTCTTCATCTCAGCCATTGGTTTTGGTGCAGTATAAATTGAATTTCACGCTATTTTCTGATTGGCTAAAGACGCCTCAAAGGAATCATACCAATTCTAACAGCATAATCATCTTGTCATTATGGTATTCACAGATGATGACATAATTACATGGAAATACAATTATTTCACAGCTGAACATGACTTGTTTTTCTGTAATTTTAATTCCAAAACTGAGTTTATAATAATTATTTATTGGCTTAGATGGATATGGTTAGGCTTGGATATAAGATGGTTCTGGTGCTTATCCATAGAAAATTGGGCCTTGGCCAACTGCACTGGCCACCTGAAATGGCCAATTCTGACATATACAGACGATTATATATAGGTACCAAACTCATAATAAAGATTTTATCCTAAAAACCTACCTGCTTACTGTATGTGAAGCCTATGCAGGACACAAACAGAGTCAAGAAAGGAACTCAGGATAGGAGAAAAATAGGAGAGGGGAAGTTGACGGGAAAGACAGAAGACAGAAAGGTCTAAAAAAATGTTGAGGAGAGGAAGACAAGGAGATGAGAAAGGAAAGCAGAAGTAAGATAGGAATAGAGAAGGGTGATCAAGAAAAAGGAAAAAAAAACTGAAAGAAGAAAAAACAAAAAGTTCCAAAAATACAAGAAGGAGACTAAAAGAAAAAGAGATATGAATTCGGAAAAAGAGATAAAGAAAAGAAATAAAACAAATGAAAAGCAGAGTAAGAAGAAAAGAATAGAAGTGGTGAAGAGAGAGAAGGAAAATAAATAGGAAAGAAGAGAAAGCAAAAAGTTCTAGGAAAAAAAGGGATAAAGAAAAAATAGAAATAAAACAAATGGAAATCAGAGAAAGAAGAGGAGAGGTCAGCAGAGATACTTAGGACGGGGGAGCTTTGAGATGGGAGGCTGGGAGAGAAATGAAAAAAAATTAAAATAGACAAAAATACCTAAAAAGAAAATTGAAAAAAAGGATGAAAGCAAAAAGCAAAAAGATCAACCTCCCCCTTTTTTTAGTGTTCAGTTTTGAATGAATTCAGAACCTTGATAACTAGTTTGTGGAATGATCAGTAAAATAAACAAATAAATAAAATAACACCTTCATAAGTGGGAAGCAGTCGATCCCTCCATGATACTAATCTAGTTTGTCCTGTGCCAACCCATCTACGTTCTGGCACAGACTGGACATTGGGCACCACCAACTTCATTCTGTTTTCTGGGTTCTTCTTCCTACGCCAACCGATCTCGCATTACACAGGCATATGATAAGCTCATGCGCCTTGAAAAAAAAGTGCGCATGAAAAGAATAGCACCTTCTACACCAGCCTAAGCATCCCGCAGGTTCCTAGGTGATGTGACATAAGTATCCCAGGAGGATCTGGATTTCCTATTCAGCATTTACTGCCACGGCAGTAAAGAAGGAAAGGGAGGAGCCTCCTCTTCAAATGTAAAAAAATAGATAGCCACCCTTTTATATAATGTTACAAATGTCATGAAAGGTCCGCTTTAAAAGCTTTTATATTACTTGTCCCTCAACCACTGACACCGGCAATGTGTTAGCAGATTTATAGCTCTTTGAAGCAAGAACTAGTACTTCATTATGAATAATTAATAGATGCAGGACTCATCATCAACTAATGGTAGATGGAGAGACTGGCTACATTGGCATACATTGCATCCATTAGCCCCACTGACTGGCTGGTATTGGCCCTGAAGTTGTTACTTCCGTAATTGACCCTTTGTAGCAACCAACCTTTGATGTAATGAACAGCGGCTTTCATTTCATTTGTGTAAGTGACATATCACTCATTAAAATAACAGAAAAAAATCTGGTAGTTGTTTCTGGTCTATAGAGAGTAAATATAAAAACCAGATAGACCAAAACGTCACATGACAATATATGATACAATAAAGAAATAACAGCCCCAGTGCTCGTAGACACCAATGATGAGGATCATGAGTGCTATACAACACTGATACGTATGGGATATCTTCAGATTCCTCTTAGATTGTAAGCTCTTCAGGGCAGGGTCCTCTCCTCCTGTATCACTGTCTGTATTAGTCTGTCACTTGAAACCCCTATTTATTGTACAGCGCTGCTTAATATGTTGGCGCTATATAAGTACTGTTTAACAATAATAAAAATTCCCACAAATATGTGCTTGTCATGCTGACTGTGGAATTTCTTTCAATGACAGCATATTTGGGAAATTGAAATAATGTTAAATAAAACCTTAATGAAAACTGAAAATAATTTGGAATGTACCAGGTGCATTTGCGTTCATGGTCACTAGATGGCGTACTCTACTGACCATGGATTCCTATTACTGTATCCTCTACAGCAGAGGTTGGCAAACTTTTATGGCTACTAGGCCATTTCAGGGGTGGGCGGGAGCACGCTAGGTTGGACTCTGAGTCCCGCCCTAATGGCTCCACCCACCACCAGAGAACGCCCCCTTTAAGTAAAATCCCTCTCCTCCGGGATTTCCCTTCAGGGAGCGTTCCCTATTTACCGCAGCGGCTAAAGTATCAACGCCAGCCACAATAAATAGGGAGCCACAGCAAGGAAGCAACATCAGGGCTCCAGCGGCTCCAGTAGTTCCCAAGCCCCCTGGCTGATCCACCGGCAAACTGCAGCTCCCAGGCCGTGGGTTGCTGGGCAGCATTAGGCCAGATCGACCAGGGGGCGTTAGGCTGGGACGAACTATGGGCAAGGCGGTATCTGGCCTAAAGGCCAGAGTTTACTGACCACTGCTCCACAGTAATTTCATATCTTCAGCTTTGTCAGACATACTTCCTGGCTGTAAATAAAGAAGTTATGTAATAGGACAAAGGTAATTAAAAAAAAGACAATTTCCTTATTCTGATGACAATCAGCAACTGTAAAAAAAAAAAATACTGCATATCCACAACCATGTGCTTGTCATGCTGACTATAGACACTTACCCTCAAAGACAGCATATTTAGGGAATATGATTCATAAGGAATATAATTTTTTTATTTTAAGAATTACTGAAAAGTATTAGATAGCAAAAGCAGGTGCATTTCCACAGATGGGCACTAGGTGGCGGCCTGTATTGCCCATAGACTGACACATTAAATAGGGATTAATGATGTTTGGTTTTTGTAAAACTGAATCTGAAATATGGATATTCTGGTTGATTTTTTCTGATTCTTCAACACTATAATTAGCTCTCTGCAAAGAATGGAAGGGATTTATGGAGGCTAAGTGAATTTTAGAGCAACAGGAGAAAATAATTTATACAAAAGACAAATGATTTTTTTAAATTTACTAATGTTCTTGCAATTTTCTAATTCACCGCATAAAACAGGAGCATTTCCATACATGAACACTAGATGGCACACTAAATTGTATGAGATATGTTCAGATTCCCATGTGCTTGTCATGATGACTGCGGAATTTACCCCAAAAGCAGCATATTTGGGTTCTATATGTTATATATTTATGGATAAATTGGCTGAATTAAAAAGATAACTGAATCTAATCGAGACATTTAAACCTAACTTGCTAGACATATGACTCAGATCTTTGTACAGCACTGTGGTATATGTCAGAGGTATATTTGCATGTATGTATTTATGTGTGTATGTATTGCTCAGTGACCGTGTGCCTTTTGCTTATATTTTTACATACTTTTTTTGGACTCTTTTACACATTTCTGGCCTGTAATAATGCCTTTGAGAAAACATAGGGCAATTGGCCGAGAGCAATCAAAGGCAAAAAAAATGAAACAACACCTTAGACAAGAAAATCCAGAGGACAGGAATAGAAGACTTGCCATGCTGCGCGAGAGAGCTACTAAATCTAGAGCTTCAGGGACAGTACAACAGCGTGAGACACGACTATAGTAAATGAGAGAAAGAGCTACTACATCTGGAGCTTCAGAGACAGTACAACAACGTGAGACCCGACTACAGGGTAACAGAGATAGAGCTAGAACATCTAGAGCTTCAGAGATAGTACAACAGCGTGAGACCCGACTACAGAATAAGAGTAATAGAGCTACAACATCTAGAGCTTCAAAGACAGTACAACAACGTGGGACC
>NC_092859.1:6926756-6928755 GCF_032062135.1 Pyxicephalus adspersus
AAAAACTACTCAAAATCAGGGAAGGTAGGTTACCAGTTGAGTCCTCTGGCAAGATAAAATTGCCATCTGGTTTCTGTAATCTGGTGTCATCCATTGCAGAGCTAATGCAGTCTATCCAGCAGATTTTCAAAACTATTACAATTTTAACTGGTTGCGAGAGAGGGCCTTTCTTGCTGCTAAAAATGAAGATGTTCATGAAATAAACAATCAAATACTTGCCATGTTACCAGGCGTAGTCACTGAATATTGATACCGTAGTAGATGCCGATGAGGTCATCAATTTCCCAACAGAATTCCTAAACTCGCTTGATCCAGCTGGATTACCACCACATCTTCTTTTACTTAAAGTTGGCTCTCCAATTATTTTACTACGCAACCTCGACCCACCAAAACTTTGCAACGGCACAAGGCTTTCTGTTAAGAAGCTGCTGGCCAATGTAACTGAAGCCACTATCGTAATGGGAAAGGGAGAGGGTGAAACAGTTTTTATCCCACGGATCTCCCTTTTCGATTTAAGAGAATACAAATTCCAGTGAGACTTACGTCAACAATCAACAAGTCACAGGGGCAGACCATTACGTACTGTGGAGTGGATTTGAGATCGCCTTGTTTCTCCCACCGACAAGTTTATGTTGCTTGCTCGAGGGTGGGCTTGCCCAAGAACTTATTTATTCTTGCACTTGGAGGTGAAATTAAAATGTTGTTTATATTCAAGTTTTGTGTTATAGTAATAATATAGTCATTTTGTCAAAGATTTCAATCTATAATTTGTATATTGTAAGCTTACAAACTGTAAAAAAATATATTTTTTTTAATTTGACTCTATAGCTTTATTTGATTCCTTTTCCTGTATAATGTAAGTATATGTATAATATTGCAATAAAAAAATACCCAGGCAATGCCGGGTAATCAGCTAGTGTAGAATAAAACAGGTGCATCTCCACACATGGGCACTAGATGGCACACTGAATTGTATGAGATATGTTCAGATTCCCACAACCATGTGCTTGTCATGCTAACTGTGAAATTACCAATTACAGCATATTTGTGAAAAATATCATTAAAAGTAAATAAAAATGTTATAGGCCTCTGAAAATATTATAGAATATACCAGATGCATTTCCACTCATGGACACTAGATGGCGCACTCAAATGACCCCAGGTTCATTTTATTGAATCCTTTATAGCAGGCATGTCCAAAGTCTGGCCCTGGGGCCAAATGGGGCCTGTGTTCAGATTTCCACCCACCCGCAGCCTCGGTCATTAAATCATTATTATGTGGCCCGCCTGCACTGTTGACCACAGTATTAAATACATGTGTACAAAAAAGCTATTTTATATTTCATTGGAGTTGATCAACTGCCTTGCAATTATCAGCCCGCTACTCAGCCAGTATATTCGGCAGGACGGGAGTCCCCATCTGTGCACAGGAAATCCCCTACATTATAGTGGGTGTGTGCTGTATGGGACCCACACAGACCACGCCCACTATGATTCCAAGAGTCTGCACTGTCATCTGAAATCTGTGCACATGGAATCTCTTACGTCACCCTGGTGGGCGTGTGCTGTGTGGGACTCGTACAGACCACGCCCACCCTAACCCTGAGTACGTGCTGAATGGTTGGACCCCACACATTTTTACCTCACCAAATCTGGCCCTCTTTGCAAAAAGTATCGACACCCCTGCTTTACAGTAAGTTCATATATGCAAATTTTTAAGACAAATTTCCAGGCTGTAAATAATGCAATTATGTAATAGGACAAAGGTAATAATTAACAAAAACAAATACAACTTCCTTATTCTGATGAAAATCAACAACTGTAAAAAAATATTTCCTGCATATCCACAACCATGTGCTTTTTATGATGACTTTAAACTTTTACCCTCAAGGACAGCCTAAGTGGGGAATATGATTCATAATGAATGTAAATGTTTCATCTTCAAGAGAACTTGTAACTAATATGTAGCAAAATCAGGTGCATTTCCACACATGGACAC
>NC_092859.1:6931719-6948003 GCF_032062135.1 Pyxicephalus adspersus
GATTTTTTTTTAAATATTTTTACATTTTATTACTCCTTGTTAATGGAGCCCCAGCAAGTTTGTACAATCACATGATAAGCCATTGATAGGTGGCGCAGGAAGCAGCAGGGCACAGCCGCCGGGGAATGCGGACGTCAGGCTGCAACTTGTCCTACAAAATGAAATAATTGCTGAGCTGATCTCCTCCTCACCTCACACATAATATAATTCCCGCAGCTATTCAGGCAGTGACATAACACATTCACCTCTCTGCACCCCCCCACCAGAGGCTTAACCTGTTCACCACCAGTCATAATATCATGGGAATACATCACATATGGGCAGTGTTACTGATCCATGTTCCCACGATGATGGAGAGCCATGGGGCCTGTCTATTAAAATTAACAAAAAGTCATATAAAAGTCATTCTGCTATACATCAACTTTTCCTAATTCTGCATATGAATATAAAAAGTGAATATAGAAATATATATAAATGATTTTGATGCACAAATTGCATTTTCAGTGTTTTAATTGAGCACAATAGAATCATCAGATCAGAGGACATTCTTGGAATTGATATAGTGATTTGTTTTTTATATATGTATAATTTAAATCTGTGTCTGCTCATTATCATTATATATTACTTCCATGTCATTAATATTATATAGACAGAGTATGTTATTGATGTATATTACGATGTTGTATTGATATATATGTACAGTGTTCTCCCCGACCCCTTTCAGCTGGGCGCACCACCTAAAACTTTCCAGTAACCACCTGGCTGTTTTTGGGTGGAAAAAGTTGGGTAACAATACACAGGTCACCACCCGCCTACAGCTTCTTCCCACCCAGGTTCTGGGGAGATAATGTATATATATATGGTGTGATCATTATCTGTGTGTATCTGCTATTACTATACTTTGTAGTGTGATCACCGATGTATACTCATTAATACTATACTATTACTATTACTATACTTTGTGGTATGATTACCGATAAATACTCATTATAACTATACTATTACTATTAGTATACTTTGTGGTATGATTATCAATAAATACTCATTATTACTATACTATTACTATTGCTACACTTTGTGGTGTGATCATTATCTGTGTGTATCTGGTATTGCTATACTTTGTAGTATGATTATCGATAAATACTCATTATTACTATACTATTACCATTGCTATACTTTGTGGTGTTATCATCAATATATACTCATTATTACTATACTATTACCATTGCTATACTTTGTGGTGTGATCATCAATATATACTCATTATTACTATACTATTACTATTGCTATACTTTGTGGTGTGATCATTGATATATACTCGTTATTAGTATACAGTGTAATGATATCATTGTTACCATTGGTAGGGAGTCGTAAAATACATATTACCCCAGAGGTCATGATTTTATAGCCGCCATATTGGATTTTGTATGGCGCCATGTACCCCATAGGGTATGTCATGCAACCTGGTTCCTCATTGGATCATTCCATGGTATTGTAGACTTAATAATCTATAAATCATATGTTATTGCTGTATTATTCACCCAGCGTTGTTGCATTGGTTGTCATTATGTAGCCCTGTGTAATTGTTGTACAATGGAGATCAGCTCTTGCATTGTGATGTCACCATTATTTCTCGAGTCCCCAGCTGCCCTCTGTCTCCCGCTAGAAACCAATTATTGAATTACCAGTAAATTGTTTCTAAATTGGTTTGCCTCTGAGCTTAATTAACTGAAAGAGATCTGGAGCAATTCTCTCTCCCAGCTCGCAACTCCCTCAGTACCCAAGGCGCTTTCCATTAGTGGCGCTTCTGTGTTTTTTCCAAAGTAGTTTATTTATATAATAGTTTGCTGGTTGTGCTTCCATATGTTCTATATTGTGTCACATTGTATCCGTATTATACAACATTCCGGTATTGAAAATCTTATAGGATCAAAATAGCTGATGTGTCCAGCAAACTGGAAAAGTGATAATAATGGTGAGATGTCATATAAGACATTTTACCCCAGGGGTCATGTAGTCTGGATTTTGTATGGAGCCAGGTATTAAAATATGCTATATCATGTTACCATATTTAACCAGGCCCCTCATTGGGTCATGCCATGTAATTGGAAGGGCCATGATGCCTTAGCTGCCATGTTGCCAGAGTATTGTGTAGAGATAGGTTTCCCATCAGGCTGTTGTGCATTATCGTAGGGATCATGATGCCTTAGCTGCTATGGTAATAGTGTAACCGGGTTCCTCAATAGGGGTCACAGTGTCTTAGCCACCATGTTGGAATACTATTGGGTGGGCCCAGGTTCTCCATTACACCATTTCATGGTATTATGATGTCTTGGCTGCCATGTAGTCTGAATTTTGTATGGAACCAGGCATTCCATTAGGCTGTCATGTTACTATATGTAACCAGGTGCCACGTTGGGTCATGCCATGTAATTGTAGAGGCCATGATGCCTTAGTTGCCATATTTCCAGGGTATTGGGTGGAGATAGGTTTCCCACTAGGCTATTCCATGTTATCATAGAGGTCATGATGTCTTAGCTGCCATGTTGGAATACTATTGGACAGAGTCAGGTTCCCCAGTAGGCCATTCCATGTTACCATAGGTATCATGATTGTCGTAGATGCCATGTTGTATGAAGCCAGGTTCCCCATTAGGCCATTCTACATTGTCATAGATGTCATGACTTAACTGACATGTAGCCAGGGTATTGTGTAGACCCAAGTTCCTAATTAGTGGTCATGATGTCTTAGCTGCCATGTTTCAAGGGTATTGTTTAGTTCCATTTTCCCCATTATTGATGGTCAGTCATGATTCCGTACCTGCCGTGTTGTCAAGATATTATATGGAGCCAGGTTGCCCATTAGGCTCTTATTATCATTGGGGTCATAATGTCTTACCTGCAATGTTGCCGGGGTAGTTTGTAGAACCAGATTCTCCATTTGACAATGCAATAATATTTTAGCATCATAATGCCTTAGGTGCCATGTTAGCAAGGTATTGTGCAGAACCCAGTTTCCCATAAAGCCTGCCCATATTCCTAATTAGTGGTCAGGATATCTTAGCTGCCATGTTGCCAGGGTTGTATAAAACTAGGTTCCTTATAGGCGGTCATTATGTCTTAGCTGCCATGTTGCCAGTTGCATTGTGTGAAGCCAGGTTCCCCATAAAGCTATTCCAAAATATCCTAGGAGTCATATTGTCAGGGTATTGTATAGAGTCTGTTTTCCAATTAGTTCCTGCTATATCATTATAAGGGTAATTATGCATTAACTGCCAAATATTGCCAATATATTGTTTAGAGCTAGGTCCCCCTATAAGCCATGCCATATCATCATGAGGGTGTTGGTACTTTAGCTGCCATATTTCCATTGTTCCACGCCTTTTTTCTGCCTCCACATGAGAGAACCTGGGTGATACAGGAAACCTAGAATGGATTTCTTAAAATCATTTGCTCTTATTTGGCAAATGTTTTCAATCCAGGATCAGATCCATTCCAGGTTTGCTGGATCATCCAGGTTCTCTCATGATAGACTATTTTCTCCAGTCTTTGGGAGCTTTATTAAATCAGGCCAAATATGTGAAGTAGCATCATGAGGCTGGATTTATAATGGTATTCATGTATAAACAGGTTACATTTAAATGTATGAACGCATCCTGTGTTTCCATTAGAATGGAGTCTGGCAAACCTTGTGCCCCCGGGTCATGTCTACACCTGAATCTGCCTACCAGACTGTAATTTGATCAGAATAACACTTATCAGATGAAGCAAACAGCCTATACTTAAAAAGTTCTCATTTCCAAAAAACTTCCTCTTCTTCTTTTCCAAACAAACGTCTTCGGGAATTCCTTGGAAAGGCTCTTCTTGTGAATGCCAGCGCACCATGCAAAAAAAAAAATTACAAGGTACTTGGCACATAAAGGTTTCCTGATAACTTTTTTTCAAAGATAAACAGTCAATGTTTGTTCATGTCGATTAACAGGTTTCAGGGGATGAAGGACAACTCAGTTTTGTTAAAAATTTGAAATTACATAAAGTAGTTTTACACTAGATGGTTAGGTTCTTAATTCTGCCAGTATTTATTTATAAAGAAGATTTTTAAAAACAATTATAATAAAATAATTGGGTCTTAAACTATGTTTATATATATATATATATATATATATATATATTTCTAGCTTTAAATCTCACCATCCTCCGAAGCGAAACGCGTCAGCACTGAGCTTTACCTTACGGTACACTCTACATTATTAAAAATGACATTAAAATAACTAGATCTCAGGCTGTATTTGTGTATATAAATTTCTAGCATCTCACCATCCTCTGAAGAAGCCCAAATCTTTCCTGCTTGTTTAAAGTTTGGACTTTATCGAATCCCCTTATATTTACCCTTTATTGGTATCTGTGTCATAATTTTATGATTTTTATGTGATGCCAGCAAGCATACAGCCTACACTTTATACTCACACCTCTTTTACAGCTTATTATACTCCTTCTCTTCCTTCTGACCCTTTATGCGTCAGTCCTCAACTCTCTTTAAATATATAAAGATTTGATGAATACGAGGGGGTGCTGAGAAGTTCCTGGCTTTGCCCAGAAAGAAGAGAGCCAGAGTTATGAAATAACACATTTATTCTACATATTCCCCCCTGAGACTGATGCACTTGGCACAGCAAAGTTGCAGCTTTTCTAGACCATTCAAATAAAAGTCCTTTGGTTGGGCCGCAAACCAGCTCTCAGCAGCATCTTTGACGTCAGAAATGTCCTCAAAACGTTGCCCCTTCAGGTGTTTCTTTAAATTCGGGAACAGATAATAGTCCCAAGGGGCCTGGTCAGGTGAGTAGGGGGGATGGTGGACCAATTGGAAACCCAAGGTGTTCAATTTGGCAGCCACAACATTCGACGCCTGCGCAGGTGCATTGTCCTGCAAAAAAGGATCCCTTTGGTCAACTTTGCATGGCGTTTCATCCTAATTGCCTCTTTAAGCTGGTCCAGGAGGTTAGCATAATACTGTCCGGTGATACTAGAGCCCTGAGGTAGGTAGTCCACCAACAGAATACCATCTTTGTCCCAGAACACAGACACCATGACTTTTTTGGACGATTTCTGGTTTCGGAACTTCTTCGGCCGCAGGACCTGCTGTGGCGCCATTCCTTTGACTGTCCTTCAGGATTTCAGGATCATAGATGTGGAGCCAGGTTTCATCCTCGGTCACTAACCTAGCCATAAAGTCCTGTGCACCTTCAAAATGGGCCAAAACGGCTTTGGATGCTTCAACTCGTTCCTTCTTCTGATCAATGTTCAAACATTTCGGCACCCACTTCGCTGAAAGCTTGCACATGTCTAGGATAGTGGTGATAACAAACCCAACACGCTCCCGTGAGATGTCAAGTATCTGGGCTATCTTTTTTGCAGATATTCGCCGGTCCGCAATAATCAGCTCATGGACAGCATCGCAGTTTGCCGGGTCAGTTGAGGTTGGGGGGCGCCCACTGCAGGGCTCATCTTCAACGGTGAAATGCCCGGTCTTGAAACGAGATATCCAAGTTATGACAGTGCTGTTGAAAGGACATTTCTCCCCCAGTGTTTGTGACATCTCAGTGTGAATGTCCTTTGCTGACTTTCACTGGAGAAACAAAAACCTCATGACGGCCCGTAACTCCAATGACATAAAACTTAATTGTGCCTCTGCCATCACAGCTTCTCACTAAAAGAAAAAACAGTTAGAATCACAAAGACCTGATATTTGCACAGTTACATACTAAGATATTAGGCTGTCATATCCCCCCACACTCATTTTTCTATTTAATCTGGAAGGGGGCAAAGCCAGGAACTTCTCAGCACCCCCTCCTGCAATGGCCCTGATTTATTAAAGCTCTTGAAGATTTTCACCAGTAAAGCTGGGTGACTCAGCAAACCTGGAATAGATTTCTTCAAGGCAATTTTCTATTTGCTAACAAATGTTTTGAATCCTGGTCCAGATCCATTCCAGGTTTGCTGGATCACCCAGCTTCACTGATGAAAGTGTATCCTCTCCAGCCTTGGAGAGCTTTAAAAAAACAAGCCCAAAGAGTAGGCTTTATTTTGCTTTAAAAAAAGAGTCCACCTATTATTATTATTATTATTATTATTATTATTAATAATAAACAGGATTTATATAGCGCCAGCATATTACGCAGCGCTGTCCATTAAATAGGGATTGCAAATGACAGACAGGTACAGACAGTGATACAGGAGGAGAGGACCCTGCCCCGAGTAGCTTACAATCTAGTAGGTGGGGGAATTTACACACAATAGGATGGGAGACCTATTGGGGGATATCCAAGTGTACTTTATTTCGATAAATAATTAGGGTTAGATTTCTGGTTCTGGCAGCACAGCCATTGTTAAAAAATTTTTTTAATAAACATAGAACGTTAGCTGTATCTACTTAGCTCTATAAGACTATGTATATAGAGTGTGCAGGTGTAACACCTATTAATTAGAAAAACTTTAACTGTTATCTCATTCTTTACGCGTTTCACCAACTGGCTGAATTTTTGAATCTTTCACCCAGTGAATTATATGTAACACCTTTTATTTGTTAACCAACCCCTTGTAAAAGGTTACTGGGTTGACAAGCCTCCACTCTGAGTGCTCGATATATGTACAGTAGCTCACTCTCACTAGAGTTGTATTCCAAGGACATGCTTCTTTACCCTGAGACACCAACGATCCTTGGGGCTACCTCATTACACCCAACTTACAATCAACTATTTGGTCTTATCAACACAAAAAACTCTCCCCAGACTACACTGCTATCTGAGACAAACACGGAAAAGGGATAATTGATTTTACAAAACCAACCAGTTACTTTCACATTTTCACTAATCATTGAGTTTTTTGATACTTTCCTACTCACATCCCCCGAAGAAGCAAGTATTGTGAAACTTGTAGGGATTTTATGGTCCCATCCATAGTTATATATCAACTTGAGCTCATGATGACTTACCTATGTGGTTGAACCCAAAAATATATATGACTAACTGTACCATTTACTGTGTTCTTCATAGTTTTATGAGATTTAATAAAACTAACCATTTTCCAAACACATTGCATACTTTGAACCATGAGCCCCCTCTCTAAGAGAAACTCAAGCCAGGGTTATCTGTCTTCACCATTTTGTACGTAACACTACCTTCTGTCTTTGTCTGGTATTGTTTTCTATTTCTAATATTTCCTGCATTAAAATATTTTTTTTTGTTTTTTTTTATTCATTTTTTTTGTGTTTCATAAAAAAATTTAGATAAAAGTTCTATCAGCAGTTTTTTCAGGGTTTGAAATCAGTATTGAATTTAATAAGTAGGTAGGATGGATTTTCTGTCTGACAATACTGTCTGAAATAATATTAGAAGATATTATAATAAAACATTTAATATAATGTATTAAAAGATAATATAAAAAATTATTTCTGAAAGGTAAGACTGCACTGTTGCACAAAAAGAGATTCAATTTTTTACAAACACCCATTACTGATTCTCTTCCTGGCCTTTCCATTCCACTGTGATTGATATTACATTGATGAGAGCTAATAGATTGCATGTTATTGGATAAATGTTTTTTATTGTATGTTTTATGTGTTTTTTAAACTGGATGTCTTGGATGAAGCTGGACATCCTCCAGCCAGGAAATGAGGCAGCTTTTTGTGACTTGATGCAGATTCTAATGCTTTTGTAGTGCAAGCTCACAAATCTTAGTGAAACCAGAATAAGCAATTTCAGTCCTGGAGATTCCCCAGTACAGACTTAAGGCAAAGTTGGCGTTTAGCTTTTAAAATCCTCAGCATATCAGTAATAAAAGAAAAAATCGGCATTAAAAACGTCTTTCTGAAATTTCCCTGAGGCCGATCTTCCCGTAATACAGCCAGCATAACAAGCGTCATTTCACAATACAAAGAATGGTCTGAAAACCAAATTGGGTTTCTTGTCCAAATATTTGTTACAGTTGTGCCAGAAAATGAAGAGCGCTTGGAAATCTACCAGGCCAGCTTGTAAAATAAAGTGATGGCTCTTAACTCTTCCTTCGAAAAGCAGAAAGCAAATAAAGAGGAACTTTTACTGAAATGTAATAACATGCAGAGTCATCAATTCAAAAGTTTCTAGAAATCACTGTGCTAAATTTAGGAGGATAATATGAGCACCCAAATAAAAAACAATATCGATATTCTAGAGCAGGGGTGTCAAACTCTAATACACAGAGGGCCAGAATTAAAAACTTAGACAAAGTCGCGGGCCAACCTTGAAATTTATCAAAATAACTGAGGACGTTTTTCCTTCTCATTAGATTTAAAATATAGAAACAAAAATGTTTTGCTTGATATTCAATCTGGAACAAGCCTATATTAGAGAAATGTTTTAAAAAATTTTATTTAAGAAAATATCTTATGCCTCTTTCTCTATTAGTAGCCTTCTGAGTTAAATTTCAATGGTAACCTTTTTGCACAGGCTAACAATAATAATAACAATATTCTTCTATGAAAATCTAACCATTCAAGTCCATGCCTTGGAGTAGCAATGAAAAGTACAGCTGGAGTGCCAGAAATGCCAGACGTGGCCAATGCAGAACTAAATCTTATGAGTGGCCTGGCGCTGGAACTCCCTCTTCATTGAAATAGCGCTGCTACTAAAATTCTGGCATTGTGTCCATAAAACAATCCAATGTGGGCCACGCATAGGCAGAGAGCCCGCTGGTCTATAGACGTGAGTGATGCCGGGAATTGTGGTAGCGGCGCTATTTCAGAGGCAGGCCAGCTGCAGTTCATATTTAGGGTTCCTTTGGGGGGTTTGACATCCCGTGCTCCAAAGGTAGGTGATAGATAATGGTATGTGGGCAGCATGGTGGCTCAGTGGTTAACACTCTGGCCTTTGCAGTCCTGGGTCCCAGGTTCAAATCTCAGCCAGGACACTATCTGCATGGAGTCTGCAGGTTCTCCCTGTGTTTGTGTGGGTTACCTCCAGGTATTCTGGTTTCCTCCCACATTTCCCTAGTGGTAACCCTGAGTGTGACTTGGGGTAGAAAAAAGTTGCTGAAAGTGATAACCCTGAGTCACACTTGGGGTAGCTAAACCTATGGGTAAGGTAAGTAAATACAGCCTTACCTGGTCCATCGCCGCGATCCCTGTCTTCTTCGGCTGGCTTCTGCACCTGATGAGTCACCTGGATGCAATACATTGAATTTATATGTGTAAAATCAGTACATTGTTTTCAAGAACATTTATTGTACAGTATATATTATAATATGAGTATAATATTTTTTTTTTAAATTTAAAAAAATTTAAAAAATGTATTCAATTTATTATTTTTACATGTTGTTTTGTGTTTCAAACTTTATTATACTCATGCTATTATATTATACTGTAAAATAAATTTTCATGAAAAACAATGTACCGCTTTTAGACATATAAAACCAGAAAGAAATGAACCGCTAGGGAGGTTAATGACATATGACTGGTAGGGACATTAGATTGTGAGCTCCTTTGAGGGACAGCTAGTAATATGACTATAGACCTTGTACTGGGCTGCGTAATATGTCGGCACTATATAAATACTGTGTAATATTAATGCATTACTGAAGAACCTTGGGAATTCATTAATGTCAATTTACTTAGTATGCTACGGAACTGATCAGGCTTGTGGCATTCCCATAGAAAGAGAGTAAAGTACTTACCTGTAATATTAAACCTAGGTGCTTGATTATCATATTATGGAACTGCTGTTGGAGGTCATATAAGAGAAAGTAAATGTACTTGGGTGCAACAAGGGTGACATGCTTCAGTGCTATATAAATGTTTTAATCAATTCATGTGGCCCTTTCCACACAATCTATATGTGAACTGTGTGTTATATGCATGTTACTCTTCATGGCTAAAATTGGCAATTCTACTCTTAGAATTATTAGACCCGTTGTAGTCATCACAGAACAGTTTGGGGCACTTTTTTGTTATTGGAGTGGCCTTGTAATGACATCGGGTTTACAGATATTAGGTCGCACTATTCAAGTCATCGGCCTTTGTTCTGGTAAACCTGATACGTTCATATACAGGTCCTCTTTTGACCATGGAATATTAGCATTGTCTGGCCTTTACCACCTCATTGTATTACGCAGATGTGTTCATGCTCTGTTGGAATGACAACATTGCTTCAATATGTTTCTAATATACATGGTGGGGTGTTTTTTGGACAAACATACTTAAGCTTTCCATGCACAAGATGAAAATCTTTTTCTAGTACTTCTTTATACATTTTACTTTCGAGTTGCATTGTTCTTTTGAAGTTACGACATTCTTTAAATCATACCGTGTACTGTCAAACTGCTACACACAAGGTTTACTTATTAACCTTGGGACTTATCAGATATTAGGACTGCAGTTTCTTTTGTATTGTTTCCTTCAAACAGAAAAGACAAATCTACTGAATATTCATTACCAACGTAACCACAGATCTCATGTGTAATTAATCTTGTCTTCATGATGCCAGTTTAAAAACTTTTGGGCACTGAGACTTCTATTTAAGAGCTCTTTACCATAAACTTCCACTCACACTAAAAGTTTTCATTTGGCAGATGTATTTGCCATGATCGGCTTTTCTCGGATCCAGGGGCTGCTAGGAGTTACCCGAACTGGGACTGGATGACCTCCGTTTGGATGATACCTGCTTAGATCTTGTACTTGGTATAGTCAGCTGGATTACTCTGGGGCTTTTAGGTGTATATAAAGGGGGTATTCCAGCCACTACCATAAGAAGGCTAGTCTTTTCCCATGGCCACCATAAAATTGGCTTTGGTAGAGGAACCCTGAAAATTTTAGTGGTTTCTTAGGTGTAAAAGCTTAAAAAAAAGGGGCAGTAAAGGGTCTAATACATTCCATATTAGCAAGGTGGCTAGGAAGCCCATGCTCAGGGACATGCTCCAATTCCAGATGAATGTGCATAAAAGATCCAGTACACAAAGTTTTTATTTAGCAAAAAGTGTGGGGAACCATTTCCTTCCATTATATATTAAAGGAGAAACCGCATTCCTCAATATACTCTGCTCTTAGTACTTAGTTTGGAGGTATTTCATCATCTGTATGTCTACATTTAATCTTGGAATTTCCTTTAAGACTCTACACACGAGAATTAGAGGTCCACATATTTTAGGGTGTCTTTGCTCTGAAATGAAGTGTAGGTTTCCCATAACCAGGTAACCTGTAAAGGGTCCAAAAGGGCCCCCCAATTACTGCTCCACAAAATGGACCAGTTTACCGGGTAATATAAATTGAAAAATGTAATAAATTGATAATGATGTAATGAAACGCATTAACTGCTGACATCCAGTATAAATATTTATTAAAAAAGTTACAAATATAATAAAGCAATATAAACACACAAATACATAAATACCTATAAATTAAGTGCAATTTGCAGAAGCATTTTCCTCCAACATATGAATACAATAACCTACAAAGTCTAAGTTGCTGGAAAAGTTTTACATATACAAAATGGACAAAATCACCATGTTGTGTAACACAGGTGTAATAACACACTAGGCCTTGTTTACCAAGTGTTTGATATACGAGCTGCCCATGGTGCCTTCATTGTGGGTTTGAATACAATTGGTTGCTTAGGGACAACACAAACCGTTTATATGTGTTGAAAGGACAATCTCATAGTAGACGGTTCCTTTCTTTGGAAGGCCGTTCCCAAGCAGTTATTCCAGTTCCATTCATACCGAATGAAGCCATTACACCCAAGATGGAATGATGTCTACATAAAATTGAGGCAGCCCATGTCATAGTTGCAACATTAAGTACATCACTAGCTCCTAGTGACTTTATAAGCTTATAAAAGTAAGACGGCTGAGGAATCAGCCACCACCTAACTCCACCAGAAGTAAAAATGCCTCACTGAAGTACGATACAAGATTGCCCAAAAGGTAGAAAAGACCATCGCCCATATACAATTAAAGCAATTGGGGGCATACTAATCCCTGGAAGTTGGCAGTAGAATGGAATATTTGGCAGACGATAGAAGAAGAACTTCTACTAAAACCAGTTTTGAAGACCATGTCACCTTATTGACCATTTGCTGGCTCTCCAAGATGCATGGGATGGCAACCATGGGGGAGAAGAAGAATAACTATGCAAGGAACTACAGACCCTACCCTGTAGGAACTATGGTATCCCTATCCTCAAGAGTTGTGGGTAAACAGGTTCAAGATATCACTACATACATTGAATGAGAAGTATAGATTTCAACTTATACCCATGCAATCTAATAGGTTCTTCAGGATGTCATATGGACATAACTTGCATGGCTATAATATGCCACTTGGACATGACTTCTTTGGTTGGGTCTACTCCCAAACATTTGTCAAAAATATGGAGGCTGCCATTGCCACCTTCTTACTCTCAGATCTCTGGCTTCAATACTTTTGGTTCTTCACCCATGACAAGTAGACAGATGAGGACCTTTAATATTCCTGATCTGTATACTTGTACAAGGTCTTGAAGTCAGAACAAATTGGAAGCCATAAATTCAGAAGTCCAACCTTGGTTTGGTTCAACCAAGAATCATGACAGTAGAAGGTCCACCATGACTTAGCGAAGGCCTTCTTCATTCTTGAGTCGTGGTGGCTCCGTTGACCTTTAAATAAATTGTTTTCTGAAGGCACAAATACTGGAAAATTTGATTAAGTGCCATAACATGACATAGAAGGAATGTCACGACTGTCCAATAAGAAGCCTTAAGGGTGCTGCCAGATACAAGTCACATCTAAGTTGCCGACAGCTCAGAAGTTGGATGAACTTTTCACCGTCTTGAAGCTCCCTCTCCATTATCTGTCGCTGATCTCATTTCCAGTTGGTGAGTCACAACTGTGTGAAAGTTACAATGTGAGGGTTGCAAGTAATTATTTATCAAGTCAACCCCAGGGGAAGTCAATTCTCCAGCTCGGCGCATTCCAGAGGCCTCGGCAGAAGCTCCAAGTCACAGCTTTGTGGTTTCCGGAGGCATCACATGAAGTAAGAACTCATTATTGCCAAGTCTCTCAAGTCTTCATTTGCCAGAGAGCCTGAGGGAAGAAAAATGAGGTCATTAGTTGTGTGAGCAAACCGCATACCACTAAAATTGAACTTTCAAATCGTCCGTGTCCAGGAATTGTTACTTTTTAGGCTCCATCGCACCATATTGTGCGTCATAACACGCTTTGTGGTAAAGCAGTATATGCACCACAAGGGATCAGTCACCCCACCCCCCACCCCATGTGTCCAGCTCTAGAGATTGGTTGTGGGGACCCCAATGGGCAATCGGAAGGTTCCAATGAGCACAACTTGAGAAAATTAATTTCCCTTAATTTGATCAGATTTTGTTGAACATGTGATCCCTTTATTGAAACAATTGTTAAATTGAACGCTATGGACGACATTAGGAAATCAGCCAGGTGGCAGGAGAGCCGACTATTACAAACAAACCAATTTGTGGAAATGGCAAAGGGTAATGGGAATGCCCAATATGCTGTAACCCATAGCAACTAGCTTGCTAATTTTTTAATCCAGACTTATTTTAATATTCCACTGGCTAAAGAAGTATTTAGGGAGATTATAAATACATACACTATTAAAAATTCAAGAAACAAATTCAAAATAAAATATTATAGGAAATTTGCATCTGTCAATCATTCATAACCACGCCTACTTTAAGTAACTTAAACACCTTGCTCCGCCCTCAATAGCTCACCTCTGCTGCGAGACCCCGCCCTCCTCTTCTTGCACAGCTTCTTTAGCCACTTGAAGGGACCCTTCACCACCACGTCACTTTCTTCCCCCTCCTCGTCGCTGGGTAACGGAGAAGGCGCGCGGCAGAATGGGCACGTGACCTCTCCTCCCCGAGCCTCCAGGTGTTCCAAGCAGTCTGAGCACACCACGTGACGGCAGGCGGCCAACGGGCGCGGCTTCCTTTCCTGGCTGTAGTCAAGGTAACAGATGCCACATTCCTCCATGTCAGCTGTGGGTAGAGGTGACGTCACCATAGTTTACTCCTCAACTTTCCGTAGATAGGCGAATGAATGAGAACGCGTGGAACGCTGAGGAGTTTTATAGGGCAGCATTGCCACGCCTGCTCCGGAAACTGGTGACCTCACATGAATGGGGAGCCAATGAGAGCTGTGGGGCGTGGAAAGCAGAGGAGCGGTAGCCAGGTGGTTGAGTGTGTGACTCATGCGCAGAGAATTCGCTGTTTACTCGGCTTGTAATTGTTTTCACGAGCTGATAAGAATTCATTTACAGTAATTTTATTATATTCACATTATACTCTTCTTATCAGAGGCTGAGTGTTACAGTAATAGGAGTTCAATAGCTCCAGCAACAATATATCAGCCTGGTATTGTCATATATTACTGGTAATCAGAGGGCGAGGTACAGAAATGGGAGGCTAGACACTGTGCTAATATTATATCATCTTATTATTATTATATTATCATATATGAGGCTAGACACTGTGCTAATGTTATATAATCCTATTATTATTGTTATATTATTATATTACAGGATTTATATCAATAAAAGATGTGTGACACTGTGCTAATATTATATCATCTTATTATTATTATATTATCATATATGAGGCTAGACACTGTGCTAATATTATATCATCCTATTATTATACCATTATATTATATTATCAGGATTTATATCGATAAAGGATGTGTGATGCTGTGCTAATAATATATCATCTTATTATTATATCATCATATATGAGGCTAGACACTGTGCTAATAATATATCATCTCATTATTATTATTATTATATTATCAGCATTTAAATCGATAAAGGATGTCTGACACTGTGCTAATAATATATCCTCTTTTTATTATTATATCGTTATGCTAGCAGGTTTAAATCAATAAAGGATGTCTAACACTGTGCTAATATAATATATCATCTATCACGGTCATATATCACGGGCTATATGAGCCCGTGAAACCTGACATTGTGCTGTCACTACATTATCACCTAATACTATTTCTCAGAATATGTAGGCCTTATATGGTTCTAGAAGGCATTATATTATATATATATTGTGCTAAAATTACATCATTTTCTTAATCTTACTATAACATAGCAATATCGGGGTATATATGACTCTGTGAGTCCTGACATTTTGCAAAGTTTACATATTAATCCTATTATTACAATCGCAGAGTATATTTGGGATCTGTATGTCTATATGTGGTCTGGCACTGTGCTGACATTTCATAATCTTTCTTTTATTACTTCTAGCACATAGTATTATCAGGAGCTGTATGATTCAATGACACCTGACATTGTGCTGGCATTACATTATCACAAGTTTTACTACCACATTGGGCACTATGATTTAGATCTATATCCCTATATTAAGTCTGGTATTGTGCTCACATTACATTACTCTCTTTTTAGTATTATTACATGTATTGTATTATAGTATTATTTGAATGTGTCAGTCCTGACATTATGCTGACATTACAAATAATTCTATTACAATCACAGTATAATTGGAGTCTGTATGTCTATATGAGGTCTGGCACTGTGCTGACATTTCATAATCTTTCTATCAATACTTCTAGCAGATAGTATTATCAGGGGCTGTATGGTGGTTCTATTAAACCTGGCATTGTGCTGGCGTTACATTATCACAAGTTTTTACTATCACATAGGGTACCATGATCTGGATCTATATCCCTCTGTGAGGTCTGGTATTGTGCTGACGTTACATCAGCTCTGTGTATCATAAACAATGTTTACCATCCATGTCCCACAACCAGTGGTGTCAGTGTCCGTCAACCACAGGGTCACGATCCTACGCCACAGTAAACTCGTTGCATTTTCATCATTGGTGTTCACTCTTCAGAGACCCTACCACTGGATGGCTGTCCAAAAGTCTCCTGGGTGAATTTGAAATGGTCCTCCAAATGCACAGCATTCCAGCTTCATGCACCCCTCCCTGTCAGATAGGTTTCTGGGGTAGGTGGAAACTGTAGGCGATTGCCCATTACCCCTTTAGTCTTCCATCTGCCAATACTGGGTGTCATTCAGCCATAAAGACTGGGGACATCTTCTGGCCAAGAAGAGGTATTGCAAGTGGTGCACTCCAAAATGAAGCAAATTTTGGATACATCCAGAGCGAAAAAAAGGACGACATGGGTTTTAAGTAAAATGCAACACAAACCATAAAGAGACCATTTCCTTTTTTGCAGTGTGTTAACAAATCTTAACCAGACCCACAAAGCTATT
>NC_092859.1:6948594-6949705 GCF_032062135.1 Pyxicephalus adspersus
ACTTACCTTAGGCCTGGGCGATGACACGTCCCAATATAAGCAATGATCTGACAATAGTACTATGACAATGGTATCAACGCCTTCTGTTCCTAAACAGCCTTTCAACAATGAAGATGGGTAAAACCAGGTCTGCCATCAGAAAGTTCTAGGCCCCTACTTAGCTAAACTTCCTAGGGTCCCCTCTACTATATATAATAGTTCCAGCATTGAAAAACTCAAGGGGCTCAATTTATAAATTAATCCCTTTTCTATTGGCTCATGAAATTTGTTTCTTTCCTATTCGTTTCCTGTTGTGACAGCTGTGCACTTTTGATGATTGGCCACTAGGTGACAGAACTAGTTATTGTTTAAAGAGGAGACCTACAGTGAGATTGAACTGTCTGTCAGCGAATTTCAGAGGAATTGACTGGGGGAATAATTTAGAAATAGAGCCCAAGCTCTATGATCTGGGTCTGGTACAGAAGTACCCCTTGTCCCCCTGATGGTGGCCCTGGTTCCTTCCACCTCCAATATCCAGCCATGAAGATGACAGAGGGCCCCTTTAGAGATAGCTGGTAAACAGCAGTAAAAAGATTAAAAAAAAAAAATCAATTGAATCTGCATTCACTCTTTCCAAGTTCACATAGAGTGAATACTAGCGTGAAAACAAACAAAATGCTGAATTTCAGGAAATGTAATTTTTTTCATCTTGGGCAAATTTTACTTATTTGGTTGAATGCTCACCAAAGAAATTCACTTGCACTTTGGTTGGTTCTTATACTTTGACCTGGGCCCCCAAAAGCTGTGGGGCATAACACTGGAGGGCTGATTTGTTATTAAAGCAGCATACCTATGGGCTCATACAAACTATATCAGCCCATTCATGCATTCATTTCCTGTTCACCCCCCCTATGTAAACTGCAGGAATCTATTAAACTGGCTGAAGTAAAAAAGAGATTTCGCTTCTCTGTGCTGCATTTCTTGTCCATATTAAGGAAATTTTAAGCCCATAGGAAATAAAGACAATGCATATACATGCCATGTACATACTTCCCAATACTGACATAGGTGTTTGGAGAATCATGTTGTGTCTTTAAAAATTGGGCTGATTAGTATTACAACAAAAAAAATA
>NC_092859.1:6952264-6953483 GCF_032062135.1 Pyxicephalus adspersus
GCACGTGCCAAAACAATTTACAGGAAGAAAGCCACTTGGAAACAAAACAGGGAAAATAATAACCCTTAACGGAACAATAAATTCCAGAAAAGAATCACTCCCCCCCTTACTGCCTAGGGAGCCAAAATATTTATCTGCACTGATGGGAAACGCAGAGGCGAATTGTGCAAAAAACCATGTCCGCCTCGCTGCAGGTTCAAAGCACCCTACAGAGAACCTGTAACAAGCCTGTGTGAACAAACTCCTGACATGCCACAATATTCAGCAACAGTATCCTTGTTAGGATCACAAAATCTCCACCTCAGGTGGGGTGACTTTGTCTAGGCCAAGATGATGTCATCATTCTGCTGCAGGCAAGAGCCAGAATTTCTTCAGTCTCTTCCAATGATCAAGTTGTAGACTTTATAGCAAGACGAGAGGCATCAGCAAGGGTTGATCCATGTGAAAGCAGCCAAGTTGCCTGAACAAAGATGGCTCCATCCCTCTGGAGAGTAACTCAGATCCTAAACTGTGATGTCAGGGGTCACCTGAGGTCATCTGCCTGACATGTGAGACCAGCATGAGGTGTCACATAGTTGGTCAGGTTAAAAAAAGATATGGCGTCATATTTAGAAAGAGTCAATAAAGCTATAAAAAGAAACTAAAAAGCAAATAATCCC
Source organism: Pyxicephalus adspersus (assembly GCF_032062135.1). NCBI lineage: Eukaryota > Metazoa > Chordata > Amphibia > Anura > Pyxicephalidae > Pyxicephalus > Pyxicephalus adspersus. Next base: position 6,952,924 of record NC_092859.1, read on the forward strand.
ATTACCGCAGTCTTCTTTAACCCCTTCATGACCAGAGATCACCAATCGTATTTAGCAGTGTCTGTAGCAGCAAGAGGAGAAGGGAAATTCCTCCAAAGGGGGTTACCTGTCCTTTGTAGAGATTTCCTGCTGTATTCCCGAGACAGGAAGTGCTGGTATATGTTGTCAGGTTTTAACCCCTTTCTAGTTGAAACAAACCAATATAATAGCGAGGGTTTTTTGCTTTCTCTGTCCCTGTTAGATTCACCATTGTAAATCGATAATCTTCCCAATCCCCAGTAATGAAAGTGAAGAGTAAATCCAAAATATGTCCAAACAACCTGATAATAGATACCTATCGGAAATGGGAGCCAGGTGCTGTCATTATCATTGCGCTGCTTTTCTTTCACTGTCCATTCCAAGTTTAGATCTATATTCATGAAAGTAAAATTTAAGTGGCCAAGGGCCAGGCTTCAATAATGATCCCTATTGCCATTTGTGACCCCAATGGGGAGATTGCCATTTCCCTTCATGTTTCAGAGACACAGCAAGTGGAAATCTCAAACTGGGAAGGAGTTACC
>NC_092859.1:6955476-7016860 GCF_032062135.1 Pyxicephalus adspersus
TCATATTGGTAACAGAATTGAACACAAGCAAAGATCCATTTAACATATTTTGCTTTATTTGGATTGGTAATTTCATTTTGTAGAAGCAATAAGCTTGAGCAATGATTTTTCTGCCTTCCAACTTGCATATATTTTGTATCTTCGACATTCTTCTCTTTCAGAGATCACGCAAAGCGTACAATGTGCTAAACCCTCCAATCCAAAAATGTAATTTGGAACCTCCTCCAGGTCAATGCACAGCTAGAATAGCTCATTATAACCTATTAAAAATTTGGAGGCCTATCCACCCCCATCTTCCATATCTTCTCATTTTGTACAATAGCCACATTTTCATATTCACTATCCAGCTCAAGTCATACATTGCAACTCACCCTTCCTTAGTTATGGTGGCTGCATTTGTTTTCTTTTTTTTTACGTAGTATTTATTTCAACACCACACTTCCTGTCCTGGGTGACAACTCTGACTCACTACACTGAATTTGGGGATGACGTTGTCACCTCAGGCTACTCTTCTGATTTGAATTACAAACATCTCCTATTTTGTCATTCCCCATAGAGGGAGGTTTTCTGGAAGACCTTTAACTTTCTCAGAGATTTCAGTTCACCTCACAGGAAAATAATATATTGCTGAATTATTATTATTATTATCAAACAGGATTTATATAGTGCAACATATTATGCAGTGCTGTACATTAAATAGGGGTTACAAATGACAGACAGATACAGACAGTGACACAGGAGGAGGGAAGGACCCTGCCCCGAAGAGCTGACAATCTAAGAATTATTGACAGGATTCAGAATTGTTCTGTGCTTGCAGTATTTAGCCTAAAAAAGCAAACTAATGCAGCCACATCTAATTGTGTTTGAATATGATTTAATCCAGCTCTGACCCTGAGAATCTGTTGGGGCCAATATCTTGAGGTTCTGAAATCTTGCCACCTAATGACATAAAAGTTTCTGGTCCTAAGACCTCAGGTTGGCTAAGCTGGGCAGTTGTCCAGGGACCCTACCTTGGAATGCTGTGCATTGGGTGCCCCCCACTTCCTATTTGCCCAGGGCCCTATTGTGTTTAAGGGCTCTATTCATAAATTACTCCCTTGCCAATTTATCGAGGAATTTAGATGTGTTCATAATTTTTATTTATAGAGATAACATTTCCTTTTGTGGCAGCTGTGCACTTTTGGGATCGACCACTAGGTGGCAGAACAAGTCATTGTTGTAATAGGAACTGAAATGGGAAGTGTAGAGAGATTCCACCATTTGTCAGTGGATTTCAGATGAATTGACTGGGGGATCATTTATAAACAGAGCCCTAAAACCATCCCAACAGGTCAAAGCTTTGAATACATTGTTACCTGTGCTGGAAAATCATTGCATACACATGAGATATATATCTCTTGTGTGAGTGCAGCACAATGCTTTTGCTCTTCTCAAAACAAATATAGGGAAAACTTAAATTCACATTAATTCATTGGGCTCTACTCAGAAAAACTTTTTTTCCTCCTGCAGTGTATTTGGCTCTTTTAAAGATCATTTGGGCTGAAGAAAACAAGTGCAATGGCAACCCTAATTTTTTAAAGGAAAGTGTCACTATTTATATTTAGGGTCATTACCATGGGTCAGGCATGTAAAAAAAACACATTTTGTCTTTAAGAAACACAGCTAATGAGAATTAACTAGAAACTAGCGGGTTATGCTGTTGCTCTCTTGCCCCTCTAGATGGCAGCAACCAACAAGTTTTTGGAGATATTCTTCTTTGCCCAGCTGTTCTATTGTGATCTCCATTGACAACTTTCTGCTACCATCTAGTGTTGAAAGAAGGTTATTACATTGCTTTTTTATATTATCCAAAACCTATCTGCTATTACTATTATCAGTGCAGCAATCTGTTATAAATATGGCCAACAAGGGAGGCTTTTTTTTTGCATTTATAAATATTAGAATATACCCTCATAAATATGAGGGGAAGCTATTTTTCTGCAGCCATTATTAGCCCTATTATTGAATGTATGTATCTAACAAATGGATGTATAAATCAGCTATTTACAATCTGGCTACAAGGAGGAGTTTAAAGTGCTCATGCCATCACACTTTAGATAATTCTTAAAGGGTCAGTCCATGCCAAAATGGTATGGCAGCTAAAGGGAGACTCCAATCTGTCACCAACTGGCTTCAATGATCTGTAAAAGGAGAACTAAATCTGCAAATCAAAAAGTTGTAGATGCATTTGTTTTTTGGAAGATAATTTCTATGTTAAGAAGCATTTATCTATTAGCTAATATCTTTTAGTTGTATACTGTAAGAGGAATGTAGTCTGTAGCCTGAAATCTGTAGGATGGGGTGAGGGGGGACTTCCCACGTGTTCAGAACTTGTATCATCATTGGCAGGCCCAGAAGAGGAGTTGGGGTAGATGGCAGTAATTGTGATGGAGTTTTGGGGTGCAGACCTGTCATTGCTAGGGGCAGACAAAGGAATACAAAAATTTGCATAGCTCCCAACTGTCCACCATTGGGGTGGGTGTCCCTCATTTTCCTCATCATTTGTCAACCTTTGGTCTGATGTTTAGTCCTTATTACAAAAAACAATATTCAATCCTATTGTTAATGTGAAACCTAAAAGCAGAAATCCAATCATATTTAAGACTATAAAAATCAATAGTCCAATAACTAATTTATAAAAAAAATTATTTTCATAATTTACAATCCAAGATTTCCACTGCATTACCTTTTTCTGTCACTAGATGTCCTCAGAACCATTTAACCCATTTCTACTGAGCTCAGTCCATCCCGGACAAGCCCCCAACCTGTGACTAAACAGTGATAGGAGAAGCAGTACAGTGATGAGCTAATTAATTGTTCTGCTTTCTTTTACGACCACTTGGTAGGTTAATGAGTCATTTCACCAATACAGTATCAGTTGCATTTTTTGTATTCCATTTTCTCTACATTGAGGGTGTTCTCATGGCTCTTTTTTCAGAAGATACCCAAAAAATGACCCCTCTTATAATTTGGTGTGCAAACTGTGATGAGGATGGAAACTCTGATTGGACTATATGATGTCTAGGAAACCCTGAAATAATGAGTTTTGGGAAGACCTACACTTTAAGAGAAAATCTGTCCTCACCCCAAAAAAATAGTTCCATACTCTAAATGAAAAATAACAAAGTTTCTCCATCAAAACATTTTTGAACAAATTGGGTAAAAGTGAGCACCCCTGAGGTCTTTTTCCTGTACTTGCAGGGTAATTAAAGGGTTAAATGTTTTAGGAGTTTGTTTTGCATTTACATTTACTTTAAATTTTTAATGTTTTTTTTACTGTTTCATTTTTATTTGTATCCTCATTTGAAAATTCTGCCTCTGCTACTTTCTCCCTTAGCTGCATCACCAGTTTGTTGGAGCTGAACCCTTGAATTTGGGATATAAAAGTATTTATTTTCTCCCTGTCACCTTTTACCTAAAAAAAAAATGTATTTGCTGGAGTTTAATTATATAAAAAGTTTCCTAATCTTGACTCCTCCTTCTACACAACCTTCCTTCTAATATCCTGAGGCTAATCATGCAAATGGTTTGAATTCAGCAACATTCCGAGACTACAGATTATATAAGCTTGTTCCAAATTAAATGTAAAGCAAAACCTCTTTGTTTTCATATGAAAAGGTTTTATATCTGATGAGAAGGAAAATTTTCCTTCATTTTTTTAAATACATTTCAAGGTTAGCCTGCAACTTTGTCTAAGTTTTTATTTGGGCCCTCTGTGTATTTGTGTTTGACACCCCTGGCTTCAAGCAAGGGATAAAGTGATCCTCTGTGGCTCCTGGATAGGTCACTGGCACCACACAGCTTTTTAAAGAACAGAGAAAGAGTTGCCAGCAGGTGGCAGTGCTGAACTTTTCACTGTCCCATTTATTTTCTATGGGGCTCCCATGGGGAGGCGCTATATTAGTGTCTCTTCAGAGGCAGAAATTCACTGGTATGAAAAAACAGTAACCACATGATCAACACGAACATGCTTATATAATCCTTTGGGGCGGCTGTTGGTGGCAGGGACTCTTTAAATGCTTGCTAGGTGACAACTCCAAATGCAAAGCACACTAACCCAAAGCAAACAATACAATTTTAGCTTTCTGTACCTTTACATATATAATATGTACATTGAATAATGCACATTGATTCTTGAATGGGGTTATCACACGATTGTTAGGTGCAGCTCTATATTCATTCCCATCAATTACACAAAATAATGAAAAGCACTGAAGGATTTAATGCAAGGCATGATGTCATAGTTGTGAACGTACGTTGTAGTTTCAGATGGTGTAAGTCTTTCATAGGTAAAAATGACACAAATGGACAGGTCCTCTTTATGTCATACTCAAAGAGCTTGGGGATGTCTAACTACAGAAAGCTGAGAGTGAAGGCAAGATGGTATGGAGGCTTAATTGTTCCATAGAAGGGAGCTATGAGTCTGTCCTCCTCCTGCAGGGGGCACAGACAGAAGGGAGCTATGAGTCTGTCCTCCTCCTGCAGGGTGACACAGACAGAAGGGAGCTATGAGTCTGTCCTCCTCCTGCAGGGTGACACAGACAGAGGGGGTGCTATGAGTCTGTCCTCCTTTTTAGAATTACATAGACTAAGGGGGTATATGACAAGATTTAGACCCCATTGTGAAGGCCATGGAAGGTGAGTGGAGATGGAGACCCTGGTGCAGAGATTCTGCCACCAGAGTCCCCAATATATTTAAGCTAGAAGATAGTTCAGCCTGGCTGCATCTGCCCAGAACTGAAACGTTGCTATGATTGCCATAAAGATACAATAAATAGGGATTCTTCCTTAGTCTTGCTCATGCTAAATCTTGACCAGTCATGTTTGTCCTTTTCTTTACATCCCTAGAGACATCTTCAATCATTTGCCCCTTCCCCTTGCAGGGTGACATGATGTAATGCATGTACTGACCCCAGAGAACTAAGCAGGCAGCTGATTTTCCTCCCCTTATTGCTGGTTAAATGTTCTCCCGCTCTCTCAGCACTGCCAGAGTGGGGGAACCATGCACGAGGTGAGCGTAATTGTCCTTTGTCCCCATGCCTGGGAGAACACGCCTCGGTTCCAGGGTTTGCCCAGGAGCTCCTCACGCACGCGAATCCTTCTTTATGTTCGGCTTGTTGCCAAGAATTTGGTCAATCTCAGATATGATCTGTGGTGTCAGCTGAGCCAGCACCTGAAAAGAAAAATAGAAACAAAGAATAAAAGGTGTCCCGATAAATCAACTCAGGAGCTCTGAAATGGGGAACTCCGGCTGGTAAGGAGTCTTAGTCAACCCATGGTGAAAGAGACCCCAAAAAAAGAGTGCAGCATACCTGGGATGGCATCTATTTTCCTCATTAATCCAATGATCTTAACTCAAGCTGGGGCGCCTCTTCATACATTCCATAAATTTTATTACCATTTATTTGTATGAGTGCGCCCATAAATCTTTGGAAAGCCACTTCCCCATTGCAACCAATGGAGCCATGAATATGGCAGAATCCATGTGTGCACTATGAATAGAAGCCCTGGCCATATTGGAGATGGAGTTTAAGGTAATTATTATTTAACAGGTGGGCTGCACTCTCAGAAATGATATACCCTAAAGTACACCCTCGTGACCCTTCCCAATCACTTCAGATCAGTCAGGAAGCCCATCCAAACCATTTCACTGAATCCATTTTCTGAATTCAATCAACCCAAAGTGATAAATATTCAATATAAGATTGAAAAGTTTACGCTCTATTGGTTTTTGTTTAGATTTGGAGTTCATATCCTTATCTTCCTTACTCATTGATTGATTACAGAATTGATACTGAAGAATCAACCGTAAATCCATTGCGGTTTATGGAACTGATTTTCAATCAACGGTCATTATTTATATGGAACACGTCAATCAAATTGGCAGTTGATCAAACTAAACTGGATTTATATATAGAAATCTTTAGATTCTTGATGAACCACTTTACCTGGATGGAGCTCAGATTCTCCATTAACTGGTCACAATTGGAGACACCCAACAGTACAGAACTCACTCCCTCGCTGCGCAGGCACCACGCTGGTAAAACAGAGATTCCGGTCATAAAACATAAGAGACAGCACAAGGACAAGAAGGTGAACCCATCAGATCTCTCCTTACCGATAGCCAACTGAGTGACTGTGCAGTTGAGACGTTCGGCAATGGGATGGAGTTCCTTGACCTTGGAGTGTTGCTTCCTGCCTTCATCGCTCCCAGCTTTTTCTTTAAGCCAGTGGTATCCCTAAAGAGAAATACATCAATATCTAAACTGATACAAAGGGTAGAATGATCACATTATTGGAATTAATAGGGGCTCCTGTGCAGAGCTCGATCATCCATATGGCAACCTAAACAGGAGCCCATGGGCTGGTGGATGTTATTGCAACACTAAATAAAATATACCCAAAAAAACATATAGAATATGAAATAACATTGGATAAAAGGGAACCAATAGGAGAAATTATTTGATTGGGTTTACACTTAGGGAACCAATGGCTTATGGAGGGTTTATTATAGGATTTTGATAGCAATGTGTGGGTTCTTCACCTATGCGGAGATATACAGTGTTCTGCCCAGTCACCTTTTAGCCGGGTGCACCACCCAGCACTTTTCAGTAACCACCCGGCTGTATTTGGGTGGCTACTGAAGAGTTGGGACACAATACAGGGAAATGAAATTTCTGCCTGAAATTTCTTCCCACCCAGCTTAAAAAAAATTCTGGGTTGAGCAATGGATATAAAAAACTAAGATAAATAGGAATTAATGAATGACCATAAATCATAACAACCAGCTTGTTGGTGGTCTCATTGGATTCAATGCCTTGAGCCACCATCTAGGTTTTCCCTCCCCACACACAATGCCTATATGGTGCAGTTATCCTTCGCCGCTTTCCACCGTTACCTTGAATGAAGCTCTGGATTTTTCCGGAATGCTGTCTGCATATTTTCCGGTGATCAGACCACAGGCCAATGGAGACCATGTCATGGAGCCCACACCTGGAAGAACAAGTGATAGGATAAGGTCTTATCTTAGGTAACATAATATCTCCAGATCAGCGTCTGTACCAGTGTTTCCCAATCAGAGTTCCATAGGACTCCAGGGTACCTCTAAGGATTGTTAGGGGTTCCTTAAGCAATATGTGCTTCATAGGTCTGTTTTAGTGACTCCATTGATCTTTTGGCTATCTGTAAGGGAGACGTTCTTCTCAATGGCCAGCAATAAGAAATTCTTCCTAATGACCACCATGTTAATTTATTGTGAGCTGTGGATATAGTAATTAGGGGTTCCCCCATGTTAAAGAAAGGCTGCTCTGTTTTCTCTCTTTCAAAGACCCAGTGGACATCCAATTGATTAGCTACGATGACTCACATTTGTGAGTCATCTTTGTTTGTAGCCACCTTATTGTGCTATACAAAGCTGAGACTACAAATGTAACACCTATATCTATGATACACAATTCAAGAAATCATGTGATATGAAGTTTGCCTAAAGGCAGAAAGTTGACATTACAGCTGTTCTGCTGCCCTCTAGTGTTCAGCTGGAAACAGTAAAAAACACCAGCAGTGTTGACGTCATAAATAAACACCTTTTAATAGTAAAATATTACTAATATACGATCTATACAATATTTAATATATAACAAAGGATTCCCAGAGCACCATGGGTTTGCTGGCCAGACAGCACAGCAGTAGCAGCTGTTCTCAGGGAATGATTTCTTTATTGAAACCTCAGACTGAACTTAAGGCTAGAGGAAGATTAAAGGCAAGGCAGGAGTTCTTCATAAAATAAATACTTTTTCACCTATTGATAAAAATAGAAAATTCTCCGTCTGCAAGTAAAGATGTGCTTTTTGATTTTGCAAGTCTCTTTCCAGTTATTTTTTCACAGTAAAAGTTGAGAAAGTGCGTCAATTTGTTAAAAACAACAACCAAACTGTGTAAAGCATGTGAGAAAGTAGCACTGTTCTAGTAGCTTGGTAACAAAAAGCATCACTGTCATAATTAAACTGTAACATGTGTTATCAAGGTTGGCCAGTAGGTGTCACTGTTTCATCAGTTTTCAATTGATGCTTTAAAAAGGACTGGCTCAGGCCTTAAAACATGAACCTGCCATGGCATTGTTGACCTTTTGTTCTGAAATGGTAATGGCTTGACTATGTTGGCTCCCTGGCTTTAGGTCTTTCTTGGACAGCTTGGAGGTCTTTCCTGTAATGCACTCATCTCAGAAGCATGCAGCTGAGCTGCTTTTTAATATTAGCTTGCTAAGGATGGAAAATATAATAGGGCAAATCACAGAATGAAATGAGAGTTTTCTGTCTATAGAAACATTTTTTTTAAACAAAATGGGTAAAAATGTAAATTTGCCTATAAAGGACATGGTCAAAAAAACCCTCAGCCCCACTCCATTGTCATTCACCTGCAGGTGGTTGCTTTACCCCTGAGATGATGGCGGCCTGCCATTGGTCAGTAATAATCTAGTGCTGGGTTGCTCTCTTCCAGACACTAACTTCCTATACACATTTTTTTTTAAATGTTTGCATCTAGGTCATCTAGATATTAGCATCTAGGGGGTGCTATTGTGCTGGTGGCCTGGCACTTGATTTTTACTAGGCTGTAGATAAACATTGGATGAATTAAGCATAAACCTGGGAGTAAGATAGTTAGGCTTGGGGTACTTTATGGGTCTAAGTGGGGGGAAAGAGGGTCTGGGGGGGGGATAAGTGAAAAAGTGACCTTTAAAACAAAAACTTTCAGATATGGCTAATTCATGATCATGATGAATGCTCCTCTAGTAGCTGCTACTTCTCCAGTCCTCCGCTCCATGTAGAATATAATGATGGTGAGTTAGTTATTTTACCGCCCCCCATTCCTCTTCTTCCATGCAGTCACCAACTGTCATGCACTTCAGGTGCGCTCCCAGGTCTACTTGTGTAAATTGCATAAAATACAAGAATCCTGAAGAGAGGGAAGATGACATCGGGGGGCTGCATGGAAGAGGAGGACCTGACAATGGGTAAGGTTGGGCATGGAAGATGCACTTGTTATATGGGCAATGGGATCACTGTAGGAGAGGTTTGGTTTGGAGATGGAATGGTTAATGGGGACTGGTCATTGGGGTAGGAAACTAAGGAAATGCTTCCTCCTGCCTGCAGCAGATTGATGGCATCATCTCAGCCTAGGCAATAGCATCAGGTAGAGCTGAAGTATGGCTTACTATTGATACAGTATATTGTGACATCAGAATACTTGTACATTTAATAACAGGTCTGCTTTACTGGTTATAAAGAACACATACCATGATCTCCATTGCACTCCAGCGGGACGTCCCCCAGTACATTGCCATTCCTTGGTTGATCACAAATGTCATAGCTCTTACAATTTCTGAAAATAAGAAGAACATTGTATTATGTATACTTAAATATTTACACATTACCCTGCTCCGCCTTTTTACACTCTTTTGACCGAGACCGAGAGTGTTGCTGCATTGTATATCTGTTCCCCTTCCATTGCAGAATTCAGTGGTGATATATATAATGTATTAATAGTTTCTTTGTATACACTCTGCATTCCTGTGTCCATATACAGAGAGAGGGAATCTTGGTCTGGGCAAATGTCAACCCCTTTAATATATGTATGTAGCAATATATATCGATGCATTCCTTTGTGTTATAATACACAGCTAATATGTCTAGAAAAGTGTACATGGGTCTACTGGTATTTTTAAGAGGTGTAATTCTCAGTGCATTCGCTAGGTGGTGTGGTGTTCACTTTTGTTTACAATAAATTCAAGTGTCAATGAAATAGGACACAGCACCGCCTACTGGATGAATTCAGAATACCAACCACTTAAATCCCTGTTCTGCTGTCTACTAATTAGTTTTCAAGCAAAATAAAGTACAGTGGCCCATCTTTAATAAAGTGTTAACTACAATAAACCACCTTAGATAGTACAGAGAGATTAAACAAGCATTTTCATTTAACAAATCTCAATGCAAATTGTTTATAAACACCACTAAGTGTTTGAGGATCTGTGAGAATGAATTACTTAACGCTACCTATATCTGGAGGGCTCGTTTTAAACCTTCTTCAAGAGATATAAAAAAGTTGAAGCAGTATTTAGATGCATTGCTTTGTGTAATAATATACAGCTAATATGTCTAGGAAACTGTACATGGGTCTGACATTTTGAGGGGTGTTATTCCTAATTCATCCACCAGGCGGTGCTGTGTTCACTATTGTGAATAAAAATACACACAGCACCACCTAGAGAATAAATTGAGAATGACACTTACTATTAAATCAATGTATCTGTACATTTGCCTACTTAATACCTTTTGTCTACTTAATACCCTCTAAATACATTAATATATATTTTGCCATCTCTAGGTACGTTTTAACTACATAAACCAATCTTAGAACTATTTAAATAGCACAAAAGAACAAATCACAATGTGCAAATTGTTTATAAACATTCCGCTAAGTATTTCAGGATTTTGAAAATGAATGTCCCAATACTTCCTGCATCTAAAGGGGTTATTGATGGCTTATTTTCATTTTTTTTCCAGAAGATATGAAGGAGGTGCAGAAAATATATAGATACTTTGCTAATATGTCTAAAAAAGTGTACATGGGTCTAATGCAGTGGTCAGCAAACTTTTTTGGCTACTAGGCCATTTTAGGAGGTCAAGAAGGCACACTAGGCCGGACTCTCTCTCGAGTCCCGCGCTGATGGCTTTGCCCCCCACTAGAAACGCCCCTGAAAGGTAATCTCTCTCCTCCACAATGCATACGGAGAAGAGGGAATGTCCCCTTACATCGGCGGCGGAAGTGTTAACGCTGGCCACAGTAAATAGGGAAGGGAGGCATAACAAGGAGGCTCAAGAGCTGCTGGTTGCCGACCCCTGCCGGCCGGGATTAGGCTGGATTGACCAGGGGGGCGTTAGGCTGGAACAGACCACTGGCTAGGCTGTATCTGGCCTAAAGGCTGAAGTTTGCCTACCCCTGGTCTAATGACAAGAGTGTTATTCTCAGTACATCCATTAGGTGGTGCCATGTTCACTTTTGTTTACAGTATATATATATATATATATATATATATATATATATATATATATGTATGTTGGCCCATGTCTACTTAACAGCTTTAAAGTACATTTGGTCATCTTTAGGTAAGTCATAACTGCATTCACACATCTTTATTCAGGCACAATGATTAAACAACCCTTACACTGAACAAATCACTATGCAAATTGTTTATATATGTATCATAAACATTTTGAGAATGAATTTCTCAACAATACCTGTACCTAGAGGGGTCAGTGAGTTTGTTCTGCTGCTTGTTAAGAAAATATATACAGTTCATATTCTGTGCACTTTAGAGTCAACCGCTGCAGAACTAAAGTAAGGGTTTCTAATAAATTGACCAGACTGGTGATGTGTTTATTTTGCTATATTGTATTATTTATTATTCAGAGAAAAGACACAATGATCTATCAGACAGAGAGGGGGCAGAATAATCGATTGTAGGTTTCATTAGGCAACGCGCAGTATGTAGGTTAATCTAATACAGAGGGCAGACTCTTATGATTGCTGTCAGTTTCCTGAGCGCATACGTTGAGTTATAGGATGTAATTGTATGCCATCTTCCTGCCTCACAGCCTCCCTGCAAGAGCTCCCATATTTTTGCAGATATATTCAGATAAATATAGAATCGCCTATTTTTAGGTCGTTGTTCCCTTGTCCATCTGTAGAGGGACCTGCACGCTTGGTGTGAGCTGCAAGGGGGGGGGGGTGTTTGCAATGTGCTGAGGTCATCATAAATCCCAGGATTGGGGGGGGGGATGGAAAGGGAGAAGGAAAAAAGCAATGGTAGAGAAGGAGATGATAGAAGACAGATGAAGGAGGATAATGGGGCTGGGGACATGAGGAGTCTCTGGGGAGGCAGGAGCCTGCTGATTGGATGGGACCAGGGGGTTATTGATGCAAAGGGGGGATTTGGGATTTAATGGATGACACATTATGAAGTGTGCAATCCTCATCCCATACAAGGGAATAGATTGTGCAGGGGTGAGAAGATTTATAGAACTTTCATGTGAACCTGCCATAGGGATATAATGATATCATTTGGTGCTAAACTCAAGGCGAAGAGCTAAATACAAAACAAGACATATATAGGGGCTGTCTTATAAAGGAATTGTCACTATGTATATCCAGTCCTTTGAGTCGCACAGCTATGTGACACAGCAGAGTCCTATGGGGCAGCACGAGACATGACCATTCTCTGCTGCATTTCAAAAACACTTACAGGTCTTGTCCTGCCCCTAGTTCTGCCCCAGTAAAAAAGAAAAGTAGCAGACTGATGAGCTCATCTCTCTATCACTCTCTCCTCCTATCAGCATCGTCCATGTTAAGTCAGCAGCACAACTGATTGGGTCATTTTACTGCTTCTCCCTCTCTGAGCTCTGCTGTACAAAGACATGGAGCTGATCCAGCTTCGCTACCATTCCTTCCCAGCCTTCATCGTTAAAGAAAACTATGAGATATTGTATAATATCCTATATATTCAATGTTACACTTTTCATCTACTAATTACTATTCATTCAATATTACACTAATAAATCTCCCTTCTCCCTAGCTGGTGGAATATATTGGTGGAGGAGGTTGGTATGTGATTGCTACAGGAGAAAGACCATCAACCATCCCCCTATGTGGTCATTACTACCATAGTCCTGTATGTTCCAACACATCAGGTCACCCAATTACCTTCCTCTGACCCCAGGCTGACTTTTGATGCATTTGGTCCATGACAGCCTGGGTTCAGAGGAAGTTGGCTGGCTGTTGTTTAACTTGAAAGACTAGTGACATCTAGTGTTAGAAAGCAATTACTGCATGGGACACCTCTGTTTTTTTTTTTTTTTTTTTAGTAATATTAATTTCTATTATTATACTTTAAATGAGCTCCTAATCATGGCATCCAGCCCTTACTATTTCCTATAAATCTATAGTAATACAAATCCACCCTGTAGGAAGTCAGTGAGGAATGATGCGAAAGTAAAGAAATTAAAGTGACAGCAGTGAGATAGATTCACCTTCCATTGGGCTGTTTGCATCCATTCGATTAGCAAACACGATATCGACATATTCCAACTGCAGCCGTTCCAGGGACCCCCGGAGGCCTGCAGGGCAAATAAGGAGCAATTAGAGACAACTCAGAGGTGAAATGAGAACCTGAATGGAGAAACGGAGACAATGGAGAAATAACCACATAATGCTATCACCATTTCTACTGATTGGATATATAATACCATATTCAATGTTACACTATTCATTGTCTGGGATGCTGCAATAGTAATACCGGAGTTGTGGGGGATTAAATCTCCCTTCTCTCTAGCTGGAGAAAGATATCAGATGTTGGTGGAGGAGGTCAGGATGTGATTCCCACAGGGGAAAGACCATCAACCATCCCCCTATTGTAGTCATTACTACCTTAGTAATGAAGCTTCCAACACATCGGATTGTAATTACAATGGCAAAGGTTGTGAGTGAAATATAGTAAAGCCAGACTGAGACCCTTTTTCAGGTTCCCATACCCTTGCTGTGTACCCATTGTAGAGATCTTGTCAATGTGGCCACCAGGACAGGACATGAGAAGCAATCATTCTATTGAACCCACAGACCACAATAAAAATGTAATAGGGTTTTCAACCCTTTACCATTCTTTTGTATACTAGAAATAACCAAGAAAAATATTTCATTAGTGGAGTTGGGCTATGGCATGGCATGTGCTTTATATATACAGGTTACTCACCTTCGATGATGTGTTTCCGAGACAGACCCCTCTCAGTCTCCGCTCTAAAAATAAGTGAAAACCTGGTGATGATTTTGCTTTTTTTCATAATTGTGTACAGAACAGTTGAAGAGACTCTATCATTTGTTCTATAGAGGCAAAATAACAGGGAAAGTTTGAGGAACAACACCCCATCCACTGAAATTAACCTTTTCCACCTCCTGTGCCACCTTATTTCTGCTATGGAATTTAAACCATATGTTTTAGGTGATTTATTGTCTTTTTTCTCTTCCTAAAGAACAATGTTGGACCTTAAGGTTGAAGGCTTGTAAAAAGAAAAGAAGGTCACATGTTCCTCCATTTCCAAAAGCATTATTCCGAGGGCTGTAATAGTGAAGGTATCAGCTGGTGTTGGTGCAAGGTTGGCTGTTCTTCCATCAGAACCCACCTTTTTGCCCTGAACTGGTACAAGTACTGGTATTCTAATAATTCAAATGTGCAACCTTATTTTAGACTGCAACACAATAATGGAATAAACAGTGTCCCTAGGTCCCGTGTTTTGGTATTGGACCATCCAAACGTAGGTCCTAATATGATGTGTCAACCTTTTTCAATATGAGAACCCCAAACATAAACTGGGTGCCAACGTTTGTGGTGCCAGTCTATAGGTTGGGAAATAGGAAGTGGGATGAATAACTTGATAAGGTATTATTTTTAAGGCTTTGTTCTGAACCTTCATGCCCAGGAGCACAGTCATGTTGGAACAGAAAAAGGCGTTCACCGAACTGTTACCACAAGATTGGTTGACCACCATTGTCTACTTTGTCTTTGTATGCTGTAGGATCAACATTATTCTTCAATGGAAATACCAGAACTCAATAGGCTGGGGTAAAGGGGCACATCGTACAAGAGGGAAGGATGATAGATAGATAGATAGATAGATAGATAGATAGATAGATAGATAGATAGATAGATAGATAGATAGGTTTGAGTGCCGAGACACTTACTGTCCTCCCCAGTAGATTTTGGTTGTTACTACATAACTGGAACGCCTACAAAGAGAAGAGATCATCAAGAGAACAGATCAGACTTATGATGGGGTCTCCTTACATCAGAGATTAGTTCATTCATACAATAGACAAACTTTAATACATCGGTTATGGTGAAGAATGCAGTACCTACCTCCATTCTTTCTTCTTAAGGATATTTCCCAAAGTCTTCTCTGCCCTGTACAGAGAACACACAAAACACAATGTTTTTAGAGGGTCAGTCCACCCATAAGAACATTTTTGGTATAGTAAAATGAGTTTCTGGGGCTGCACACCTACTGCGTCTATTATGAGGGGTTTCCAGAATCCCTAACACTGATGGGCTGTGCCCATTATTTAGGAGCTCCCACTATTCTAGTTTTAGGTTTTAATATCCCTGGGTCTCTTGTTTGACCCTGTGGTGCACGCTCAGGTGTTAGGAGACTATTAGGGAAAATAGCTGTCAGATATTTGAAGGTGCTTTTTTTTATTCGGCATGAGTAGCAGTTTGATAGTTTGGTGCACTTGCAATGAATGAGTCTCCCCACCCAGCCCCAGCCATCTCTGTGCTGAGTTCATTATGCCTGTACACCAACTGTGTAAATTATTAGAGGTTCCCATTATCCCAGTGCTGAGTTCCTGGGTCTGTATACCTGCTGTGCCCATTATGAGGGGTTCCTACTATCCGTATGGTGAGTTCTTATGTTTGTACACTTATTGTACCTTTTATGAGTGTATTGTGTCCATTAGGGATGTCCTTCATCATCCTAATACTGAGTACCTCCACTGTGCCCATTATGGGTGTTTCTCACCATGCCAACACTGAATTCCTGGGTCTACACCCCCACCGTGCTTGTTATGTGTTTCTCTCACCATCCCAGCACTGAGTCCTGGGGGTACACCCCCACTGTGCCATGATTGACTTCTACTATAAAGTTTGTGAGTCTAAAACTTCTCTGCGCCCTTTATAGTTGTCTCATGCCATCCTTGCACTACATTCCTGGGTTTAAACCTCCACTATGCCCAATTTGTTTTTTTATCACCATCTCGGCACTAAGTTCTTGGGTCTACACCTTCACTATGTCCATTATGGGTGTCTCTCGCCATCCCCGCACTGGGTCTACTCCCTTACTATGCCAGTCTTTTCATTGATTTCCCATTCACCACATCAAAGACTGGTTTATGGCAATATATTTCCTTTTTGTTTTTGAGTTGTGACCTTTTAGAATTGTAACCTGTAAAAGGTGCCTCATTGACAATGCTTCACTTTCATAGACCAGGGCGCCAACTTGACAAATAACATGATCTATTCCATCTCCCTTTCCTCCAACCTGTTCTCATTCGAGACATTAAAGGCCACGGGAATAGAAATAGATCACTAATCCTGTATTAGTCAATCACTCTCAGTAAGTGAGCGTTCAATAGAGTTCAGGGGAGGGAGGGGTTCTGACTAAACAAAAAATTCTCCTTCAGTTAATTAGAGCAATGCAGGATGACAGCAGAGATTTCATTACCTAAACAGGATAGACAGCAACACAAGTTTGTTATTTTGATGTTCCTAAGGCGGACAAACATGACGCAATGTCTGCAAGTAATGATAATTAGGATTTTGCCTTTGCCTATGCACAGCCTCTGCCTATTGCTACTGGGGCACTCGTTTGTTTAAAAAAACCCAAGCTCACAGACCTGTAGTGCTCTGTGCTGGCATAGCTCAGTAATGGCCACACCCCTCATGTGACACAGTCCTGTAGTGCTCTGTGCTGGCATAGATCAGTAATGGCCACACCCCTCATGTGACACAGTCCTGTAGTGCTCTGTGCTGGCATAGCTCAGTAATGGCCACACCCCTCATGTGACACAGTATTGTAGAGGAAGAACGGGGGCGTGCCTGACTAGGTTTGTTAGATTACTGAGTGGACTGGGCGGTGTGGTTGCATTTCGGTGCCTATTTGACTGCTATCTTCACACCAGCTGTACAAGTGTTTCATAATAAAGTGAAATTGAAACAGAGTTCTATAGCTTTAATTTTAAATCTCAATAATGGAAAACATCCTAAAAAGAATGGATTAACAACTGTTCTGTTTACTATTCCATCATCTTACAGATCATTTTTCCTTCTTTTTCTACCAGGTGTGATGCTCCAGGGCTCAGACCTTACCTCCCTGCTGCATACACCTCCGCAGTATCGAACAGATTGACCCCATGTTCATAGGCAATTGTCATGAGATTTTCCGCCATCTGGTGAAAGATAAATGAACTGGATTAGAACTTTCCTTAGTCTTTTTCCATCACACCATATGTCCCGTGCTGGTTGCTATTGTATTGCACTGTCCACCTTCAGGAGCCAATTTTCCCTACGGATCTCAACCATCTCCTTACCTCATCCGTGATCTGAGATCCAAACGTCACCCAAGTGCCTGGCAAGGAGAGAAGATAGGGAAATGGTTAGAGAGATCTGATCCAAAGCCAAAGACCAAAGTGTAGTGGTTACGTGCACACACAAGTGGTTAAGATTAATATTCCAGATCAGCCAATGAGGTTTCAGCTAGGAGGTGAATGTTGATTTGATTGCTGTATTTACTACTTCAAAATATAAAATATTTGTACTGTTTAACAGTTAACCCCCTTACTTCAGGAAATTAAAGTTTCTTATGCCCATGCCTCTTATATGTAGACGCAAGCCAATCCTTTGCACAGCTGGTGGCTCTCAATCATGACTGGTCTCACTGATGATTGGAAACCCTTTTCTTAAACTGCAAACCAATGTAAAATTTATGTAATTTAAAATGATTTCCAAACCCATTTCCATTGACAGTAGCAGGGACAAGCTCTGAACATACAGCACTGTTCAGTTCTTTGGAAAGGAGAGGGTGGAGGATGCGTGAGAGGCACCCTGCTGCATCTTCCCCCATAGGAAATGGCAATGATCGCCCCTGGTCGGCCATATAGTGATTTGCCATGGTGGATCACTAAAGAATGATGGTCTTCCAATTTTAATACCTATGTATATGATATTTCCACAATGATACATGTAGATACATATCATTAAATGGAACTTTTAAGGTACAATTGCTTAAAAGACCAACATTTATTGATACACCATATACAATAAAACAATTACTACATGTGTGACCCTACTGCTATTAAACACAGTTCATAATACATAAAAGTCCTCTGATAGTGTGACACATAAAGATCCATAAAAAACATGTTTATATACGCATTTCGCACTTATTGCTTCTTCAGGTTAAACACTGTATTGGCATCTTGTAGTCACACATAATCAAAAAACTCACAATATGCTGAATCGCAAGTAGTGGAAATTACCAATGTCTCAAAAAGGAGGGCACTTTCTGGAGCTTAACAATATCTACTACTAATACTAAAGAATTACTTGGGGAGACATTGATAATGTACATCTATTTAATGTACAGCGCTGCGTAATATGTTGGCACTATATAAATCCTGTTTAATAATAATATTAATATTTCTTCATATTTACATATGTTAATCACATGCGTGTTGGGGTTTCCAATTGACTAAAAAAGCCTTCAGGCTGAACGTAAACACTGCCACCTTCAGGCTGCAATGGTATCTATGGTGCCATCTATTTAGTACTATCATTGTCATACACAATTACAGCAATAAAACAGAAAGGAATAGAAATAAACAAAAATGATTTGAATGAATGAGAAAATGTTTTTTTTATTAAATTAATACAACCAATAAAAACCCTATGGCCTTGTAACATAAATAAAACTAATTAGGTATGCAAATTAGCCAAGGAGTCAGGAGTTAAAGGACGCATGCTGACACTGCTAAACTGGGCCTGAGCATCAATGACCTAAGTAGCTAAAGCTAACTCCTAACCTGTTAATAGCCTCAGACCCCCAGCAGCTCGTACTTACCTCTTCTTTACTCCTATAACTTACACTTTTAAAAAAAAAGTAATTAAATTGTGTATTAATTGGTTACAGAGCTGTAATCATGTAATCAGCTGTAATTGTGTTATATGGAACTATTTTTAAGATTTAAAAAATATACATTATTTAATAATAAAAAATATATCTATGGCTGGAGTTTAAAAATGTGCATAACTTTCCATATAGCAGGAGTCAGACCTTCAAGTGAACCTGTTCTTTCCTGCCCCGATCAGATCCAGACAAACCCGTTACGCATTTGTTTGGAAGTTACACATCGATTTTGTACATGAATAGGGCATCAGGGGAGCGAAAAGTACGAGCTGCCATAAGGACACAGCGGTGATGTTATAATGGAGATGGATGGCGAGGATCCTTATCAGAATAAAATATCTATTGTGCCCTGGGGAGACGAGGAGATGGAAACTTTTCCTCGAGCATTAGAGTTACAAAAGATATTATTATATGGAATTATAAAGAGAGCAAATGTTATACGTCAGTACCGACTTATTTCACTGTAACAGCCACCTGGCAAGGGAAGAATACAATTTGTTAATAACAAAAGTCTAAAAACGAAAGCTGTCATCTTTATTGTTAGAGGAATGTAAAGTCTCTTTGTACAAAATTACAAAATCTCTTGTGCCAAACTTGTGGTCTTTGAGCTTTTTGTATTTATTGTGCAGCACAAGGGATGCAGAAGCCAGTAATTGGCATCAAAGCATTGGTTTGTAAAGGGGTTGGCAGAGATCTCTAGCAGTCTCTTGGTACATGTTCACAGCCTCCTGTATTGTGTACCCAGTTTTATATTGCAACTGTAGCAGTGTGTTCTATATTCACGTTTATAGCGGAATGTACCTGATCGGTAACCGCACCTGTTACATGTTCTCTGTCTATACCTACACCTGTAGCACTATATCCCCCAGCTACTACTGTACCTGTAGCATGTTCCTAGTCCATAATCACACCCGAAATGTCTTCAGTCTGTAATCCGATGGGCAGTATATCCCCAGATCGCAGTCCCCAATCTCTAAACATTTCCAGGAACACATCCCTGGTCCCAAGTCCCTGAAATGAATCCCTAGTCCCCAGACAATTACCTTCAATTTGTACCTAATTTTTTGTTCATTTAGCATGTATTTAAGTTTGACAAGCATCTATGGTATGTCCCCTGTCTCTGACTATGTCCTCTACTATGTCACCAGTCTCTGACCATCTCTGTAGTATGTCCTCAGTCCTTAATATTCTCATATAGTATATCCTTAGTCTCTGACCATCTCCTCTATGTTGCCCTGTGTCTCTCACCATCTCCTGTAGTATGTTTCCAGTTCCTTACCATCTCCCGTAGTATGTCCCCAGTCTCTGACCATCTCCTGTAATATGACCCCAGTTTCTGACCATCTCCTGTAACATGTCCCCAGTCTCTGACCATATCCTGTAGTTGTTCCCAGTCTCTGACCATCTCCTGTAATATGTCCCCAGTCTCTGACCATCTCCTGTAATATGTCCCCAGTCTCTGACCATCTCCTGTAATATATCCCCAGTCTCTGAGCATCTCCTGAAATATGTCCCCAGTCTCTGAACATCTCTTGTAGTATGTCCCCAGTCTCTGACCATTTCTTGTAGTTGTTCCCAGTCTCTGACCATCTCCTGTAATATGTCCCCAGTCACTGACCATCTCCTGTAATATGTCCCCAGTCTCTGAACATCTCTTGTAGTATGTCCCCAGTCTCAGACCATTTCTTATAGTTGTTCCCAGTCTCTGACCATCTCCTGTAATATGTCCCCAGTCTCTGACCATCTTTTGTAATATGACCCCAGTCTTTGACCATCTCCTGTAGTTGTTTCTAGTCTCTGACCATCTCTTGTAGTATGTTCCAGTCTCGGACAAATGTTCATAACATTACATATACAATTCCTCACTGGAGGGTTTCAGAGGTCGCAGTTAAGATCCCCTATATCAAATCAATTTAACAACTCTGTGACCCAACTAAAAGAGGAATCCTGTGTCCCACAGAAAGAGTTCACATATTACTGACTCCCCCGCCATTTTTAATGAAATCATACAGAAGCTCCAGTATGAATATTCTTAGCAATGATAATATTAGTATAAATCTGTATATGTGTGTAATTTGATGGATGAGTTACCAGGCTGCCTCTGGACTCAAACCTTGTGTGGCCCCTTGTATACAGATCCTATATATACAGAGATGGAGACCAACTCACCCAGTCCAAAACAAGATACACGCAATCCAGATTTCCCCAGATTCCTGTTGGAGGAAGAGACAATAACATATCTTAGAATAACTTCTCACAGGAATGAGTTCTTTGATATAATTTGGTTGCAACAGTATTGCGATATTTTGAACTTGATTAACTTTCATCGTCATATCCTATCACTGGTCATCTTCATCCTTTCTTCATTAATAAGCCATTGAGGCTGAGCTCCACCAATATATTATACCCATCTTTCTTGTTTTTTCACCAATAGCATAAAAGAAAAACAAACTTCCAGAAAATGGGGAATACATCATTCACCCCCCTTCCTCCCCAGTGCTTGGTGGTTGGCAAGTCAGGCCCCATCATATGGGGGCATGGCAAAAGCTTTCGGCTCTGTGTAAACTCCAACGTAAAAGTTTTCTCTTTTCAAACCTGATGGCTAGATTGATTGGCATGGTAAAGAAGATGGGATAAGTATAGTCAGCTATAGGGAACTTTAAAGTGAACTGTTATACTCACCTATGGCCATTCCTGCACAGGGCGCCACCATCTTCTTCCTTCTTTTCTTCCTCATTGCGATCTTGGGCATCTTGATTGGCCGGGGTGTTAATGTAACTTCAACACAGGCACTCAGGAGTATATTCAATCCTGGCAAGTGCAAGGGAAGCTGAAATTCCCAGGTTTCCTGACAACACTTTTTTGACAATACTACAGTGCGATCAGGCAGGTAGAAAGGATTATTGCAGAAGAAGCATTGCCTGTTTGCTTGATTGATCTTTTTTAAAAGTGGAACTTTAGTTCCATTTTAAAGAATGACCCAAGACAAGCTGAAGTATTCAGCAATACTTTGTATCGGCTTTCAAAAAAGATTGGACATTGGTAATGTCAAAAAAGGGGGTCAGTTCCATATTACTGGCCATGGTTGTGTCCAACAAGCCAATATTGGTGTGATGATCAAACATTTGTCCATATAGTGTACTTTCTGTTAAAGAATGACTACATTTTTTCTCCCAATTGCACTCACATGTTGTCCCCCTGCCTTAATAGAGGCTAAAAGTGGCCATTTCAATATACATTAAGCAGGCATGGCCATTGTTGCCCATATCAGGAAGCCAGCCCAGAGAAATGCCATGCATCCATAGACGGCCCTTCAGCAAACGTAATGTCATCCAGATGGAATTTATACCTACTGGAAGCTCTTAATGTATTTTATATTTAAACAACACCAAGCCATGCCCATGTTCAGAGTCGGCTGGAGAAAAGCTGTGTAAGGAAAAGAAATGTAGTCATGTGCTGGTAAAAAAAAATACGTCTGCAAATATAAAAGGCAAAAACATGGCCAAATAGATCTTACTAATATTATTATTTTCTATTTTTCACTTTGTGATTATCCTATATTTACTGGTAACAATTCTGTGACATAACGACCCTTTACGTAGCATATTATCCACCGGACCTCACCGCTCAGTCCCAACGCCAACCTACGCGCTGGCAAGGTTCTTTATGTATCAGCAATGTAACCAATGATAATATTCTTGTCATAACGATGAACTCATTTTTGATGAATTTCCCTCATAACCTGGCAAAGATCTACAAGGTCTCTCTCGCAGTGTACAGATCGGAATGTTCTATCTTGCCGATGATACATTTATGATAAGCGTCTAGACCGGGGAGACGAGAGAAAGCGAACATCAACACAAAATGCGAGGAGAGCGCAGAAAAATTACATTTTTAATACAAGGATTAGCTATTTGTCAAACCAAAATAAAACGTAAAAATACTTGTCGATTTTTTCAAATCATTTTCATGAAATCATGGCAAGGATGGAACTAAAGCCTTGTGCACAGATTGAATGTCTGTTGCTGGAAATGATCTTACACAAATGTGCTCACTTCTATTGAAATGCACAGTGGTCATTCCCATTGGTCATTCATTGATCTACCATGGCGGATCAATGAATGTCAAGGGACCACAATTTTTGCCAGAGACAATCACAACTGTTCTCCACAAATCTAATAATTTCGAGTGTGTACGCAGCCTGTGCATGGGAATGGCTTATTGCTTTTCCAAAGGACTTCCTTGAGCTTTTTATCCCTTGGTTATGTGCAAGCAGAGATAAGGCAACAATGGACTAAATTGGCCTCATTTATCAAAAAAATTGGTTTCAACATGTTGTTTTTCAGAATTTGCATTATGCTTTGGGTCCTGCAAGTTTAGCCAATTGGCTACCACTTGGTAATGATTACTGTCATTGGCATACTGACATTGATCGACTCTTGTCTACACAACTCCACCATCATCACCACCACTACCAGTTGCCAAGGTAAAGTGATTTCAATGGTCATTGAGATATCTCCATCACACACCAGACCATTAATGGACCTTCTCTGTTGGGTGTTGAAGCAACCAATTGATATCACTATAAATTATGAGAAAGTATATGTTGCCAGACACCAGATTTTTCTATTGATTGGTGAATATTTGTTACAACGACCACATCATAATCCTTTCAGAACCATGGAAGGTCCGTTCATCAGAACCAAGCATCAAAGGAGGTCATCATGATGAAGAAATACGACTAGAAAATGATCCTGCACTAGTATATAGGTTGCACACTGTAAAGGAAAAAAAATCACTCAAAAAACAATTATTTCAAATGATGATTTTTTTTAAGAGTGAGAATTTATACGTTGGATATGACAAGGAAGAACATCAGCAACCCATCTAAGAATTTTGCCAAAGTGTTGATGTGTTGGCAACATATGGTCTGTATATGACTTCTAAGATGGCCATGATGCTTGGAAAGATAAAGCTGGAAAATCAGTGATGTGATTTTGGGACGTTATAACTGATATTGGAAACAGGATGAGATATATCTACAGGGGATATTAGATGTAGCATGAAGAAATAGGAAAAAATAGGCATATTGCCTTAAAAGATTACCTCCTGCCCGGGACTGTAAAATATTAGCCAATGCAGAATGTTTTCTGGTAGTAGACATGATTTTATATGGTTGGATGGAAGTGTTGTCATCGATGGAAGTGTTGGTGATGTCATTGGTTTCTAGTGATTGGATTGGCTATGTTCTCCTGCATATTAGGTGTCAGTGATGTCATTGGTCATCAGTGATTGGAAAGGGAGGGTTCAACTAATTATGAAGTGCTGGTGATGTAATTGGGCTCTAATGATTGGACGGGCCATGTTCTCCTGAATATGAAGTGTAATTGGGCTCTAATGATTGGACGGGCTGAGTTCTCCTGAAAATGAAGTGCGGTGATGTAATTGGGCTCTAATGATTGGACGGGCCATGTTCTCCTGAATAAGAAGTGTAATTGGGCTCTAATGATTGGACGGGCTGAGTTCTCCTGAAAATGAAGTGCGGTGATGTAATTGGGCTCTAATGATTGGACGGCCCATGTTCTCCAGAATATGAATT
The DNA here is from genome assembly GCF_032062135.1 of Pyxicephalus adspersus. NCBI lineage: Eukaryota > Metazoa > Chordata > Amphibia > Anura > Pyxicephalidae > Pyxicephalus > Pyxicephalus adspersus. The sequence continues at coordinate 6,979,900 of NC_092859.1, forward strand.
GTGATGATGTCCTTGATCTATAGTTATTGGACGGGTTGGGTTCAACTGAATACGAAATGTTGGTGATGTCACTGGTTTTCATGGATTGGATGGGCTACCTTCTCCTGAATACGAAGTGTTGACGATGTCCCTGCCCTCTAGGGAATGGATGGGCTGGGTTCTACTGAATATGAAGTGTGGTGATGTCACCGGTGATTGGACAGACTGTGTTTTTATGAATATGAGGTTTCAGTGATATCATTGATCTATTATTTTACTGGTTGACTAATTAAAATGCAGCTTCATTGTAGGTTGTCTTAATATTGCAGCATTATTTATAATGACTGGTTCTTCTTTAAACATGATAAACATTTAAGAGTTTTTGCTAAATTGAATTTGGCCCATAAAATATTCAACTGCATTATATAGCACAGCAAGGTATCTGATTTGTGTACCTCATCCTAGAGGCATCGGTTCTGATACTGTCTTATTATCCATGATCCTCCATTCTCTACAACCACCGTAGGAATTCACAGTTTAATCATAGAAATATATTTCACCCTTCAGTAATTAGCTGAAGTCTTTACCTTGTTAGACCTTGCATTCTATGATAACCATCTATGAAGAATTATTCATGGTCCCAAACAATTGAAAATTAATTGCCCACCAATTGGAGTTTTTGCTTCAGATTTACAACTTGACCCATTGGGGAACCAATCCTTTTTAAAAATAAGTAAATGGGAGCTTTGTTCCCCTTATAAGTTTATGGTATGGTGCCCAGCAGATTCACTCTACCCACCTAGACCACCTCTCCTCCAACCACACAGAGCCTTGAGGACCTTGAGGACTACCCAAACCATCAGTTACTTGCCAAGTACATGAGTTGCAGGGAACCTCTACATATCTACGGCTATAAGGAAGTTGACTGGTGGTGGATCACAACTGTCTGGTTAAATCTCAGACAGAGCAGAACTGCATTTACCACCACTTTAGGTCCATGTATATTTTAGTAGTATCCTATGTGTATGTGAGAGCTTCTTACATATGTCTCAGCACCATCTCATCCGTAACTCAGTACTATCTCAACTGTATCTAAAAACACTCCTAGGTATATCTCAGCAATATATTAGGGAGATCTCCACACTCTCCTAGCTTTATCTTAGCACTCTCTCATATATATCTCAGCATTATTTTAGCTAGATCTCAGCACTCTCCTAGCTATATCATAGCACTCTCTCATGCATATCTCAGCATTATTTTAGGTAGATCTCAGCACTCTCCTAGCTATATCATAGCACTCTCTCATGTATATCTCAGCATTATTTTAGGTAGATCTTAGCACTCCCCTAGCTTTATCTTAGCACTCTCTCATGTATATCTCAGCATTATTTTAGGTAGATCTCAGCACTCCCCCATATCCTAGCAGTTTCTCAGGTATCACAGCACTCTCTCTGTTATATTTTATCATTATATCAGCTATACCTTACCACTATCTCGGGTATATATCTCAGCAGGTATATCTGAGCACTAACACAGGTGAATCTCAGATAAATCTTAGCACTATATCGGGTATATGTTATCATTATATCAAGTATACCTCACCATTGTCTCAGGTATATCCTAAAAATTTCCCAGCTATATCAGGTGAATCTCTGGTAAATCTTAGCACTATCTCGGGTATTTCTCAGCACTCTCACAGGTGTAATATCTCTGGTATATTTTAGCGCTATCTCATGTAAATTTCTTGTATATCTATCACAATATTGTTACATATACTGGCACCATCCTTTAACAATCTCAGGTACATGTCAGCTCTATCATAGGTATATCTCAGGTTTTTTAGCACTATCTCGGGTATATCGGCTATATAATAGCACTCTTTGTCCCTTTGTATCTTGACAAAGTATCAGATTTAGATCAGTATCACATCGGGCATATTGCAGCACTAACTAGGCTATGTCTTGGCACAATCTCATGTATATCTTAGCATAATGCCAGGTAAAATTTAACACTATCTCAGGTGTATCTTACACACAAATGCCATAATGTATCTTGGCAGTATCTCAAAGGTATCGCATTGCAATCTCAGGATCTTGTTAGCACTATCTTTGTATATCTCAGGTGTCTCAGTACTGTCTCGGGTATATCTCAGAACTCTCTCAGGTATTTTTCAGCACTGTCTCTGGTTTATCCCAGCACTTTCTCAGGTAAATCTCACCACTGTCTCATGTATATCTCAGTGCTACCTTAGGTATATCTCAGCACTATTGTAGTTATATCTCAGCACTCTCTCAGCACTATCTCAGGTATATCTCAGCACTGTTTTAAATATATATCAGCACTATCTCAGGTATATTTCAGTGCTACCCTAGGTATAGCTCCGCACAATTTTAGTTATATATCAGCACATTCTCATGTATATCTCAGCAATATCTCAGATATATCTCAGCACTATCTCAGGTATATCTCAGCACTAACTCAGGTATATCTCAGCACTAACTCAGGTATATCTCAGCACTATCTAAGGTATATCTAAGAATTTACTACCTAGGTATATCTCAGCAGTTGCTCCAGTATATCTCAGCACTATCTCAGGTGTATCTCAGCACTATCTCAGGTGAATCTCAGCAACATCTCAGGTGTATCTCAGCACTATCTCAGGTGTATCTCAGCAATATCTCGGGTGTATCTCAGCACTATCTCAGGTGTATCTCAGCAATATCTCGGGTGTATCTCAGCACTATCTCAGGTGTATCTCAGGACTATCACAGGTGTATCTCAGCACTATCTCAGGTGTATCCCAGCACTATCTCAGGTATATCTCAACACTCACACTAGTATCCTGCACCAATGCCTTATGCATGTCTCAGTGCTATCCTAAGTATATATATCCCAGTATTAGGTATATCTTGGTTCTTTCTCATGTCTAGCTCACCATTATCTTAGGTATATCTTAACACTTTCTCAGGTATATCTCAGCACAATTTTAGGTAAATCTCAGAACTTTTTCAGGTATTCGTCATCACTATCTCAGCTATATCTCAGCACTTTCTCAGGAACATTTCAGCAATCTCTTAAGTGTATATCCCCTATACCATAGCATTCCCTTAGATTATATTATGATACATCTAGACACCACACAATCCCAGGGCTTCCTCATTGCGATTTTGGATTTATATCTCCTTTACCTTTCAGCAAATCCCAGGAGTATCTAAATGCGATCTCAGCAGCAGATTTTTGCATTAGTTAAGCAATGTCAAAAAGTGGTAATTTTGTAATTTATGTATAATATAATTTTATACATATATTTTGCTTTGTATTTTACCTGGGATGTAATAACATACACAACATACAGTAAATAGCCAAGCCTTATTGTGTATGGTATACTCTGTAGCACAGCTGAACCAATTATGTACAAGTAGAAAGCATACAAAGAACAAGTCCAATGTCATTTACTGTACTGTCCCCGCATATGACAAGAATAAGTATTAGCACAGCACTATGCCAATGGAAAAAAACCCTCGCTTTCCCATAAAATGGGACAAAGCCCAGAAGTCTCCAACATTAAAGTATTCTGTATCCTCTTACCTGTACTTCATCCCCGTAGCTTTGCCCGTAGACTCACGTAGCATGTTGGTAATAAGTGGGAGCGCCTGATTAGGGTATTTGGTCGCCAATGGGGGAGTACGCTGCTTAGTCTGGCCACCATTTCCAACATTTTGACCCCCAGAGGGACGATTTGGGCAAAGACGGTCTTCACTGGTCCTACTTCTTAGAGTCTGTTCGGTGCAAGCAAATGAAACTTGCATATTGAGATAGGTAAGGGGGGAAAGGTAGGATGCCTAAATGGGGAAGGTGGTGTAGGAGTCCCAGTGTTTGGAAGAAAAGTGTTCCAGGAAGGAAGGATAGGGGGAATAGGACTGGGGCCAGGGCTAATGAGTATTGACCAAGATTAGGATGTGTTTGGAGAAATGAGAGGTATAGAGAAAATGAGACAGAAGGGGGATGGAGAGAGACTAGGGAGAAGGGGGATGGGATAAGTAAGACACAAAAAAGTGAGGAGTCCAGAAGGATATATAGAGAATGGCAGGATGGTGCGTGGGTTAGGGAGAGCTGCAAGCAGAGGTGTTTGGATTTCAGGGATTGCACTGGTGTAGGAGGTGCAGGACTTGCAGATGTGAATGAGGGCAGGCTGTGTGCAGTGCTGGGACAGCTCTGCAGTTATGAAGGGTACAGACTTCACACATCCCTCCCTGCTTCTCTCTCATCCCCCCTCTGCACCGATGCAGCTAAGAGCAGCCCCTCCTCCTGATCCATGCACTGCATGCATTTTATTTACAGATGGGCAGCAAGCTAGGAGCCATGCATGGCAGGCCATGGCATAGGTTACCACTTTGCAGCAAAGGAAATGAAGATGTGAGGTGCCCAGTAGGTGCTGCCAGGAGGAGGGGGATAGGATGCTGTGCAGATGTTGTGGTTAAAGTGTATTATAGAGAGGAGGACCACTGATTGCAGGTGAGGGGGATGCTGAGGGAGATCTGCCAGTAAAGGGAGAAGCTTAAGCTGGTACTGTGCACAGGACAGGTGTGAGGTGGTCAGGGTGGTACCTTGCAGGTGGGCAGAGGTTACATTTATACATTACAGCTGCCAGGTGTGAAGAGGTCATAGTGGTACCTTGCAGGGGGCAGGTGGGCAGAGGTTACATTTTTACAATACAGGTGCTAGATGTGAAGAGGTCAGAGTGATAACTTGCAGGGGGCACGTGGGCAGAGGTTACATTTATACAATACAGGTGCCAGGTGTGAAGGGGTCAGAGTTGTACCTTGCAGGGGGCAGGTGGGCAGAGGTTACATTTATGTGAAGGGGTCAGAGTTGTACCTTGCAGGGGGCAGGTGGGCAGAGGTTACATTTATACAATACAGGTGCCAGATGTGAAGAGGTCAGAGTGGTACCTTGCAGGGGGCCGGTGGGCAGCGGCTACATTTGTATGACACAGGTGCCAGGTGTGTAAAGGTCGGAGTGGAACCTTGCAGGGGGCAGGTGAGCATAGGCTACATTTATACATTACAGGTGCCAGGTGTGAAGAGGTCTGAGTGGTACCTTGCAGGGGGCAGGTGGGCAGAGGTTACATTTATACAATACAGGTGCCAGGTGTGAGGAGGTCAGAGTGGTACATAGCAGGTGGCAGGTGGGCAGAAGTTACATTTATACATTACAAGTGCCAGGTGTTAGAAGGTCAGAGTGGTACCTTGCAGGGGGCAGGTGGGCAGAGGTTACATTTATACATTACAGGTGCCAGGTGTGAAGGGGTCAGAGTGGTACCTTGCAGGGAGCAGGTGTGAAAAGGTCGGAGTGGAACCTTGCAGGGGGCAGGTAGGCATAGGCTACATTTATACATTACAGGTGCCAGGTGTGAAGAGGTCAGAGTGGTACCTTGCAGGGAGCAGGTGTGAAAAGGTCGGAGTGGAACCTTGCAGGGGTCAGGTGGGCATAGGCTACATTTATACATTACAGGTGCCAGGTGTGAAGAGGTCTGAGTGGTACCTTGCAGGGGACAGGTGGGCAGAGGTTACATTTATACATTACAGGTGCCAGGTGTGAAGGGGTCAGAGTTGTACCTTGCAGGGGGCAGGTGGGCAGAGGTTACATTTATACAATACAGGTGCCAGATGTGAAGAGGTCAGAGTGGTACATAGCAGGTGGCAGGTGGGCAAAGGTTACATTTGTACATTACATGTCCCAGAAGATTTCTTAACCCACTTGTATATCAAATTCAATCAAAGGTACCATACCCCAAACTAATTAGTAAAGGGTAAATATTTGTTGGTCCTGTTTAGAAGAAAAGCAAAGCATGACTACCTATATTGTAAAGAAGGATTTTTAAGGTACCAAACTCTTTATTAAAAAAGCACATTAAAATATGTTATTGAACATAAAGATTTGCACATGGACCATAGTAGTATCATAAAATCAAACATATAGATAAATAGCTTTGTTCAGACAATGTTTTCTGATGCTGTTAACAGAGATAACTCATCAAAAGGAGTGCATAATGATTATGGTTGTTACAGGAAAGGACAGGAATTGTTACTTTACCTAAACTCTACACGTTTCGCAGATCTGGTTTGCTTCATCAGGAGTTAGATAGCAACCGCTGAACAAAGCTAATTATCTATATGATTTATTTAATGATACTAATATGGTCTATGTGCAACTTTAAATGTTCAATAAGATATTTTGATGTTTTGTAAAATAAAAATTAGTTTTTTTAATTAAAAGTTTGGTACCTTGAAAACCCCCCTCTTTACAATATAAGTAGTCCTGCTTTGCTTCTCTTCTAAACAGGACTAACAGATATTTACCTTGTACATTACAGGTGCCAGGTGTGAAAGGGTCAGAGTGGTGCCTTGCAGGTGGCTGGTGAGTGGAGGTTAGATTGGTTAGATTGGTATTAGGCAGGTGCCAGGTGTGAAGAGATCAGTCTGGTACATTTAGGTGGCAAGTTGAAAAAGGTTACATTTGTACTCTACAGGTACCAGGTGTAAAGAGGTGAGATTGATACCTTGCAGGTGGCAGGTAGGCAAACCTTAGATTAATACTAGGCAGGTGCCAGGTGTGAAGAGATCTGACTTGTACATTTCAGGTGGCAAGTGGAAAAAGGTTACATTTGTACTCTACAGGTACCAGGTGTAAAGAGGTGAGACTGGTACATTGCAGATGGCAGGTGGAGACAGGTTGGACTGGAACATGCAGGTGGCAAGTTGGGAGAGGTTACATTTGTACTTTACACCTGCAAGGTGTGAAGGGTACTCTACAGGTGCCAGGTGTGAAGAGGTGAGACTGGTACTTTGCAGATTAAGAGAGGTTAGATTAGTGGAAGTGTGGACTTGGTACTCTGCAGGTGTCAGGTGCAGAAAGGGTAAACTACAGGTAGAGAGAGGTTAGATTGGTCCTCTGCTGGTGCTGGGTATGGAGGTTAGGTTTTCAGCAGGTGTCAGGTAGATATGTTAGATTGGTATTGCTGAATAAAAAGTGGTTGCAAAGATACTAAGTGGGGAGCTATGACTTAGTAGGTTAAGGTCAGGTGCCTAGCGGGGGGCGGGGGGGGGGGGATGTTGGGTTGGTTTTAAATGTTTAAAGTAGGTGGTCCTATGCAGGTGCAAGGTGTTAAAATATCACATAGGTACTTTAAAGGTGGTGATAACATTTGTATTCGGATGAGTGAGTGGATTGAATTAGTACTTGAAATAGTATACTGAAAATAGGAAAGTTACTATGGTACTCTACTGATACCAGGTTGGCAAGTTCCACGGTTTCCTGTTCTTCAGGTTCCAGGTGAGAAATTCGGGGGCAGAGGTGAGCACAGACTGGGTGCAAATTTCCCTGATTATAATAGAAATTCTCTAATTCCGGTGCTCGGCAGGTGATGTGACAGATATGCTAACACACATACATTCTGCAGCTTATAGGCAAGGAGAGGCAATGAAGCTTATCCAATTAAGGTAGAATAAGAGAAGACATGAACAATAAAAATCATATTTCACCTTTCATCGTTAAAACAATGAGAACGCTGGAAATGGGAGCCATATTGGTTGCCGTCTGTTATTCTATACATTATGTTGCATAAACAAATAGCGTTAATGATTCCTAAAAACAGCAACTCTGCAGAATTCCATAGCAACACATCATAAGGGAAAAGATAAGTAAAGAAAAAAAGTAGTCAAGACCCTTTATTATCCAAAGAATGTGGAGCGTCCAATCACAAGAGACCACCATTGACATCATAAAAACTTTATAGTGATGAGAACACAACCTGTCCAATCATAAGAGACCACTAGTGACATCACCAACACTTCATGAGAACACATCCCATCCAATCACAGGAGACCAGTGGCATCACTGACACTTCATATGAACAGATGCCACCCAGTAACAAGAAATCAGTGACAACACCAATATTTTATAAATGTGAATACTGCCCACCCAATCACAAGAGACCAGTGACATCATCAACATTTCATAGTCATGTGAACACAGCACAAGAGACCAGTGACATCATCAACATTTCATAGTCATGTGAACACAGCTAATCCAATCACAAGAGACTAGTGACATCATCAACATTTCATAGTCATGTGAATATTGCCCACCCAATCACAAGAGACCAGTGACATCATCAACATTTCATACTCATGTAAATACTGGCCACCCAATCACAAGAGACCAGTGACATCATCAACATTTCATAGTCATGTAAACACTGCCAATCCAATCACTAGAGACCAGTGACACCATCAACATTTTATAGTCATGTGAACACTGCCAATCCATTCACTGGAAACTAGTGACATCACCAATATTTTATACTCATGTGAACACAGCCCATCCAATCACAAGAGACCAGTGATATCATTTCTTATAGTCATGTGAACACCACCCGTCCAACCACTAGAGACCAGTGACATCATCAACATATTATAGTCAAGTAAAACTGCCCATCCAACCACTTGGGACCAGTGACATCACCAATATTTTATAGCTATTGGAACAACTGCCATCAAATCAATCAAAGACAAGTGACATCACAACACCTCATAATCATGAGAATGCAGCTCGTCCAATCACTCTTTACCTGTGAAGTATATAAATATATATATATATATATATAAAATACAGTGGGATGGGAAAATATTGGAGGGGCGTGGCTATCAGCATTTTCCTGTGATTTGTCAGTCAACACCCGGCCACACCCAGTTCCACCCACTTGTCTTCTGGATTGGCAGCTTTGTTGAGTTGCTCCTACTGTGAACTGCAGCGTCTGGGAGGGAGAGCATAGGAAACAGAAATGAAGGAAAATTTGGCTCTGTCTGAGGGGTAATAGATAATGAAAATATATAAGAGCCTATAATTGTATTTAAAGACCATCTTCTGAAAAATATGAACCCATTCTGTATGTTTTGTTTCATTGCTTTGAGAAGCAATACATACTTACCTAAATCCACCATTCAGTTCCCTTGATGACAGTTTCTGGGAGCTGCAGATACCCCATGCTGGCTCCTCTCCATTGCAGACTCTCCTATGGACCCTAGGAGGACCCCACCATCAGACAGCCAATAGGAAGTGTTCATATCCCACAAGCGACATGGGCTACTAAACAAGGCCTATGCTGCATGTGAAAAGGATTCAGGTGAGCATGGTTTTCGGTAAGTAAAAAGGGCATTTGAGGAGGGGGGGCCTATTTGACTAGAGATCAACTTAAAAACCCCATATATTTTCTACCTTTTCCACTTTCCTTTCATTCTCGCCTTCTCCTTGTTTCCTCTTACATGCTTTGCTTCATGTAGAAATAAATGTTCTGTAAAACAAATATACAGTATGGGATAATAGACCCCTCCCATACAGTCACACTTCCACCCCCAATTCCCCTGTGCAATGACCATTATATTATTACATTTCTTTTGTATTTTACCATCAAATACATAAAATTGTGTCCAGTGTCAATTATCAGTAAAGCTCATGCAGCATCTGTGTCCCCCAAAGCAATTTGTTAAATGTCAAAAAAGTGCAGATGAAGGTTTCATTTTCCACCAAGGGATCGCTGCAAATTCCTAGAAAGAGAAGGGTTAAAAGATCAGGAGGAAACTTTGTATTGGGAGAGATTGTGGAGCAGAGGGAGGAGGAGGGTGGTGGGAGATGGATGTGTAAAGAGACTTAATGCAGCACAGAGAAAACTGCAGAACACACACTGCTACACTGAATGTTCTGACTCAGCATGTAGTGACGCAGAGAGAGAGAGGGAGGGAGAGAGAGAGAGATAAAAAGAGAGAGAGAGGGAGGGAGAGACAGAGAGAGAGAGAGAGAGAGAGACAGAGGGAGGGAGAGAGAGAGAGGGAGAGACGGAGGGATGGAGAGACAGAGAGAGGGAGAGAGAGAGAGAGAGGAGAAAGAGGGAGAGAGAGACATAGAGAGGGAGCGAGAGAGAGAGAGAGAGATAGGGGAGAGAGACAGACAGAGGGAGGGAGAGAGAGAGAGAGAGAGAGATAGGGGAGAGAGACAGACAGAGACATAGAGAGACACACAGGGGGAGAGAGACAGACAGAGAGAGAGACAGAGGGAGAGAGAGAGAGAGAGACAGAGGGAGGGAGAGAGAGACAGAGACAGAGAGAGAGGGAGGGATAGAGAGACAGAGAGGGGGAGAGGGAGAGAGAGAGAGACAGAGAGGGAGGGCGACATAGGAGAGAGACAGAGGGAGGGAGAGAGAGAGAGACATAGATAAGGAGAGAGAGAGATGGACAGAGAGAGAGATAGAGAGACAGAGAGAGGGAGGGAGAGAGATTCAGAGACATAGAGAGAGAGAGACACACAGGGGGAGAGAGACAGACGGAGGGAGACAGAGACATAGAGAGAGGGACAGAGGGAGAGAGAGGGAGGGAGGGAGAGAGAGAGAGAGAGAGAGAGATGGACAAAGTGACACAGGGGACACACATACAGTTGGGGGCCTATAGAAGGAACAAGTGCAAGAGATAAGGGAAAACAAGTAGGTCTAAAAATAATTAAAAAAGGCATAATAGAGATTAAAAAAAATGGAAGAAAAGCGGAATGCAGGAAAAAAATGGAGGGTCATGAATAAAGGAATGGGGATAGGTTAAAAAGGGGGGAAAGAGAAAAAGAGCCACAGATAGAGACAAGGAAAGGAAAGAAGAAAGAAAGAAAGAAAGCGAGAGAAGGAAGGAAAGAAAGAAAGAAAGAAAGAAAGATAAAAGGAGAGATAAGGAAAAGAAGAGAGTGAGAGAAAGACTAATAAAGAGGTACAGGAAAGAAAGAGAGAAAAAGGGGCAGAAATAATGAAAAGAAGGAAATTAAACAAGAGAGAGAGAAAAAGGAAGAGTGATAGGTGTGAAAGCAGAAAAAAGAGAGATAAAGAGGTGGAGAAAAGAGAGAGATAAAATAAAGAGAGAAGGGAAAGAAGAGAAATTAAGAGACAAGAATTTTTATATTAAAAGAGAGAGAGAAAAGGAAAGAGACAGGAAAACAAAGAAATAGAGATGAAGGTGGAGGAAAGAGATATATAATGGGAGCAGGGGTGTAGTTGGGCGGGTATGCATGGGCACACTGTGCCCTCACTTTTTTTTTCGGAATGGGCTGGGTTTTCTTACAACTACACCCATGGTGGGGGGGGGGGGGAGAAAGGGAGATAGAGGTATGGAAAAAGAACAGGAGAGTAGGAGCCATCAGTATTGCCCATGGTCACCTTGCAGCTCATCTTTTACTTGCCCATTACATGCTTTGTTTTTTTCTGTACCATGTCTTTGTGTGTAAGTGGCCATCTAGGGCTATAAGTAGGATTTTGCTTCCATGTGTCAGACCCCCCCCCCCCCCCCCGCCTCAATGACTAGTGACCTGATGACTAGTAGGGCAATAATAGAGGTAGATAAAGCAGAAATCTACAGAATAAATGAAGCAGATACAGGAAGATTTTTGCACTGCAGGTCCTCGGGTACAGCTTCTTCCCCAGCAAGGAGAACCATGAATAGCACAATCATGAAGTCCCACCCACTCCACATCTTCTGATTTGGAGTCATAGGCAGCAGTGTCTTATATGACCTCAGACATATAGCTTTTAGGTTCAAGGTCAAGGCCAGCTCTAGGGTAAGTCAGACAGGGCACCCACCTTCTCTAGTGTGCCAGTTGGCACAATGGCAAGAGTATAGGGGTTCTGGAATTTTGCACATTTGGAGTCCCCACTTCATATTTACCTAGGGCCCAATTTGGTTTACAACCACCCCTTCCCTATGCTCTTGGGTGTCCAAGCACATAAAATGAACATTTCTAGATGTTTCCTTGAATTCGTGTTTTACATTCAGATAAAAGAAATAAAGACTAAAAGAGTGAAACATAAATGGAAAACATAGAACGAGGAGAAGTAAAAGAAGAGAAGAAAAGATAATGAAAGCAGCTGACACCACAGAGGAGGGAGAAACAAGTAAAGACGGGAGATAAGAAAATGAAAATTAGGAGATGTCAACAAGAAAAAAAAAAAGTGCTGCGACAAAAGGGAACATTTCTTTTTTCTGTGTGCAGCACATTTCCTGTGCTTGACAGAGCCAAGTAACATCAAAGAAATGTCTGGTGTATTTGTGAAATGCCCCGTCAGCAATAATAATATAAAAGAGCTCGTCTAATACGTACAGAAAAGAAACACAGGTGGAAGACAAACACGCTTGACTAATGTTGCTGCTGTTGCCTGATAGAAGTCACAATGACCCTCTTGCCCAGGGTCAGTGAGGTTAAAAATAACTGCCCCATGGATTTCTGCATGGCAAATGTAGGCAATGGCCCAGTACGGTAGAGTTGCCTAGCAGGGATGGCAAATGAAATGAAGTGGGGGCCATAAATGCACAGCATTCCAATTCCCCGCACCCCTGCTATTCTGTTAGTTGGGGCCCTAGAGAAGGTAGGGATCCTGGGCGATTGCCCAGTTTGCCATACCCTCTGGGGTGGCACCGAGCCTCCCATGGGTCAGGATGCCCACTTCAGATATATGTGTAAAAAAAAAATTAATAATAGACCCACAATTGCCAATGATGTCAAGTTGTGTCCTCATTGTCCCTGTACCCACTCCATACTCAGCTCCATGCACCTAGAACTAAACTACTAGCAGCTTCTGAGTTTCGGAAAATTTCTGGATTTTTGAATGCATACGCACAGCAACGGCAGTTCACATGCATTGCAGTAGCATTTATTTTGAAAAACATTTTCATGGTTTGGCCAAAAACTGAACAAAACAGTTATTTTAATCAGGAAATTCCTGTTATGCTGAACTGCATAGTGTGCAATAGGTAGCTTGAAATACAACGTTCAATGCCTACGATTGCTCTGTTATACGTATATATTTTGTATATAGTTTCTGTATTAATTACCAACCTTTGGGGCTTGTATGAAATCTTGGGAGAACTTCTGTAAAAACAAAGGCACTGCTGAGATTCGAACTCAGGATCTCCTGTTTACTAGACAGGCGCTTTAACCAACTAAGCCACAGCGCCACCTGATGTTATCTTAGTGATTATATTTTTTCTTGTTCTGAAGCAGCCCTCATTAGAAAGTACAGTTTATACATACTTTGTATTACAAAGAGTGCCCTTAATCTTACTAGTAGTGCTGGCCTTTCTTACCAGAATTAAAATCATGGATGTCTTATGATTTTAATGTTTTTTTTCTGTTAAAAATAGAAACAAATCAGTTTATAAATATAAAAGTACACAAAAAGAAACATAAAAGAACATAAAACAAACTTTGCTATACAGTATAAAAAATTAAAGTAAGATTGGTCAACGCACTGAAGAAACTTATTCTGACCAATTTCCCTGTTTAGGGAATCCATAGGGACCTTTTTATGTTATTTATTGCTTTAAATATAATAAAAACATTAAAACATCAATTGTAAAAGCAAAAGATTACAGAATATAAACTAACCATTGTTACATTGTATATTCTCCATTGTAGGATTGGTCAAAGTGGCACAAAACCCTAAATTGCAAGTCCTTATTATTATCTTCTTTACTAAATCCACTCCAAAACCGAATCCTTATTATGGGAATACAAAAGGATGTTTTGGCCACAAGTGAAGAACTTCACTATTAATTATGCCAAAAAAGCGACTCTGGTGGGACTCGAACCCACAACCTTTGAATGACTACACCAGCTAGAAGTCCAATGCGCTATCCATTGCGCCACAGAGCCAGACCTGTTGAGCGTTCTTAAGGACATTTCCCGAGAAACTAAAGATTCAGTTAGAGAGAAAGAGTATGAAGGCAAACACTTTTTGTGCTTCATTTTGTGCTTTTTTTTAACCTAAAAGGCAGAACCCAAAGCAGATTACCCACAAGAAAACCTAAAGTGGCCTAAACAATATAGGCCGCAACAATATAGGCCGCATTAGGCTGAAGTTAGCAAATTTTGTTACAATATCAGAAAAATACCACAATGGTCTGATATTTGATCACATCCAGACAAGTGGCAAGCTGAAAACAAGGACAACTCTTTTTTAGAGCCATTTTAATATATATATATATATATATATGTATATATATATATATATATCGATATATAAATATATATCTATATATCTATATATACATATATTTATATATCCCACTTCCCAAACTACTGTATGGTTCAGAGATTTTCCCATAAGAGTCTTGTTTATTGGTTTGGAATTTACTATTATCACCTATCTAACAGGCAATGCTGGGCTTATACAAACAGAATTTTTTTAATTTTGGTTTTTAAAAAGCGACTCTGGTGGGACTCGAACCCACAACCTTTGAATTGCTACACCAGCTAGAAGTCCAATGCGCTATCCATTGCGCCACAGAGCCTAAGCTGTACATCTTGTTTCTACAATTACGTGGTAACCTAGTTCGGAAATGTTTATTTGGCGTTTTAGTTGGAGAGAGAGTCTGAAGGTAGACAGCTTCTTCTCGACTCTAATGTTTTTGTATTGTATCGATAAAATATGTAGTTTCCTTATATAAAAAAATACAAGGTCCTTTTCGCTTATTCCTTTTAACAATATATGTTATAAGAACCCTTGTACCCAGGATCCTAATATACTCCTTAATCAGATCGAGTAAGACCTTGACACAAGGTCACACACACCATGTATACAATGTAATTTTCGGTGGTACCTAACTCCAGCCCATATAGTAAAATTTGTACCTAATAACTTCTTATTTGGGTACCACAATGGGTAATAGACCCACACCTGGTAGAATTCTCCACAAATGCAGGAAATATCCAACCACAGCGTACCTAGTTTGTGAGTAGTGCCCTGCCCCTTCCTTTTCTCCTACTCTATTCTTTACTCTCATACCATTTTTATCCCCTTGTGTCTACTCCTTTCCTTTTCTGCTTATCAACCTTTACCTCCATGGCCCTATGATCTAATTTTGTGAAATGACATTGCTATTCGTAAGTTGCTTTCTTGGTTATTATATTCATGTTTTCCATCAAATTTGGAACTAATTGGGTTATCACCCTTGTTTTAAAGGCTTTTTTAACCATGTTACTTTGTGTTACTTAGGGGTACCTACTTTTTATGTTTTTGCTAGTAAAACATCCACTTATTTCTAAACAAAAAGCTGAAAGAACATGAATTATTCGTGGTTATGCTGCATATCCTCGTTATGTATGGTTGTACTCATTTCCTAAGAAGGAACAAGTGAGGAACTTTTTTGCAAGCTTTACAAAAGTGACTCTGGTGGGACTCGAACCCACAACCTTTGAATAACTACACCAGCTAGAAGTCCAATGCGCTATCCATTGCGCCACAGAGCCTTCCCTGCTAGTTCCTGTCTGGAGAAAGTCTGTAGGAAAACAGCTCCTGCTGTGCTCTCTTGTGGAGGTGTCTTGAGCTCACCCTGTATTAAAAGCCCAATTTACACAACAAACCAGCACATTCAAAAGATTTAAAAGCTCTGCCTTAAAGTTCTATTTGTGGTCTTTCCTGAGGACTATGACCGAGGAACTACAAACATGGTAGCTGTGTTCAGGAAAGGTTAGAGTAGAGGAGTAGAGAGAGAGGGCCTGCAGGACAACAGTGCTCCTATGTAAAATACTTTTTGGGCCCACACTGTGGTAAAAGACACATTGTTTGATTTATTGAAACATAAATGGTCTGCTCCTTTTTTGTTGGTTTATATCCTTACATTGTCAGATTTAGATCGTTATATAAATTTTGGTCATATCGTGCTAACACCTAACCTATCATGTCTAATATTCCTCCAATTTTAAGGCAATAACCTAGATGGTAGGCTTATTTTCCTCATCCTGTGTCATGTTTTGGGTAGCTTGTTTGCTCTGGACTTGACAATTGTCATCCTTAAATTTTTTCAAATGTATTTCTTGATAGGGCTCTATTATTCCCCTGTCAATGCGTCCTAGATTCAATCATAATTTTTGTTTATTCAGATAGCATAGATATCAGGTGACACTTTTTAGTTTGCCAAAATTTGATAAAAGTGTTGATCCCCTGAAAGGTTTAAACATATTTATTTGTTAATAAATAAATGTAACCAACATTTCACACAATTGGGAAGCTGCAAAACTAAAATGCCTGATACCCCCGCCCTCCCATTTTTATAATATCCGCTGGATTGTAAGCTTTTCTCATTTACCAGAGTCCTGTTTTAGAGATTGTTTGGTACTTCTTATTTTCAACATTGTTACAGGCAATGCTGGACTTTCTTACTAGAAAGCCAAGAATGCTCTACAAACTGAGAAGTATGGTAGAACCTCAGATTACATTTGTTTGTTGGTCTTTAAAAAGCGACTCTGGTGGGACTCGAACCCACAACCTTTGAATGACTGCACCAGCTAGAAGTCCAATGCGCTATCCATTGCGCCACAGAGCCTGATGGTGTTGCTGCTTTAAGTGCACACATAATGGTCTGTTCAGGCAGAGCTATAGAGGGTTTCAGTAAGAGAGTGAGAGTCTGAAGGCAAACAGATTTGTTACTTCTCTACAATGAAACAGTCAGGACATGGGGGAACAGCTCACCTAAATACAGCAAAAACAAAAATGTAGGCCACATTTTCAACCACGGTACTTGTATTATACCTATTAAAGTGGTTGTCAGACTATAGAGAGGAAAATACAAGAAATACACTATAGTCTATACTGCTCTTCTGTGATTGGCTCTTGGTCATGTGATTACCTTATATGGTCAGATTGTTGTATAATTGTGTATTTATACCTTATTTATAATATGTCTAATATTCCCTATTTTATATGAGTTAGATTGTTGGGCTCCCCCCCTTATCCTTGATCATATTTATGGGCTTGTTTGGTGTCGACCTTACAATTATCATCACAATGCTGGGCTTACTTATAAATCAAGCATGCTTTACAAACTGAGAATCTTGGCTGTACTTTCTATTATTTTTTTTTTAATAAAAGCGACTCTGGTGGGACTCGAACCCACAACCTTTGAATTGCTACACTATCTAGAAGTCCAATGCGCTATCCATTGCGCCACAGAGCCCTGGGGATAGGTGTCATGACTTTGAGGGATTATATGTTGTAATAAAGTACAATGTATTTAAAGTAACTTCATTTTATTATTTTTTACATTTTTTTTTACAAAAACATCATATACAAAAAATGAAAAAGTAACTTGTTAACCTAGTTGGGGAACTTGATTTTCTGAATGAAGAGCAAGTGTGCTAATATGGAAGGTTCTCCAATCGTACATCACCATTTCCACTGCTGTACTAGCCTCACTTTCAGGCTTATATGCAGTGCCACCTACGGGTGAAACCTGATAGTGCAGACAGACCAACAGTATCAAAGCTAAGGGAGTGTATAGCGATTGCGTATACATTTTTAAAAATATGTAAAGATCTAAAAACATTTTTTTATTTGTTTAATCCAGTAGGTCATAAATATTGCTTTGGAATATCTTGCCTCTACATGTTCAGCCTGTAGGCTAATTTTCTCATATTTTCAAGGCACTCCATACCAGTCTTCCTGAGAGCCCAAGAAAATATACATAAGCGATGAAGTACAGATTTCTCCTTTTTTCCTCCCACCAGCCCTGTTTAGGCAGAGACATTCAATTAGAGAGAGGGAGTCCTGAGGCAAACAGTCCCTGCTGTACTTGCTTGTTATTCAAGTGAAAAAACACAAGGCAGCTCATCCACAATAAACCTTTCAAAGTAGATGGGAATGGACACCTCTCCCCCCTGAAAATAAGAGGAAATTGGCCTAAAATGGACAAAGTAGGGAATGTATTTAGCATTATACACTATTAGTCAGGTTTATCCCTCATTGGTCTGTACTGCTCTGTTGTAGCTATTTATAATGAGATTGATTTTTAATTGTGGGTCATACATGGGCAGATGGCATTTGGCAGACTGGGGAATCTTGAAAAGAAGGCACTGCTGAGATTCGAACTCAGGATCTCCTGTTTACTAGACAGGCACTTTAACCAACTAAGCCACAGCGCCACCTGATGGATCAAACCACCAGATCTTTATAGCTTCTTGTGCTCAAGCAGGCTGTGGGCCCACACTTGAGGCCAAAACATAGCCCCTTTTTTAGTTTTATTTATTTACTATTTTCTTCTGTAAAAAGTAAAATATAAGCAGAAAAAATGTAAAAATTACATTATTTGTACATTTAACGTCATTTTTCCACTTACATATCCGCTATATACATAAAGTGGTGGTCAGCCGAATCCCTACTTCATACATCTCCAGAGAGTGTTTGCCACTATGATCACAATGGGTCTCTTTAATTTTTTCCATTTTGTTTTCAAACACGCTGATTCCAACAATTCAGAGGAATTGACATAGGAATAATTTATAAATAGGGCCCTATCAGTATTATTATTAAAAATTCCTTTGGCCAGGGATACAGGTTTATTAATATAATACATAAAAATATAATTTTTATTACTATAATAATAATAATAATAATATGAATAGTTATTATTATTATTATTATTATTATTATTATTATTAATAATAATTATTATTAATAATAATAATAATAATAATAATAATAATAATAAAGCTTTGTATACCAAAACACAAATACAATTTTAATTATTAATACAAATAAGTTTTTTGCTAGGGTTACAATTCTATCAATAATATCAGTGATATAAATAACAATATAAAATTAATAATAATATCACTTTAAAGTAAAAGCAATCAACCAGTTTAGTGCCTTGGGTCTGATGAGGCCGCCGTGTTTCGGGTCCCTCCTTGCTCTGCTTTCATGTCTCTACGTGCGGTTAATGTTTCTTTCTTTCAAGGTGTCGAGTGTGGTTAAATAGAAAGCACAATCCATTAGGTTTGTCAGCAGGTTCATCGACGTTCCATTAGGTTCACTCAGAATTTGGACATTCCCAGTTGTGTTTTTTCTTCCATCAATGAACTAATTTTCTCCCCTTCCATTAGTTTCTCCTAAGGGCAAGGCTATCATCTTCAAAGTGCACCTAACCTCACAATCTTTATAAATCTTTCATGACAACGTGAAGTTATAATTGGTCCAAGCCCCTCCCACTTCCAGTAACCAAAACCGCCATTTGTCGTCCTTGAAAATATTACGCACCGTTAGCTGGCCATAAAGAGGTTTTATCATTTCAGCAAGGTCAGCACTTATTTTCAGGACTTCTAAAGCAGGCTAGAAATAGCACAATACTAGCGAGTATTTTTGTATGTAATTTGCTCAGTGATGTGATCAACAAAAGTGTTTGTGTATGAATGAGGGACTTTCATGAAATTGAAAGGTATTAAGTAGATATGGGACAAAATGAGTGTCAATCTCATTTCTTCCACTAGGTGATGCTGTGTTTGGTTTCATTCACTTTAATGTGTGCTTCTTTTTTAGTGTGTTAAAATGTTGATATATATAATTAATAGATGATGAATATATTGTAACCATTAGTGTAATAGTTTTCCCAACCCAGCCTACCCCCACCCAACAAATGTGAAATGCTGCTGATGGGGCCTCACATCAGTCTTTTAAAAAATTAATGACATATTCTCTGTCCTTTTAATTTGTTCCAATGGGACTTCTGGAGAATGTGCTTTGAATCCAGAAAAATTATTATTTGGTATAAAGCATTGGGGTCTATGAGAAAGGCACAATAAGGGGGGTGTTTTTTCAGGGGCTTGTATAGTACCCTGTTTCCCCGATGATAAGACACTGTCTTATTTTTTTTTGGAAGGCCAAAATATGCTCTAGGGCTTATTTTCAGGGGGATGCCTTATTTACCCATGAAGAAGACTACAGTACACAGTTATTGTTCATGTGCCATTCATGTCCACTTCTGATCAATCTGTGCCAATCATTGTCCCCTTCTGATTAATCTGATCCATTCATTGTCCCCTTCTACTGTAATCAATAATATACCGTACCATTAAATGTCCCATTGTAATTCATCATATACTGTACCATTTAATGTCCCATTCTAAAGCTTATATACAGTAAGTGGTATTGCTCACAGCAAAAGAAACCTGTCTGTGTCTCACTTTTGGATGTTCTGGCCGTGAACAAACTCCTGCAGTCTCCGTTAGGGAGGGATGAGGGAAGCTGCCTGTGTTTGCTTGGGCGGAGTCACGTGCGCGCACTGCAGTCCTGTCACTTCCTCTTCATGACGAGGCGCGGCACGCAGCCATGGAGGCAGACGGAGGAACCACACGGAGTCACCCACCGTACCACCCGATTCGGGTAAGCGCAGGTATCGGTGGGTGGCTTATTTGCGGGGGGGGCCTTATTTTACATTTTTCTCTAAAAAGGGGGGGCTGTCTTATTTGATGGCCCTGCCTTATCATCGGGGAAACATGGTAATAGTTTTAGGTGAGCTCATTTCAAACATTCTGGACCTGTTCTGGTTCAATATAACTCTAACCAATGGAGTAGCAATAACAGCCCAAAGGACTGCTATGGGGCCCAAAGGAGAAAGGGGTCCCTGGAGGTAAAAGTCTGCAAATTCTGCAGGAGAACTGACCTCAGGTGACCACACCAGGATCACAGACCACCTTTCTTAGCCTTTGTTTAGTTGTTTCAGCTGTGCATATATATTGCCCTGAAACTTAACCCAGGGTTCCCCTGGCTTTAAAACAATAACTCCAAAACTTGAGGTTTTCAGTTCTTTGGTAACAATTCTCCTCTTGATTTAGGGTAACTTTATATTGAGATCAGTATTAGTTTGCTCACAGTTGACACAATGAGTGATCATTGAGGGCCCCATCAAAAGTTGGCTTTGGGGCCTTATATAGTTACCCTAACCCAACCGTAGCCATAACCTCAACATTATTTATGTGGAAGTCATGACTTATTAACAAGATGTTTTTATCTTAACATTGAGATCACATGACTTTTTAAACAAAGCCACATGATAACCATTGCATGAAGGTCACATGACTTGATTACCAAAGCCATGTGATCATCTTGGCATGAAGAGCACATACCTTTATGATCAAAGCCACATGATCACTATGATGATCACATGACATAAAAAAGCCATGTGATCACCTTGACATGGAAATCACATGACTTTGTAAACAAAGCTATATATAGACATTGGCATGGAAATCACAGTCATTTGATGACCTTGTCATGAAGATCATATGATTTTATAAACAAAGCTATGTGTTCACCTTGGCATGGAGATCACATGACTTTAAAAACAAAGCCATGTGTTCACCTTCACATGCAGATCACATGACTAAAGCCATGTGATCCTCATTGTTAAAATGGTTTCAAAGCAGTACACTGTGATTTGCATGCACAATGGACTCTTCCAATTATTTTGGGACCCATTGCCAGGCATGTGATCATCTTTGCATGGAGATCACATGACTTGAATAACAAAACCATGTGATCACCTTGGTATGGAGATTACATTCCTTATAAACAAAGCTGTCTGATCGCTTTGGCATGGAGAGCACATGCCTTTATGAGCAAAGCCACATGATCACCTTGGCGTGATAATCACCTGACTTAAAAAAAAAAACATGTGATCACCTAGACATAACAATCACATGGCTTTGTAAACAAAGCCATGTGATGGCTTTGGCATGATCACATGGTTTCTTAAACAAAGCAATGTGTTCACCTTGGCATGGGGATCACATGACTTTATTACCAAAGCCATATAATCCTTATTGTTAAACTGTTTCCAAAGCAATATCGGTTGTGAGTTGCATGCACAATGGGCTCTTCCAGTTATCTTGGGACCCATTGCCAGCCATAGCAGAGGCTCATCGGGTCAAATAAAAGGTTTAGCCCATCGTAACCCTGACAGGGGTAAAAGTGCAGATTGTGCAACTTTTCAAACTCAAGGAATTAGTTTCAACACACAACATTGTGCTAATACACTATTACACTCCGTAATCAGCGCAGGTTTTGTGTGTGTGTATTATTGTCATAAATCTCCCACATTGTAGAACATTGTGACCATTTCCCAATAATAAGAGAAGCTTGAAGCCCAATTAGCACTGATTGTTACATTACAGATTATTATTCATCCGAATCCATTACTTCCTAAATAACTTCTCCTATTCTAAATCTCTTTTATGGGTATGAAAATAATTATCATCCTGAAATCATTACATTTAATTCTGATAATTAGTCCTATAATAAAGATTTTTTTTCCCCTAACAGCTCCACCATCCTTGTATCTCACACTTGTTTATTTTTAATGTATGGCTGTGGAAAACAACATAAGAATTCATAAAACAGACAAATGAAGCCAACGCTAATTGCAGCTTGTCCCATCGTATGACGAAAATCGCGAGAGGGGAAGGCAAGCTATTTGGTGATTCTTTAATTAAATGCTGTGGATTAATGTAATTAAATTGAATGTGATGAAGTTTTAGGCCTGTCTTTGTTGTGGAGATAGAGTGTTATACCTGATCATTGTCCAGTAGGGGGCAACAGAGTTTGACTGATTTAGACTCTGAGCACATAGTCCACCAATTAAGTGAAATGCATTACCTAAAATCACCTCTAGATGGCGATGCATCACCACTGTTTATTATGATGATTATATTAGGATTTAGAGATTTTTGCAGCTTTAGGAATTCACACAGAGAGGAGACAATGGACAGACTTTAATACCACTGTTAGCAAAAGAGTCCCTGTTGTTTAATTGATCCTATAACATTTAGCAGCTTAATATGCTTAACAGCAGAAGCAGGGCAACCTGGAAATATTATCACTCTTATAATTGAAAGCAGTCAGGTGTTAGCTGCCCTTTGGGGGAACCTTGTTTTATTCTGCTGACTGTAAAAGAATGTGATTGTGGTACCTGCAAGGTGTCACTAGATGGCAGCAAATGCATATTAATTTGTACCCTGCGCACATTTTTCAGTTACAGTGCAGCAAACTGACATAAAATGATAATACCTGGCCTTGGGGACATTATTATTCTGGTATTTGAGGATCATATATAGGAACATCTGATCATACATCATTTCCAGCTTAAAGTCGTATTGCGGCCTTACTGCATTCAGAACAGTGCTTTGCCCTGGATTTAAAGAGTTAGGTTATAATTTTCACAGGATCCAGCAGGATTTTTACAAGGCTTCTTTGGGGCTCTTACAATTTTGTCATGCGGTTCTGTGCTCTCTATAAGAGGCAGCAAGACGCCTACACTGGGTATGGTTGACAATAAGTAGACATGTATACATGGCCCTGAATACCAAGTTATTGGCAAGAGAGCACCGCAAGCTCTTACCCCAGAGATTGCTGGGGGTTCCTCGAGCAATGGGAAATTTGTGCAAATCAGGTCATTTACCACTGACACCAATAATCTATTTGGCTATCAGTAAGGCCAAAAATGTAGGAGGCATTCTCATTTCACCAACCACCAAGCTAATGTACCATGAACTGGGCATGTCATAAATATTGCAAGGGTTCCCCAAGACCTGAAAGTTATTCAAAAGGCTCCCCCATGTTACAAGTGCTACGGGGGAAAAAAATAAAAATGCTCCAGGTCCTAGCAAAATGGCCTACAGGATGAGAATAAACCCACAGGAGCTCATTCTGAGAGCCCTCACAGCCAGATCCAGTATAGAGGTGAAGCCCTGCAACCTCCTACTGCAGCTACGCTGTATTGCAATCCATGGGCCCCAGCTATATTGAGGTATATGGCCCCCAACTATAATAAAGTCTTTGGCCCCCAACTATATAGAAGTCTATGACCCTGGCTGTATTGAGGTCTTTGGTCCCTGGTTATTTTGAAATCTATGGCCCTCCGACTGTATTGAAGTCTATGCCCCCCTGTTGTATTAAGGTCTTTGGTTCTTGGCTATATAGAAATCTGTGGCCCCCAACTATATAGAAGTCTATAGCCCCAGGCTGTATTGAGGTCAATGGCCAACTGCTGTATTAAAGACTATAGCCACAACTGTATTGAAATCTATGGACCCCAACTATATAGAAGTTTATGGCCCTCTGGCTGTATTGAAGTCTATGGACCCCTGTTGTATTAAGGTCTATGGTCCAAGCTATATTGTAGTCTATATTAAAGTCTATAACCCCCAACTATATACAAGTCTATGACCCCAGGCTGTATTGAGATCTATGGCCCACTACTGTTGTAAAGTCAATGGCCCCTGGTTGTACTGAAGTTTTTGGCCCCCGGCTGTATTAAAGTTTTTGGTTCTTGACTATATTGAAGTCTATGGCCCCCAACTATATAGAAGTCCATGACCCCAGGCTGTATTAAGGTCTATGGCCCACTACTGTTGTAAAGTCTATGGCCCCTGGTTGTATTGAAGTCTATGGCCTTATTTCAAAGCCCCTTAACATAGACATATCTTGAGGGGGGGTAGTTTGGTGGGATTAATTTATTTAAAGTCAGCAATGGGTTGGTTTTCATTAGAATTGATATCATTAGCATCCCAAAAACAACTGTTTTTTTTGTCACCATTGAATCAATTCCAAATTTTGCCAGAACATTGTTTTTTAACAAATCTCAAACTGCAACTTCAATGAGTTTCTCCTATTTCCTGTTGTATTAATTCAATGGGAAATAATAGGGACTGATTAACTGTTTATTTATTATGATTTTTCTCTTGGGTTCAAACTCCTGGGGTAACAGGAAAATTCACACTACTACTACCATGATACTTTGCTACCCAGGGCTTTGAACCTCAAAGGCAGCCAGTGATTGGTTGAGGAGTATTTTTTTGGACTCCTTGAGACCTAAACGAGCTTTGTAAGGCCCTGCTGAGATTTGAACTCCTGTTTACTAGACAGGCACTTTAACCAACTAAGCCACCAAGCATACCTCCTTACTCCCCCCCCCCCCCCAAAAAAAAAAAAAAAAAAAAAAAACAATAGATAAGCATTCTGTAGAGATACCATAAAACCTTAAAACTATGACCATGAACAAAGTTATTATGATTACTCATGCTTTGCTGATCTGCATTGCAGGTAGGACGGACTCTGCAGCAGCAGACCAAGACCAATCTCTACAATTGCCCTAGAAATGGTTAAACTTCTATGGGGTCCATTCATAAATAGTGAATCTGACATGCAGCAAAGTATTTCCTGGTGGAAAATCCATCAGTGCTATTGAAACAAAAGGGATCTGGAACGATTCTCCAACAGGGAATGTTTCAGTGAATGTCCGGTTCACTGTTTTATAAACAGTCCTCTATGAGTGGAAGATAGATAGCTATGCAGTTTACATATTCAAGCGTACCTAAACTCTGAATTTTCACTTTACATAAAAGGGAAGACAAACTCTTTTATGTAAGATAAAATTCTGTTTGTTTTTTTTTAAAGGGAAACATTATTAAAAAAAAAAACAGCAGCACTGCCCCCTAATTCTTGATCACCTAGGTCAGGGGTCAGCAAACTTTTTTGGCCACTAGGCCATTTCAGGAGGTCAAGAAGGCACACTAGTCCGGATTCTCTCTCGAGTCCCGTGCTGATGGCTGCGCCCCCCACCAGGAACGCCCCTGAAAAGAAATCCCTTTCCTCCACAATGCATCCTGAGGCGAGGGAATGTCCTCTTACCCCGACTGTGGAAATGTTAACGCCAGATGCAGTAAACAGGGAAGGGAGGCATAACAAGGAGGCTCAAGGGCCGCGGGTTGCCGACCCCTGCCAGCAGGGATTAAGCCGATCGACCAAGGGGGCATTAGGCCGGAAAGGATAACTGGCTAGGCGGTATCTGGCCTAAAGCCTGGAGTTTGCCTACCCCTGACCTAGGTGGTCGAGAATGAATGGGGGAGCAAAGCCTCCCGGGATACCTACGTCACACATCCCCTGAGGCTCTTGGGGGGCTCCCTCTGCGCATGCCTGAGCATCTCCGGCATGCACATAAGGAGCCTTTTTTGTGAAAAGAGAAAAATTTGCCGATCAGTGAGATAAGCAAGTTTTTTTCAAAACTACATCACCCGATCTTGCGCCTGGATCAAGTGATGTAGAAAGAAGAGGTGCAGATGGTGCTGCCTCAGAGTCAGATACTGGGACAACCCCTCTGGACCAATTTCACTGCTGTGCGGGATCGAAGGTAGGTTTATTTTTTGGCTCGGCTGAAATTTTAGGACAACTTCCACTGAAAATAAAGGCACTGCTGAGATTCGAACTCAGGATCTCCTGTTTACTAGACAGGCGCTTTAACCAACTAAGCCACAGCACCTTGGTAAGCCTTTGCTACCCACA
Organism: Pyxicephalus adspersus; assembly: GCF_032062135.1. Taxonomy (NCBI): domain Eukaryota; kingdom Metazoa; phylum Chordata; class Amphibia; order Anura; family Pyxicephalidae; genus Pyxicephalus; species Pyxicephalus adspersus. The sequence continues at coordinate 7,006,073 of NC_092859.1, forward strand.
ATGCCTTACAGGCTTCAGATAACTGGACAACCATTAATGTGGACCAGTCATTCTCAACCAAGGTTCCATGAAACTCTAAGGTTCCTTCAGAGTTTGCCAAGGGTTCCGTGACTTGTGGCTAATTACCACCCATCTGATGGTACCACAAACAATGATCTTGTTACTTATTTACAAGGATGAATTTTTTTCTCCTTTCCATATATATATATATATATATATATATTCCATTCTATTTAACATAATCCTACCAGCTGCATTCTGTAAGCTGTGCTGTATTTTGAGTTAAAAGGTTCTTAATGTATGAAATAAAGCAGACAACCATCATCTATTGGTGGCGCTTTTTACACCACAGCCTTGACTTGCATTTTTGCTCATTATCTAGTGGTGGCGCTCCTCACACCTCTTTTTTGAGAGCATTTTCATTGATAGAGCCATGACCTGCATTTTTGCTCATCTCTGGATATGTGGTCACTTTACTCTCATTCATGTATACTGTGCTTGTGTATGAATATATTAGCTCTTTACTTCTTTATTTAGTTTGTATAACACCAAACTACTTATCTAAAGAAGAGAACTGTAACTTTTTCTAAATCATCTGCAAATATATTGAATTAAAGAAAGATATCAGCTCTGACAATATTTCTTTTTCCTCAGAACACTCATTTAACCCCCATATAGGAGACTTTAGAGTGTGGCCAACATGTGCTAGATAGTACAGCGTTTTTTATCTCGGTTTCCCATATCACTCATCATGTTTTAGGAATTCCTGGGATCCAAAACACAATTAAAGTGAAGAGCACTTATTAATATTTTCTCTTTAATTCTTTAAGATCTTAAGAAATTAACCAATAATGGTCCCTGAAGTCTGGTTTGAAATACACCAAACTCTAGGTCAATGGTCAGCTATCGCCCTTTAAATTAAAATTACGAAAAATTATTGCCTATAAATTGTGGAAGACTTACAGTGTTCTAGAGAAATGGGATTCAATCACATAAATTCACCCTTGTTACCTGTATCTCATGGTCTTTTTCTCTGCTATCGTAAGGCCATGTGTGCGCAGAAAGCTTTCAAATCCACGGTCTACCTGACGGTTGGTGACCCAACGGTGGGGCGATGAAAGAGGCTCCCCCAGTCCTGACCCAACAACTCTTCGTTTCCATCCTCCACCCCTGCGGGGGCTTCCGAAGAGGTCATTGCAAGAGGTTTTATAGGTGTACATGAGCCCCAGGCACAAAGGAAAAAGGTGGACAAGGCACCGGGAACGTTGTCCAGCAACCTCAGAGGTGAATGTGATGGTGGATGGATAGAGTGGTACCTACCAATGAAAAACAGGTGGACAATTTTGGAAGAAAGTAACAGGTGGAAACAAAGAATTCAGCTATTGATGGAGGGAATGAGTGTAATTAGGATTAGGGAGTGAAGGTAGTGATGAATAAATGGTTAAAGCTGTGAAAGGAAGACGGGGTGACGAGTTGGGACCTGAGAGAAGGAGACGATAGTAGGCTTTGAGCTGTGTGCCGAGCCAATGCTAGAGAGATTAAACATTACTCTCGCCTGAGATGTCTCACAGGAACGCGGAGTGCCACATCCATGTCCCTTCTGTGTCTGAGAGCCTGGGGGGGGCCACAGCTGAGGCACTGAACTGCATGCCAACAAGAGAGGGTGAGAAAGAGAAGATAGAAAGTGAGGGAGAAAAATATACAAGACAGAGTCACAAGTCACCGTGTGAAATGATGGTTGGAGTTTATGGGAGGAAGTTGCAGGAGGCATTAGAATAATCAGTTATAAGGATCCTGAAGCCCAATTTTTGTGTGGGATACCATTATGAGAGGGTAAAATATCTGTTTTTATTGCTGTCTGTGGCCTCACTAGGGAGATTCACACTATTTGTCCTCATGACCGGTGATGGGATACAGCCATGGTTAAGTGGAGAGTTGACCACAGGTGTAATCCTTTCAAGGGTAGACTTGATGGACCACCTAGCCTTTTTCTGGCATCATTCTCCCATGCCTCCATGTAACCAAAACAGGACTAAAGATGAACTTCTTCAAAAAGGGACACCTGTTCAATGACAACTGAGGATTTCCCTCACACATTGTAGTGGTTAGCTCCTATATTCTGTTGTGTCTACAGTACCAAAATGAAAGAAAATCTCTTTAATGGAACACAGATGGCAATAAAACAATGAGGGGTTTTGAACCCTTTCTACTCTATCTAAAAAGCGAAAAAAGATAACTGTACTTACTTGTCCTTCACCTCCAGATCAGATATGTAAATAGTACTCCCTATCTGGGAAGTTCCATTGGCTAGATATACTTAGCATGGGCAGTAGTTAGGGCAAGGTTGGTGATGGAAGAAATTGCCTAGGGCCCTAAAGGACATAATGGTGGGTAGGTGGACGTAATACATTCAAAAACAGCCTAAACTCATCCCTGCCCACTGTAAACAAGTGGGTCTATTTTATGTTAAAGTACAGACCTGGCTCCTATTTTTTTAATGGGTCCTAAAGCCAGAAGTAGACCTGGTACCCCACCCAGTGGCTGCTGTGCAAGCAAAATAAATTCATGCTTCCTACTGATTAAAGACTTACACAGCTCTCCTGCATATCACAGCCATGTCTGGCAGGGCAGGATATCAACATTTTCTCTACTGAAGTTGAAGGTCCCTCCCTATGTCTGTGTCTGACCACTAAAGGGAGAAGCAGCTCTTCTCCCCTTTAGTTTTGCTGGGATACTCTCCAAGGGTTAACTACAGACATTTTAGCTTTCTTCAAGAGAACACTGAGATTGCAGCAGGTAGTTATACTGAGTGCAGATCCTCCCATTCAGGAATCAGTGTGGACAGAATGTGGTTAAATGATCTATTTTATTGGAACAGAAAACTAGGAATCTGCATTAAAGTTTGTTAAAATCTTTGCAATGTACAAAACTCACCTATAGCAGATTTTTTTTTCTCTCAACAAAAGGTAAGTTCCACTTTAAATAAACTGTTAATGAAAGCTCTACCAGCAAATAAAATTTGCTGGTTGCCCAAAAGCCTCTTTAGAAATTGATGTGTCTAGAAGTCTGGGGTTCCTGGCCCCCCAGAGGTCCCTCAGAGTACAGAGTAGGACTTGGTGGGAGGATCCAGTAAGCCCAATGGGTTGTTCTGGCAAATGACACTCCACTAAGCTTCTGGAGAGACCTCTGGCCACAATAGATCTTTATCCGGGCAACGTATGATGGCATGGACAACGGGAAACATGAATTGCTTGTATATCTTTTATTAGCAGTGGCATTAGGAGTCATTTTACAGGCTTTGAGTCATTTGATGTGGGGTTAGGTAAAGGAATCACAATAAGTGTTAGAGAGACGTGACACTCTGGTGTTTGCACCAAAACTGTGAGCCCAAATGTCTGGTCTGGGTTTGAAACTCAAAAAACATGGACACCATGGAGCACTGGTTTAAGGAAACCAAGTGCCCTGTAGCAATTATTGTAAAGCGAGCATAGCCTGGGTTCCAAAGAAATGTAAAGGTCAATACAAATCCAAAAATATGGAGTGTTTCTTTATATCTTAGGGGTTCCTCACATCTTCAGTGCTGGGTTGAGTTGCCCAATGCAACCCTAACAGGAAGACAAGACAAGCTGAGCTGATGTCAGTTTTATAGCTTAGGCCAATGAAATGACTTTTGTGTGATTAAAAACATGGGGCATGTTGCATGTATGGGTGGGTGTTGTTTTCTACATTTACAATGTACTGAGCAGTATTTTGAGCTTTCTACATCCTGCTAGAAATATTTTTCCTGACTTCATGTCCTAAAGATGCAACAGGAAAAGAGGAAATTTCTCCAAAGTGAAAAAAGTTGAAAAGAGAGAAGAAAAATGTTGAAAAGAGGTAAACAGAGAGTTGACCCCCAAAACATGCCCAAAATTGATTTTTTTCCCTCACCCCTTGTTCCAACTCAAAATGTTGGGTTTCCCCAATGTTTTGTCTTGGTGACAATAGTCATCAGGACAATTAAAGGGGGTAAATCGCTAAAGAAGGGACAAAGATGGCAATAATACCCTAATGGGGTGGACCCTTTATGAAAAAATTGCCTGTATACACCATTTAGGGTCTATTCATGATGTCCATAAAACATTCTCTGGTGGAGAGTCTTCCAAGTCAAAATGTTTTCAATGGCTGTAATTGATCCACAACGACAGAATGTTTAGTGAATTTTAGATCGACTGCTTTATAAATGGATCATTTTATTTTTGGGTTTTCTGTTTGGGGAAAAAAAATCCCATAATCTTAAAAAATGGGGCTAATGATGGGATATTTTTTGTTTCCAAGAGAGGTTTAAGAGAGTTGAGAAAAGCTTCCCCAATTCAGGAGAGCCATAGACCACTTTCAAACCACCAAAGGTCACTTTGATGTCCTCCATTGACAAAAAAATGGGAAAATGTTTTTGAAATTTTCTGTTTAAGTTAATTTTTTGGGGAAATGGTGAAAGTCTCTAAGGAAGCCACTTAGATGGGGCTGCAACATCTTCAGCATTATAAGTCCGGCTGAATGTGACCAACACTTGTAGCCATATGGAGGTTTGTATTCAGCTTCTTTAGGTTGGAAGGTGAGTATGGGCACCGGCAGGTCCCTCATTTATAACTCTCTGTTTAGGCTGCCCCCTCTTTCACATGCCGGAGAGGATTCTGGGACGAGGATAATGTCGCTGAGAGCAAGCACAATGTGTTGACATTAACAGGCCCTGACACCTCTAGGACAAGACACGCTCCCCCGTCCTTTTCCAGGTCACATGACTCCATATATAATAATATCCTGCGGTGAGTTTACATCTCCCCTCCCTGTCAGTGGGCACGGTGGTGGTGGTGGTGGAGGGCGGAGGTTGGCGCTGTCCCCGCTGTTTACATGTACACATGCTATAACATGCATGCCATTAGGGGTTATTCTGACATTGTGGCATCATTGGCAGTTCTTAGCTGTAACATATGGGCACAGAGGAGCTGGCAGTGCCCCCGCTCTGCTCATCCTGGGGATTGGCACTGCCCGCTGTGCTCATGCATCCATATGTAAAAGGCTAATTCCCAAGGAGGTTACAAGTTTTCAGAATCATGTCCCTGGAAATGTATAACACCGGGGATGCCACAGAATTTTATCTACGAAAGTGTCTTAGAATATTTACTGAGTGGGTGAAGCAAGGTCACAGCGTTAAGAAAATACTGGAGTCACATCTTAAAGTAATGTAAACCCAATCGCTAAAATCTCATATCAGCTCAGGGATTGTGCCATGAAGGCACTTCCTGTTATAAGGTGACAACGCCTAACCTGTAACTCATTTGTGCCTTTTGTGTTGTCACCCTGTATTAACATTCGATTCTATGAGACACTGGTGTCTGTTCCTGGACACATTACACAGGTATGGTCTGCTGTTGTCACTATGCCCTGAGAAAAGTCATATAGCTATCACTGGTATGTAGACAGGAAAGAAGCTGCAAATAATGAGATATTGGATGCTTGATTTGCAAAGGAACAATGAAACAGACAATGCATCAGCAATATTTAGAACAATTTCAATGGTAGGAGATCCCAATGATGGTGACTCCTAACACATTCCAGCTGCATAGCTAAATATTTTCCGGCCTGATGGCTCAGAAGGTAATTGAGTTCTAATAGTAAGTGCCACTCCATCCATAAGTCTAATTGTAGTTTTAGGAGGCAGTTGGTAAGTCAACTCCTGACATCTTACATAGTTACATGGGTGGAAAAACAACAAAAGTCCAACAAGTTCAACCATTAGGACGCCTATAAATTCCAGACAGAACCATATATGCATGGCTGATATAGAGGAAGGCAAAAAAATCCCATGGTTCATGGTTGATTTAATAGATGCTCCTGCTATAATTCCTGGTTCTGCTCCTGCCCACCTGGATGTTCCAGGTATTGTAGAATCCCTAATATACAATAAATAATAATTGATTAGGGATGGTGGGAGCTTCTCATAATGTACACTACAGGTATACAGACCCAGGAACACAGTCTGGGGATGAGGGGAGCCCCTAATAATAGGCATAGTGGGTACACAGACCTGGGAACTCAGCACAGGTATGGTAGAAGCCCCTTATAATGGGCATAGTTAGTGCACAGACTTGGGAACTCAATTCACAGATCTTGGAACCACTCATAATTAGTGCAGAAGAGTAACAGATCCAGGAACTCAGCACAATGATAATTGGCAGTCCCTCATGGGCAAAGCAGATGTAAACACCCAGGAACTCAATTCAGGACTGGTGGGAACCGTTCATAATGGGCAAAGCGGGTATACTCACAGGTATGGTGGAAGCCCCTAATATGGGCCAAGTAGGTGTACAGACCTGGAAACTCAATGTAGAGATCCTGGAAGCTACTCATAATGGGCGAAGCAGGTGTAGAGACCCAGGAACTCGGCACATTGATAATGGGAGTCCCTCATAATGGGCACAGTAGGTATAAGGACCCAGGAACTTGGCTCAGGGATAGTGGGAACCCTCCACATTGGGCACAGCAGGTGTACAGATCTGGAGTTCAAAAAACAAATCTCACTCATTGAGACCCAAAAGAAAAACTCTGCAGCATGACACTAAACCACCAATGTATATGTCAGGAACATAGACAAAAAAGCTACAAGAAGTTCTCGGAATGCCCATACACCAAGGTGCAGGGAGTAGAATCACTTTCCACAAGGGCATGGTGGGTATTGGTCTGATGGTTAAGCAGGCCACACACACCACAGTATAATCATATTGTACAATCTCCTTTATGAGATTATCCTGTATGAGGGTCTACCTGATGGAAAAAATTCTAAAGGTATTGTATAGGTAGGTCCCTATGTTACATAGTTTTGGCAAATCTATAGAAGGTTGTACCAAGATTGTACAATCAGTACATCAGCATGGCCAGCTTTATATAAATGTTTGTATGTTTTGTTGTGAAAGGTGCCTTTTTGCATATTATACATTTTTAAATTCTGGTTTAGTGCTCACGATAGGAGGATGGTTGCCCATTTTAGCTAATAACATTCAGATCAGAAAGTGATCGTATGTCCTTACTTTTGGACAAGAACCTGGACCTTTGTAGAGCATCCTGCACACCTAATCCAGACTTTCTTGACCTTTTTTACATGGGCTAACCCTTGAAATAACTTTCAGATCTTAGTGAACCCCTTCTATAATTACGGTACTATATCCAAAACCCACAATACAATAACATGGTGGTCAGTGGAAGAATGCCTTTAATGTTGCTAGCCCTTGTGGAGAATGTCACTCTTGCAGATGGCCAAAAAGACCATTGGTGTCAGAGGTAACTGACCTGAGTCACAAATTGCTCATTGCTCATAGAACCCATGGCAACCTTTTTAGGAAGCCTAGAGTTCCACAGAACCCTGGTTGGGAAACACTGAATTAATCATTGGGGGTGATGGGGTTGAAATCAACTGAACTGTGTTTCCTTTGACAACTGTCAATTTTCCTTTCCGGGGGACATGGTCACACTTGGCCAAAACATCCATGTTTATGAACATATTTTTATAGCAAACTTTAATATTCACTCACCTGTATCTCATACCACTTGGTTTTCCAAGACTTTCATGGCCTTGTGTTTGGCAGTCACGGGCAGTGTGTGGGAGCTGACCACCAGCGGTGCCATTTTCCCCTCTTTTCTTTAGCTCCACACGAGGCTTCAACTTTTTGGAAACATTGAAGCCGTAAAGTTCGTCTACGCTGAACCTACTGGACCGTGCAATGCTGCCCCGGGGAGGGTGGGAAAACATGGCCAAGACTGAAAGGCCAAGGAAACTGATTGTCACAAGGAAAAAATCTTCGGAATGTAGACTTTGGGAGTAAGGGGGAAATAGTTAGTGAAGGAGAATTTACGTGGCCGTAAGGATCAATGGATATAATGTAAGGTGTTTAAGGTAAAATGTTGGTGGACAGAAGACAACTGAAAACCAAAAAAAAAATGGAATTTTTATGGAGATGAGTAAAGGGAGGATGATGGTGGAGGAGAGAAGGACATGTGATGGAGAAGCTCAGTGTTGGGACAATGGTGAATTTTGTGGTGGGACAATGGTGAAGACAGAAGTTCCTGAATTTTTTTTTACAAAGTTACAGGGAAAAAGTGATTATGCAATAAGGAACAGAAATGCAGAGGGTGTAAATTTTGGAAGATAGGTCAAACACACACAAGCTAAGAACAAGTTTGAAGATACAGAGTTAGGAGGTCAAATGAAAGGTGGACACGGGTGCCCAGGTGAGGGCAAAAGAAAAGACGTGTAAATGGCAACATAGGAAATTGTGAAGGGTATAGGTTTTGGAACAGTTAGGTCAAGCGTTATCTGTGGGTCAGTATTATAGGAAAATAACCTTTTGTGCACTAACAACAGATATGATGATTGATGAGGATCTTCAGGAAAATGAAGGATCTCCAAGGATGTAATAAGGCTGGAATAAAATCTTTATAGGCTATAGGGGGAAACAAGAGGTGAAGAAGGTTCAGATAATACAGTAAGCAGAAAACAAAGGAGGTGGAAGAAAGAGAAAATGGGGTAATATGCCTTAAGAGGAAAATGTAAGACTTCTGAAAGAATTAGAAGAACTTGAGATGGACAGGGAGGATTGAGGACCAGAACATTTACTGAGGTTATTGTTTCTGAAAGAATGTAATCAGGTGTAGAATCAACCATGGACAGCATGGACAACCATGGAAAATTTGATGGATTGATTGATTGATTGATTGATGGATTTTTAGATGACACAAAAGGGTGATGGATAAAGAAAGGAAAGGAAAAAAGACAAAAAGGATAAAATAAAATGACTTTGCTGGTTTTGGAACAAGGTGGTCAAGGAGGACACATCAACATATGTAAATATCAGAAAACATTTTACATATGTGAGTTTGGAAATTACAAGGATGTCTTCAGATCTACATTTTGGAAAAATTGAAAACAGTTCAACAAGAAGGATAAAGTAACAAGCATGTTCTGGTAAGGAAGTTGGACGTTTAATGATACCAATATTGGAAGATACACAAAAGGTGAGGGTCTACAGACAAGTGATGGAGATGCCACCAGTTATAAACAACAAAGAACACTTCAAGGACAGGTTTGGAAGGGAAGGAAAAGGCAAAGGGTGAGGTGGGATAAGAACATCTGGTGAAAAATTACAGTAAGAGTAGTAGGCATGTAAAATTGAAAAGCAGCAAAGTTCTGATTCTTCTAGTATTCCTTTCTACGTCTGATCTGTTGCCGGCGGCCCCACTTCTTCTTGAATCCCTGAGTAGAAAAAGCATCTGATCCTTTGAACCTCTCCTTTTTATATTTGCCCTCACCCCTCTCCTAGGTGTCCTAGAGGTAGAGCCTGATAGACACCTGTAGCGATTCTTTGGTCTCCTGAGTCACTTGTCCATCTCAGTCACCGTCAATGTTAAACCTCCTCCCTCCGCTCCCTTCACTCCCTACCCTGGCTTTCAGATTAGCAAAACGATTAGCAGTTCATATCCAGCCAGACAGATGGTATGCAGGCCATCACTTCCGCTCTTCCCTGCCAGAGCCCTGCAGAGCATCTCCTTGCTCATCTTCTGCCAGGAACATATAGGGCATCCTGTCACTGTGTCCTAGCCCCTGGAACAGACTCTAGAGTTTCCCTCCCTGGCAGAATCTCCACATGACACATCAGCTCTCCTGGCAAAGGAGCAACCTGCATCTCATTACCTAGATAACACAGACGCTCCTGTCTCTTTAAGTAGCATACGCAAAAAAAATAAAGGGGCTCCTCTCATTGTATGTTTGTTGTCAGAAAGCTTTATGCCTTCTATCTATAAAAATTTTTTATATTTTGGTTATTTAGTTGGGAGTCCCTTTAGATGGCCATGGAGCCATAGAGACTCTTGTTCAAGCACTTCCTGGTATAGGGTGACTATGCTCTTGCCTCCAATGCACAGACAAGCAGTCATATTTACTTGTCTACACTTCATGACCCTGTGCAAAGACTGGGCCAAGGGAGCTGCCAATGTCACTCTACCAGGTGCTCCCGCACTGCTCCAAATTTCTGCCATGCATCGGTGGCTACTGTTCTTGCAGCTTCTTTTTCCCACTTCCTCCACTGTTGTGATTGGGCGGAGAGGATGAGGATGGTAGCCTTCAGGTGTTGATGGCAGGTCAGAGACACTGGTGGACACCTTGATAATCATAGGCAACAATCCATGGGCCATGGCCATTATATTGGGTATAGGGTCTATCCAAAGTTTTGCTATGCCCTGAGTTTTTTTGTTTTTTGTATAAGGCTGATAATGTAACCATTTAGTGTATATCAGAGTTTCCCAGCCACAGTCAAAATGTACAAAATCCTTTTAAACAGGGATGATGGGAGAAGTGAAGGCAAATGTAAAGCTTCCTCTAATGGTTATGGTGGACCTTACCTGCTTTATGCCCCAACACCAAATCACCTAAGAAATTAGTACTACACTTACCCTATTTCATCTTCCACATTGCTAAATGTGATATCTCCCTCTTTCTAGCTAGAGTCTTGGGGAATGTAGAGCAGGCTGTGGCTGTATGGTAATGCAAAATAAAGATTCTACCAACATGGTGTAACCAGGCAGGTAGGTAGTCCATGGAACTTTACAACATGGCTTTGAAAATGTGTTTTTAGGACAGTGGGGGGAAGACTAGAACTTCTGTCGGCTCCATAGCAGCCCATGGGAATGCAAAAACAACTATTTGGCAGCAGTGGAATTGAACCCACACCCCCGAAGAGACTGGAGCCTTAATCCAGC
>NC_092859.1:7017930-7019557 GCF_032062135.1 Pyxicephalus adspersus
AATAAACTCCTGCAAATGAGCTACATCATCCTGGCCAATCAAGATGGAAGAAGATTGGAATGAGGAAGAGAGGAAGGAATAGGTTGGTGTGCCAGTGATGGAACAGGGATAGGTGAGTATTGATGGGTTTAGTGCGCCTGTAAGTCTTAAGCCTGAACAATAAAAGTGTGTAGGAATTCTAATTGAAAGTCAAGAGCAAAAATATCTGGCAGCGGTGGGATTCGAACCCACGCCCCCGAAGAGACTGGAGCCTTAATCCAGCGCCTTAGACCGCTCGGCCACGCTACCTCAAGGGAGCCACAGGGAACACCAGTGGAGGTTGGAAAACTTCAACCTAAAAAAAAAGTTTCCATAAAACATTTGGATTAAAATACTGATCAATTTCCGTCAACGTAAAAGATCCAGAAGGGCAAGCAGGGGCCCAAAATGACATATTTGTTTTATACGCAATACATTAAAGTTACACTGATAAAATTTTTATTATATGTGGTTACTCAATCCAAGGACTTCACAGATAAGAAAGTTGGAACCAAAAAAAAATTAAAAAAAATGACCTTATTCCCTCACCTTAGGGGGCCCTTCACTTTCCAGAGATAAAATCCCACACAGTACCAGTGTGATCTATAGAGATTTGGATCATCGGCTCTTAGGTGGGGTCAGATGACTCCAACTATCATACAATATTTTGGTAATAGTATAATAGTGTAATAAAATGTATTTCCACCGGTAACCCCAGCATTGTCTTTGTTGGTCCAGGTGAAGAAATCCATGGTGAAGTCCAAACAAACAGTACAACTCCGGCTCTCATTCACTGATGCAGCTTCTGTCCTTGGCCAATCACATCAAGCCGTGTATTCTGCGAATGGCCATGGAAAGAAGCGGGTAAACTAAATAAAGTGAATAAAAGCCACAAAAGTTGCAGTGCCAGAAGTATGGCGATGTACAAAAGACAGGAAAAGGTCAGCTTGATTGACAGCCAGGCAAAGAGCATGTTTAAAGCCAGCAGAGGAATCTATTACATATATATTTTAATGACGCTGATCTTCCTCCAATAAACAGCTCCTATTGTGTGATATTTCTCCCACCTCTTGGATTGTAAGCTCTTTGAGGCAGGGTCCACTCCTCCTGTGTCAATGTCTGTATCAGTCTGTCATATTATACTCCTATTTAATGTACAGCACTGTGTAATATGTTGGCGCTATATAAATACTAATAATATTAAAAACCCTGAACATTTGTAAGCTGTGCTTAGATTTAACAAGCATAAGTTTGTGTACATAAAATTGTTGTTTAATTCTTCTGTGTAGAGGCTGAGATTGGTTTGTATGGTTTATATATATTAAGGCATGCGCTCCTATTGATCCATGCATGGTAAACCTATCTCTATCTCCTCCCATCCCTCTGCTGTCAGTCTGCGATCATTCTGTCAACGTGCCTTGAAAAACATATTTCTCTGCAGATATTTGTTACCCCATGGCGCTGAATTTGTTTATGTCTCTCTGTGATAGAATTGAGAGGACAGGGAGCGCCACCTTGTGGGTGTGAAGAACATAAGTTAACTTTTAAATTCCATGTATGCTTTTCTGAGCTAAACTGATCTGAAAAAGGAGGAGGACAGACTCATAGC
>NC_092859.1:7019866-7033480 GCF_032062135.1 Pyxicephalus adspersus
CCCTTCTGTCTGTGTCACCCTGCAGGAGGAGGACAAACTCATAGCACCCTTCTGTCTGAGTTATGTTGTCAAATACAATCACAAAAGTACAAAAATATTTCATTAAATACATTTAATAAGACGTGCAGACAAACATTTCTATACACATCGCTCTGCCACCTCTCTTACATGGAATCACTGTGGCGGTAACAAATGGAATATTTTCTTATATGGTGTTTGTGTATGCAGCACATCGCCACAGTTGTGGAGCTCCTCATAATAGCACAGCAGGTACGCACACAAGCAGACCTGTAAACTCAACAGAAGGATGGTGGGAATTTCTTAAAATGGGGACAGCAGCGGTACAGACCCAGGAACCCAGCACAAGAATGGTGGGAAAAGGAGGTGTACAGACCTAGAAGTGGTGAGAACCTCTCTGCGTGCAGAGATCCCATCAATAGATTCCCCAATATATAAATGAAACTCTTCAGAGATCAGTTGTAAGCCCAGGTGTTGGGTGAAAGGCATCCAAATAGGAATCAAATCTGGATCCTACTTTGACCACTCAAATAAGTGGAGCAAAAATTCTGACATTGGTGATCAGAGAGGTTCTTTTATTGTATTGAAGAAAAGGAAAAATAAACTTTCCCGTGGTCCAACATGTTCACCAAACACTGGAGTATCAGTCCGAGGTTCTTCATTTTTACCCAGTAATCTGCAACATGCAAGTCCAGAGTTTCCACATTTCTGGCTTCTCACTCCTTCTAGGTCAGGAAACTTGTAGTGAAACGAGGGAAGGGATGAGGATGGCGGCCTCGGATCTGGGATCGTCTAAAATGATATCTATACAGCTCCAATGATATCTGGACATCCATATTCTGTAGATCAGACCGGTGTCGGAGGAAGAGTCCATGTACAAGGAAATGGACGCCGATAGTCATCTCTAGGCTGCTCGAGCAGAAAAGTATGGCAGATTGCGGATGAACAAGTCTAGTTTACTCTTGAAAAGTTCACTTTGTATGGGCTCGTTGAGAGAACAGAGGGAATTTTTCACCACGTATTCCACGTAAATCTGTACACAACGAAAAAGTGTTATCAGGCAGCTGCACTTTGGAATAGATCAGGCTGAATACTTACTTGACTCTTCCTATAGTAGTACAGCTCCTGACACTTCTGGGTGTGCCAGGTCAGAGGTAATTCTAGGTTTCACCTGAAGGTGGCCCTCTTGCAGAGCTAGCAGTGAAGCTCCTGAAACTTCTAGGTGTGGCATGTCAGTGGTATTTCTAGGTTTTACCTGAAGGTGGCTCACTTGCAGAGCTAGCGGTGCAGCTCCCGTCACTTCTGGGTGTGCCAGGTCAGTGGTAATTCTAGATTTTACCTGAAGGTGGCTCTCTTGATCAGCAATTGACTTTTAATGCCTTACAATGCATGGTTAGGTGTTCAAGTAACACATCACTACATTTCAGTGTCTGCATTTCTACTGTACTCCTGCGTCTGACTCTAGTTCTCTAGTGTGTTCCTGTCATTATGTTTACTAATTCTAGATTGGGCTTATGTGTGTTTGCTGCTCACCCTGACCTTAGACTTGTCTTTTGTAATGATATTGCCTGTCATATCTGCACCATCCTATACTCTATTCATGTGTGTCTGACGACTGCCACTGCTAGGAAAGTCCATTGCTCCTTGTGGGGTGATCGAGTGAAGATCTGCAGTTTGACTCATCTGTGGTGGAAGAGGCTTTGCACAGCTGTGACACTGGATTCTCCACGCAGCGTCCTAACCCTTCCTACATATCTGGTCAGCCCTTCTCTCTCAGAATATGGACCCATCTGTGACAAGCTGTGTTGGAACACTGGTCCAGAACACCAGCATGCAGGGGCCACAGGGCATCCAACCAAGCCACAGCGCCACCTTGTGCCTATTATTCTTTTTCTGATCCAAATGGGATCTGTTGCATAATGCCCACACTGGGCCTGGGCCAAAATTACAATAGTAGCCTTTTAGGATGATCTCGAAGGATTGAGGATAGGTGAGTAAAAGATTGAAAGATGACAGGTAAATATAATATAAAATACTACGCTCACTTAGAATAGAAAGCAGATTTCGGGTAAATTCTGGGGTAAGCAAACTGAGGTTCGCATTTTAGTACTCATTGGTAGAAACAAAGGCCAAGGTGTTTATTCTCTATAAAGTTCTCTCTGTTTACTGCAGATTCTGCCCACCACCCATAACTGCTGTGTTGTAAAACCCCATCACCCTTAATTTCCATTGCTCTCTGCCAGCTCTGGCCTTCCCAAGCCAGCGGAGTGCAATGTGCAGCACATCGCTCTGCTTTATAAATCTGCAGTATGTATTTTTGTGTTTTTTTGTCTAGATTAAAGGCACCGCATCTCTGCCTAGTAACCCCTTCACTCACATTTCTGTACTTCATAACCACTACATTAATTTAGCTGCTCTTACCGTGCTGTAGATCTGGTGCAGGACGTCCCGGGCATTGGCTACGCTCAGATCTGTGTTCATGACCATCTTTAGACCACTCGGTGTCTCGTAGTAGTGCAGCTTGTATTTGCTGGTCTGGAAGGCGAGGAAGCCGTCTTTCCTGTAGCCAAGCGGTTAAGGAAGAACATGCTATAGGTCTACCTGACAAGAAATGTCCTGTGCAGCTTCAGGAGTGTCACATGCTGAGAGTAAACCTGCAAACCACAGACCTGATTTTTCCTGACAGCTGAGACACCATATTGCTCTTCTCTTTGGCTCTCTGTTGGGGCCAGATGGGAATATAACGTAGACTATATAGTTGGGTTTTTCTTTTGGATAAAGCACTCTGACCTCTGCAGCACTGGGTCCCAGGTTGGAATCTCAGGGGACTAGGTTGGAAAACCAGGGCACTATCTAAATGGAATTTGCAGGTTCTCCCCGTGTTTATGTGGGTTTCCTCCAGGTACTGCGGTTTTCTTCCCACATTCCAAAAACATCGAGCTATGTTAATTGGTTTCCCCACCAAAATTGACCTTTGCCTGTAAAAATGACATATGACTATGGCAGGGACATTAGATTATGAACCCCTTTGAGGGACAGCTAGTGACATGACTATGGACTTTGTACAGCGCTGTGTAATATGTCAGTGCTATATAAATACAGTGTAATAATAATAAAGTAGGAAAATGTTGGAACTTCTGTCTAATTGTTATTACTGCCTGTATATTTATTCTGGAGATTTCCTCTCACTTACTGTCCATGAAGAGAACAATGTACAATATTTGGCCTCAACTCAAAGTCACTAAAGATTGATTTCTCTTTCAGTAGATGACCCTGATAGCAGTCAATCAGCAACAGTACAGGCCAGGCCAGAGGAAAGAAGATGTAAGCAGCTGGATGTGAGGATTGCAGTGGCCTGTGATTGTAAGATTCAGGAGGGCGAGAATCTTTGGCAGTGGAAGGTTGGGGGAGCTGAGACAAATGTACGTTATATGAAAGTATTGTTATCTTTTAATAATGTTGATCCCCTCTTACCTTACAAGTAGACAGCAATACTAAATTGTGCACAAAGGACCATCTGGAACCAAGGACCATCTTTCCTCCAGAGGTTGCTAGGGGTTCCATGAGCACAATTTGAGCCTCTCGGGTCAGTTTAGGTGACACCAATCTTTTTGGCTATCTGTAAGTGTGACATTCTTTACAATGAACAGCAATGTAAGAGGAATTGTTCTTACTGACCACCACACTAATGTACTGTGAGCTTTGGATATAGTAAATATAGCAGAGGTTCCCTTATGTTAAAAGGCAGAGAAAGGCTGTACTGGCAGCACATGGCTGTCCAATTTTTCAGTCCAGCAGATAAAACTACAGCAAAGATTTACTACAAGGATACATGTCCACCGGGCTCATTTTACTGACAAAGGAGCGGATGGAAAACAGCATGCCGTACATGAGCTTGAACTCCTAGAGGAAGAAACAAAGAGACATTAAAGAGGAGTCGATGCAGAGATGAGGGGAGAAGGACAGGACCAGAAGATGGGGAGGAGGTGATGAGAATGAAGAGAGAAAGAAAATACAAAAAGGGAAAGTAGGAGATAGAAAGGAAGGACAGACAGAGCACAACATCAGAGGTGGGAAAGGGTGCAGAGGTGGGCAACTGTGAAGCATCAGAAGCGGACAAGAGTGAAAAGTCAGACAAGGGCAGAGTGGTTGAGGCGTACAAGAACATTAGTGTGGACAAGCACCCAAGAGATGGACATGAGCGAGATGGGGGAGGCCGACAAGGGCGAGGCAGCTGAGGCAGAAATGAGCATTATAATGGACTGGCACGTGGCGGCAGAGGCGCACAAGAACAATATGGTGAAAAAGTGCAGGACAGCGAAGGTGGATCAGGGGCAAATGGCAAAGATGGACATAAGCGAGAGGGTGTACAGGTGCAAGACAGTGGAGGTGGACATGAGTGAGACGGCTGAAGTGGACCAGGGGCAAATGGCACAGACGGGCATAAGTGAGATGGTGAAGGTGGACAAGTGCAAGATGGCAAAGGCGGACAATGGTGAGGCCGCAGAAGCAGACAAGAGCATTATGGTGGACACTCCGCAGACAGCAGTAAAGGACCTGGACATAGGTGAGATGGCGAAGACAAGAATGAGACGGTGGAAGTGGATAAGGGGCAAATGGCAGAAATGAACATAAGTGAGGGGGTGTACAGGTGCGAGACAGTGAAGATGGACATGAGCGAGACAGCTGAGGTGGACCAGGGGCAGATGGCACAGACGGACATAAGTAAGATGGTGAAGGTGGACAAGTGCAAGATGGCAAAGGCGGACAATGGTGAGGCCGCAGAAGCAGACAAGAGCATTATGGTGGACACTCCAGAGACGGCAGTGGTGGGCCCGGACATAGGTGAGATGGTGAAGACAAAAACAAGATGGTGGAGGCAGACCAGGGGCACAATGGCAGAGAAGGACAAGATGGATGGACATTATGGAGGACAAGCACGAGACGGCAGAAGACAAGAGGATAGTGACGGTGGACGTGAGCGAGACAGCAGAGACAGAAGCTAGATGGTGAAGTGCAAGACGGCGGCAGAAGGCAAAGCAAGGAATACAGAAGGGAGGAGAGACAGAGAATGACTGAAGACAAAAGTGATAGTAGAGAGAGAGGGAGAAATATAAAACAAGAAGACAGAGAGTGGAAGGAGGACCAATAGGAGATGAGATGGAGGAGACACAGAACACAGAACACAGAAGAAAAGGTGAATAGGCAGAAGTGAAGGGGGAGGAGCAGAGGCAGACACAGGGAGATGCATAGTGGCCCCGGACCTTCCTCAGTCAGGGACCCCATAAGGGCCACAAGTCAGTTTTGCCCAGGAGAGGAGGAGGAGGGAGGGAGGGAGCACAATGCCGGTTTAGGAGGAGATATAGAAGAGACATAAAGTCACATTTATGGCCTCGCCTCGTCTTTGGATATGCCGGCCTGTTTGCGGCGGTTCCACTCGCTGTAGTGCAGACAGATTCCATTCCGGTCAAATATATAAAGGTTGTGGATGGTCATCTGGGTAAAATAAAAACAAAACAAAGCACTCAGTAAAACTACAATATCACGCTCTGCTTTTTACATGGCTCCTTGCTGGAAAGTTTCATCCAATCAGATGGCACCATGCCAGCGGCCATGTCTGGGGCCCCTTTAAATCTGTCATGGCCATCATTCTATATATAAGGAGCTTTTACTGGTTGTTGACAATATACAAGGAGGTATTTTGCATTGCTTGGTTACAGGTTCACTTTATAGGGATTCTATCTCTGCAGGATCACAACAACAATGACAACATGCAACACATAGTCTACTTAGTACAAAATAAAACCATTTTAGTAAATAAATCATGGAATATTAATACATAGTGTGAGCAGATAATATATATCGCCGGCGTCACGGAGAATATTAATGTTTGTTTTTTTTATGTGACAGCTCACCCTGCAGCCTCTCTCAGCTCTTCCGGAAACAAGACACTTCCGTCCTCCCACGTGACCGCGACACTTCCTGGGAACTAGCGGGGTGTTGCCAGTAGTAAATATGGCCACAAATGCGTAACTTTAAGGGAATCCTCTGAACTAAATTGAATTGGTAATATAAAAAAGCACAATGCTTGGGATGGTTTCTATCGCGCGCGCTGTTTGATTTTTTTTTTAATCTGCCATAAAGAGGAAGGGGAACGGATGGGATGTACAAAGATGGCGGCATACGTAGCGGCTTTGCGCCGGTTGCCATGGTGAAGTTGTTGGCGGTGGGCGGCGCAGGAGAAATTCGTCACACGGCGGCCCCACAGGCGGGTTTCAAAGTAAAGGAAACGTTACAGTGTCACCAAACAGAGAGGAGAGAACTGGGTGAGTGCTGGGGGGCAATAATATCATTGTATAATGTACTGGGGGGTCTAAAATTATCATTATATGTTATACTGGGGAGGGGTCTAATAATATCATTGTATAATGTACTGGGGGGTCTAATATTATCATTTTATGTTATATTGGGGGGGGTCTAATAATATCATTGTATAATGTACTGGGGGGCAATAATATCATTTTATAATGTACTGGGGGGGGTCTAATAATATTATAATATCATTATATATTATATAGCCAGGTGTGTGCTGGGGGGAGGGGTTCTTAGGTAGGGTAAGTGTAAGTTGGTTTGGGAGAGGGGGTCCTAAAGTGCAATGCCTTCCTTTACCACTAGATGGAGCCTTGCTTTTGCCTTCATTGGCCTCCCTGGTTAATATGATGTGGTACAGGTTCTCTTTATGTACTGGTAAAGACTCCATTGCTTGGTACTCTCAAGAAGATCCTCTGCTGATTTTGCCCTCAACTGATCCCAATTAAATTTCAGATAATCCATTGGTAGGTCGTTCCATAACCCTGTGTGTGATATTCTGCTCTTCTGATTGGTTATCTTGGATGGAGAGTGATTGGGAATCTGATCACGTTTGATCCAACAGGTCTTGTGTTTTGAAGGTGCGTTCCTATTTAGAAGATTTCCAACCTCCACTGGTGTGCTAATGGACTCTTCCAAGGAGGTAGCGTGGCCGAGCGGTCTAAGGCGCTGGATTAAGGCTCCAGTCTCTTCGGGGGCGTGGGTTCGAATCCCACCGCTGCCAACTGGATGTTTTTGCGATCCCATAGGCCACTATACAGTCACATGATCTAGACTTCTT
This sequence comes from Pyxicephalus adspersus, assembly GCF_032062135.1. Taxonomy (NCBI): domain Eukaryota; kingdom Metazoa; phylum Chordata; class Amphibia; order Anura; family Pyxicephalidae; genus Pyxicephalus; species Pyxicephalus adspersus. Next base: position 7,027,035 of record NC_092859.1, read on the forward strand.
CCTTCTCTACTAAAGAAAAAGCATTTTCACATCAGTCCATGGTAGGGGTTTTCAGACTTCTTGGGTGGGTACTGCGTTTTGGGAAAACAAGAAGTAGGGACAAATCTTTCTACTGGAGCCTTGGATATTATCCCAAACTATTTTGGCTTGACAGATGCTTTAAAATGGAAGGTCTGCTTAAACAGTCCTTTTCCCGATCAGTGGATAGTTCTGTAACACTGCCCTCATGTATGGTATTCTGCCCTTCTGAACTTTTTTCTTGTAGAGAAAGTGATCAGTTTTAAAGTGTTTTTGTTTTGAGGTAACATCCTTAGCCATTTCTAACCTTTCCTGGTGTCCCAGTGGCCTCCTTCATAGAGGTAGCGTGGCCGAGCGGTCTAAGGCGCTGGATTTAGGCTCCAGTCTCTCTGGAGGCGTGGGTTCGAATCCCACCGCTGCCAAGTTTTTACATTACCATGGACTTACATAGAGCCATGGCAAGCATACAGGAGTTATAGTCTTCCCCCTACTGAAAAAGCATTTTCATCTCCATCTTGTATTGTTTTGCATATTTCCTGTCCGGGTACACCATGTTGGGAGAACAGGCAGGCAGTCAGGACAAATCTTTCCATTGGAGTTTGGGAAATTATCCAAAACTATTTGGCTCCACAGAAGCTTTAAAATAGACTTTCTATGTAAATTGAAGAATTCTTATACTCTCTGGGGCCACCTTACAAAAAGATACAAAGTGATCAGTTTTTGGTTTTGTTGACCTCTGCTGGTGTCCCGAGAAATTCATGATAAGGAGGTAGCGTGGCCGAGCGGTCTAAGGCGCTGGATTAAGGCTCCAGTCTCTTCGGGGGCGTGGGTTCGAATCCCACCGCTGCCAAGTAGTTGTTTTTGCATTCCCATGGCCTGCTCTGCAGCCAACAGAAGTTCTAGTCTTCCCCCCACTGTCCTAAAAACACATTTTCAAAGCCATGTTGTAAAGTTCCATGGACTACCTGCCTGGTTACACCATGTTGGTAGAATCTTTATTTTGCATTACCATACAGCCACAGCCCGCTCTACATTCCCCAAGACTCTAGCTAGAAAGAGGAAGATATCACATTTAGCAATGTGGAAGATGAAATGGGGTAAGTGTAATACTAATTTCTTAGGTGATTTGTTGTTGGGGCATATAGCAGGTAAGGTCCACCATAACCACTACATGGAGCTTTACATTTGCCTTCACTTCTCCCATCATCAGTCCCACTGCTGCCAACTGGAGGTTTTTGCATTCCAATAAACTTCTATAGAGACACATTATCCAAAACTTTTTGGCTCGACAGAAGCTTTAAAATAGACTTTCTACGTAAATTGAAGAATGCTTATACTCTCTGGGCCCCCTCACAAAATGTTACAAAGTGGTCAGGTTTTGGTTTTCTAGACTAGTGTTCTAGACTTCCCCGGCTCTTCTAAAAAAAGCATTTTCATATCAGTCCATGTGTATTGCATTAGTTACTTGGAATGAAAGTGATCAGTTTCCTCATCAAAGTTTGTTGTAAGTGTGTTTCCTCATCAAAGTTTGATAAAATGTGTTTAGAAGGAATATTCCTATTGTGAAGTTTTCTGACCTCTGTTGGTGTCCCCATAGACTCCTTTAAGAAGGTAGCGTGGCCGAGCGGTCTAAGGCGCTGGATTAAGGCTCCAGTCTCTTCGGGGGCGTGGGTTCGAATCCCACCGCTGCCAAATATTTTTGCTCTTGGCCTTCAATTAGCATTCTCAAAACCATTTCATGCATTTTCATGTCAGTCTGCTTCCATGTTGTGTAGTTCTGTGAACTTCCTATCTGGTTACACAATGTTAGGAAAACAGGAAGTAAAGGTAAATCTTTGTACTGGAGCCTGGGATAGTATCCAAAACTATTTTGGCTTGACAGACGCTTTAAAACAAACCTACAAAAATGAAAGATGTGTAAACTCTCTAGGCCTCCCCACCAAAAGATAGAAAGTGATCAGTTTCCGTATCTGTTTCCATTTGAAGGAAAATTCATAGAGATTCCACACGCCTGCTGTAGTCCTAGTGGCCACTTTCCATCAGGTAGCGTGGCCGAGCGGTCTAAGGCGCTGGATTAAGGCTCCAGTCTCTTCGGGGGCGTGGGTTCGAATCCCACCGCTGCCATCAATCTTTTTCTTTATTAGGTTCTCATTATACAAACCATAACAGACCTTCTACTAAAATTAAAGAGGTGTGTGCCCCCTCCTCAAAAAATAAAGTCATCCAAACTGAAAAGCTTATTGAAAAGCTTCCTAACCTCTGCTGGTGTCCATTGAGGAGGAAGCGTGGAGAGAAACCAATTCAACTAAACGAAGAAGCAAGAGATTTTTGAGGTTTTAATGTCTTCTAGTAAATCACTTGAATAAATTAACTTTTTTAGGAGCTGGATTAACAAAAAAATTACTCAACCAACGTTCTGAAGACAGTCACATCCTCTGTTGCAGCCATTCTCAACTGGGGTTCTGTGACACCCAAGGGTTCCTCCAAAGGTAATTCGGGGTTTCCTAAACTTTGGCTGATCTTCCTCCCTGCATAGATCTGGGGCCAATACCACTTGGTAGAACCACCTGTGTGACTCGAATATTGTTTTTTGTTGTCCCTTATTGACTGATTTTAGCAGAGGTTTCCCAAGGCCTAAAAATAATTATAAGGGTTCTCCAGGGGTAAAATATTGGGGAATGTTGGTCAATCATTGCTAATAAAAAAGAAAGTTTTAGGCACTGCACACAGAAAAGAGGTTGGAAATCTTTTGCTGTAATAAAAGCTTCGACAACATCCTTCTGGGAACAGCAAATATTGTCTTTTCTTATACAACAGACACACCTAGGTGTCCACTGCTATTCCCCTTGAAGTGGCTTGTAGTCAAAGAAGGAAAATAGAAAACAAAGGCACTGCTGAGATTCGAACTCAGGATCTCCTGTTTACTAGACAGGCGCTTTAACCAACTAAGCCACAGCGCCACTTGTGGATAGGAATGATCACTGCATCATGTTAACATGGGCAATATGGGGCATTTAAAGAGGAAGTAAACTGAAAAACACAAAAAATACAATTACCTTTAATCCCGCAGAGCAGTCAATCAGTCCGGATGTCTCTTCCATCAGATCCCACGGCGTCCTAGAACCCGTCTCGGTGCCGCATGCCGCCATCTTTGCTTCTTCTTACGGATTCTTCTTTCTATGTCACCCGACCCAAGTGCGAGATTGGGTGACATACGTAGGAAAAAAACTTGATCCAATCTTGATGCCGATCTCTGCGCATGCAAGGGGTCTGCAATTTTTTTTCCCCTTTTCACAAAAAAGGCTCTTTCTGCACATGCCTGAGGTGCTAGGACAAGAGCCCAGAACCCAGAAGGAGCACCCAAAAGCCTCTCGGGAGGCTTTGTGCTCCCATTCATTTTTTTTAGGAGAATTGGGGGGGGGGCTGTTAATCCCAATGTTGAATGAAAGCCATTATTCTCTACTGTATTCGACATGACATGGATACGTTTTGCTTTAGATATACATTTAAAGGAGAATATCTGATGGGTCTGTAACTATTTTTTTATGTACTGGGCTATATACATTTTTCATAATTGAAGCCAGCAGGGGTCGCTCTAGACTTTTCTACTGTTTAGCTGTAAAGTAAATCGATGATCTGATATCATTAACATGCAGGCAGCCAAAGTTTTTTTTTTCAGTACAAATCAATTCTTTGGATAGTATTTTGAATACTTGACAAAAGCAAATGATCAATTTATATATCAATGTATATAATGTATGTATTATGTATGTATGTATGATGTATTTAATATGCTTCAAATAAAGTTTTGATTATGGTAAGCATTGAATCTAATACATTTTTTTTTCTTTTCTCCTCAGCTCTAGCCCTTTGTTTTTCATGGCTCTCCCTCATGCCTTCTCATTTCAAGACGCTTCTCTTCTCAGTGGTATAGAGCCTCTTCCTTTGTCCTCTCCTCCATCTCCTCATCATTCCATTCCCAACCTCTCCTCATCTCCACCGGCCCATTTCTCTCCTTCCTCTGTCCGACGTGCAGCTTCATCCGAAGTCACCGCTAAGCTCTACACATCCCTCAGACGCAGCCGAGAGCTTGATGAAATGGAAAGGGACGTGGAAGCCAAACTCCCAACCTTAGGAGAGCAGAAGCAGGTTGAAGGTTCTTCCATGACCTCCGAGGTGGATGAGCTTGCCGATGAAATGTCCCGCAGGCTGCAGGAAGGTGTGGAGGCTTCTGGACGAAAGGTAAGACCTCAGGGGGATAGGACAGGAAGTGATCATGTCAGGGTAGCAAGGTATCATACCCACCTCCCCTATGGTCTTGTCTATTACCTTCTCTTAGCATTTGCCAGTCTATATAGCATTTACCACTTCTGGTTTTGTCAGATTCCTCTTCCCTGACACTCGCTGTTATGCCTTCCTCTGATATGAAACCTGCTGATTCCTGTACTTACATAGGTGTCATGGGAAGGCACCACAGTGTGTAGCTGGGAACACTTCACATCTGACACTACTGGAAGCTTCAAAGAGAATGACAAAAACTGCAGATTTGGAATGGAGTGATGGTAAAAGATGGGCCTGTGGGTCAAGTGAGTATAAGAACTCTTCCCATCATGGGCACTAGTGTTCAATTTTAAGCTGGGTGGGAAGAAATTTTAGTTGTTTGGAACCCCCTGTATTGTGACCCAACTCTTCAGTACAGTGCTCAACCCAGAAATTTTTTTCAGCTGGGTGGGAAGAAATTGTAGGCGAGTGGCAGCACCTGTATTGTGACCAAACGCTTCAGTAACCACCCAAAAACAGCTGGGTGGGTGCTAAAAAGTGCCGGGTGGTGCGCCCAGCTAAAAGGGCCTGGGGAGAACCCTGCAGTAATCACCCAAAAACAGCCGGGTGGTTACTAATAAGTGCCGAGTGGTTTCCGAGTTTTCTATTGCTTTTACTTCTGCCTGTTTTCTCACATGGGGAGATCTTCCAGATGCTGGTGATAAAGGAAGCAAGGCAAAATCTTTCCAATAATAACCCAAATAGCACCGGTCTCAGGTGTGCCCATTGTATCCCAAATGAAAAAGAATTTTGCATTGTCCAAGCTCAGGTCTTTGATATTGTGGCCTTGGTGGATCTAAGCTCCAGCACATCCATTTATTAGTCCAGTGTCTTTTCTGGCCTTTAGGCTCCCACATTGGGTAGCTGAATGATAGGGATTGGTCCAATCAGAGTCAGATCTCCAGTGTGAAGGGTTCGGGGACCCCATAGGGACAGATGTTTGTCACATAGATATCAATAGGTAAAGTGGATGATGGAACCCACCATTATGGATGAATTGATAGGTCCTATCATGATGGGTGAACATGTATGGTGTTTTTCACTCCTGAGACCCAGGATGACATGACAGACATGAGACGGTGCACAGAGCTACTATAAGTTAAACAAGCGGTAACCAGAACATGCAAAGATGTTTTTAATTTAAAAAGTAAATTAAGACATGGTATATGTTTGTTAGGGTGGTGCACTGCTTTAAATGCTGATCTATTTGTTTTTGCAGGAAGCATCTTCCTACATCTCCCAGATGGAGTCCCTGAGGTTTCACCTGAAAAACATGCTGACCCTGGGTAACCCAATGACAGTGCATGGTAAGTGGAGAATATGCAGGGTATGTGGCAGGGTACAGAAGCTGGAAGTACTGGAATTTTCCATTTATCATGTCTCTCTTCAAAGGTGATGTTCCTGATACAGCTTTGGAGCAACACAGCGACAGCACGAGCACCCTGCTGAGGTATGTTATGCTTCTCTGTATAGTGGTCAGAAAGGGTCACTACCCTACCCCTTGGTAGCAGAATCCTATGAGATGCACCTGTAAGGTCCTTATTACATCTTTATTTTATTCTCTCCTCATCTCCCTATTAAAAAGAATATTACATTTTTAAAGTGACTCTAAATCCATCAGACACCTCTATGCATGTTCCATTGCAAGGCGCACAGAAGTTCATTAATCCCTGGTTCACACAGGCAGCTCAGCTTCTTCACATTTCAGCGGCGCGATCAGGCAGGTAAGACAGGTTATTGCAGAAGGGGACATCTCCTGCCTCTTTCTGCAATACACACCCGCCTAATCCATTATTTTGGCTTTAGTTCCACTTTAAATAAATCTTTTGTTTTCATTATATACTTCGACACAATTATAGAAATCACAAGGTCTTTGTGCTTCTCTGTAATGCAGCCAAATCATTGCTGCTTCTCTGTAACTGCAGCCCTCCCGATAGCCCCTGAGGGAAACACTAGGCTGGCCATTAGGAGGAGTTTTGCAAGTATTAAAATGCCCTCAAGCGCAACAGTCAGTTTGGAGGACAGGGTATTCATATGCAGAATGCTATTCCATGCAGACTTCCCCCCTGGGTAACATTTATATGTAATGCTAAACTTCTATGACCGAA
>NC_092859.1:7034063-7175712 GCF_032062135.1 Pyxicephalus adspersus
AGAGGGTTAGGTGATGGCGGAAGGGAGAGGGTTAGGTAATGGCGGAGAGGAGAGGGTTAGGTGATGGCAGAGAGGAGAGGGTTAGGTGATGGCGGAGAGGAGAGGGTTAGGTGATGGCGGAGAGGAGAGGGTTAGGTGATGGCGGAGAGGAGAGGGTTAGGTGATGCCAGAGGGGAGAGGCTTAGATGATGCCAGATGTCCTTTATCCAGGAAATCAAGTGGACTCTAGTTGATTTGCTGCAGTTTCAAATGCACATTGTGAGAGACTTGCAGTGTACAGTGAAATCACAGTAAGCCATTTAAGTTAATGAATGTACCCGGCACAACTGTGTAAGGCTGGAGGACAGAATTAAAACACAATATATTTCTTATTATCACACACAATACTATTATACCTTTTGCAGGACATTGTAGAAATCTTTCCATTATAAAAGAGCTTGCCACAGACCTGTCAATCATGTGACTGGCTTATACCAATCGGGCATCTTAGTATTATCAGGTTGAGACAAGAGACAGCTTGCAAGTCACATGAGACTATGACATCGAAACCATTATATTATGATATTGTTCATGGCTAAGACAACTAACGTCGTCCTAAAGTACTTTTTCCACTTTTAGTGCCGAGTGGCGCTGTGGCTTAGTTGGTTAAAGCGCCTGTCTAGTAAACAGGAGATCCTGAGTTCGAATCTCAGCAGTGCCTTTGTTTTCTATTTTCCTCCTTTGACTACAAGCCACTTCAAGGAGAATGGCAGCGGACACCTAGGTGTGTCTGTTGTATAAGAAAAGACAATATTTGCTGTTCTCAGAAGGATGTTGTCGAAGCTTTTATTACAGCAAAAGATTTCCAACCTCTTTTCTTAACCCTCTGATGGCCAGTGAAAACAGTTATTTATTTGGATTCCCACCCATCATACAATTTGAGGCTTTCTGGACATGGAAGGTGTCATGCTAAGCATACGGACCAGGGAGACCGTGTTTCAGAGGCTGCATGCAAGTCAGTGGCTGAAATATCCAAGCCAGGGATAGCCAGGCAGTGAGCATTTCCACAAATAATTCATTTATAGCAGCTCCATATTTATTATGTCTGCTTACCAGTTTTATGTTTTTGTATTCTGGTTATGGTAACCTATCTGTGTTCTCGCCACTGCTCAGAGCAGCCAATCTGCACCCAGGTCCTTGGTTTTGGAGCAGAGTATATTGGAAGATATATTCAGGGCAGCTAGTGTATCTTGAGCTATAGAGCCACCACCAAGTTAAACTTTAGGATCCGGATTACACTATAGCATGGTGATAATACACATAATGCACGGTTCTGCATTACCCAACAAGTGCATATGCTTACATATTAACATAAATGCATAAAAGTGTAAACTGGGCCTAATTCTGTTCAGAAGCATCCAAAAGTTTTCTGTTGCTCCATTTTTGCTGATCCTGACAGTCCCTTTACTAGTCTACATGGTGGTCACTTGTAACAGAAGAGGTATTAAACCAAAGTCTCTTTATGGACCAAGTCTGCTATATCTGCTCCTCTATTCCAGTTCTTCCTTTAGCATTTGACACTTCTGGAGGTGCGGGATGCTTGTGGGAATATGTATATAAGTTTGTTGACCTTCCTCCTTTTCTCTTCTAGTGCCCGGCCTGCGCAGGATCTCTCTCCTCCTTTATCTCTTACTGGCCTGGAGGGTCTCTTCCCTCGTTACTCGACACTGTATAATGCAGCGCCCTCCCTACCCGACCTGCAGCTCAGAGATGCTCTGGAGAAGGAGACTGCACGACGCAAGGTACACCTGATGTCTATAGCTATTTCTTCTGTGTTTTCACCTTTCCCTGGTCCTTTGTTTTTGTTCTTTTTGCTAGGCTTACGTATGGCCTGAAAATGCTTGGGAAAAATCTGTTCCACTTGTGTGTGTCACTAATAGTTTCTGGTAGAGTCTCCGAACTTCCTAATAAGACATATTGTTAGTTTTACCATTAGAACAAAATGACAGGGTCTCTTTAAATCCCACCCCTTGACCTGATTCCACTCACATTCACATTCATTTGCAGTTGCCACAAAATTCTATCTGCTGGGGTTTGCTGGGAGCAATGAGATCTCTACTGTCCATCTTGTGATTGGGACTAGTAATTGGAGAAGGTCACATGATCCCTCATGCTAAGTATTCTGTGGGCTCTGCTACCTTTTGACAGCTGGAACTGCCAGCAAATGTGGTGGGGCAGCAGTGGGGTAGGACAGGAACACTTGCCTGGTGTACTTTAAAATAAATTTTGTAGGTCTCGTTCTGATTACATTTAGTTTTAAAATAAACCAATGTGTTACATGACAAGGTGACAGGGTCTCTTTAAGAGTAGGCTTAGCTGGCAGTTGCTCATGTCTAATTAAAGGTACAGTGACACATAATGGATCCAGACTAGAGACCTCCAATGTGTGTGTGTAAAACACCACAGGCTAAAAACATCAGAATTCCTCTTTGTGTCAGTGCTGTGTAACTTTTATATGTGCCCCCTTCTGTCTCTGCCCTTTCTCACCCTCCCTCAATGTGTCCGTCTTCTTCTGTCATGACTCCGGATCATCTGTTAAGCCTCTGCTTTGTAATCTCGTTACTGCATCACATGGGTCCAGCTTGAATTAAACCAGTTCAGCTCTCTACTAATTAACCCCCCCATTACACATCCTCCCCCCTGAGTAAAGAATGGTTATTACCAAAGAAAAAGTTACAATGGCTGTCTTCTCTTTCTTTCCCCCCTGTAGCATCTAGAGCGACACATACAAAACCTGCAGAATGAGATGCTGGAATTACAGCAAAGATTGTCCATCTCCATGACCGCCGACCGCAGAAAAGACGCCATGATCCAGCAGCTGGACCAGGTGACACTTTCTCTTTAATCATGTCAAGCCTCATATACTAATCAACGGCTCAGGGAAAATAAATAAATCTTCTTTTAGCTCAATTAACCTTTTCTTCGACAGTTGTCAGGATTTGACATTTTGCATGTCAGCTAGTGTACCTGAAGTCTGTCTGAAATCTTTTAAATAGGGCTTGAAGTGCTCAGACAGAAATTTTTGAGGGTGTCCAGCATGGTGCTCCTTGCTTGGGATGTGTTACCAAATGTTCTCCCTGTGAGAGCCAGCAGCTGACCCTTTGCACGGCTGGTGGCTCTCAGCTGGCATTGACAGCTCTGGTTCACATGGGCATTTAAGAACCAATCAGTGTGGTTCTCAATCATGTGATCACATTCAGTTCCATGACATGGTAATAAAGGTGCAGGTGGTGTTTTTGCACATATTATCTTTTTTTTATTTTAATAATAAAGTTGTTTAAACTTTATTTTAAACACAGGAGAGTGACAAAAAAGTTTGGAGTTGAGACTTAATGCTGAGCTCTGGGATAATGAAATATTGGCATTGGAGTACAAAAGCCGCACACATTCTGTTTGAATTTTGGTGTGCTTTGTATATTTCCTCAAGATAATTCAAACAAAGAAAGAGAGAAGAAATGTGGGGGGGCAAATAAATACAAATGTATTGTAAAACTTTGTGTAAAAACATACATAAACAAAAAAAGTTTACATGTAGGTTTGGTCCCAAATCCACATTATTTCATGGGATTTTAGGAACTAGGTACTAAATAAAGTGCTACTACCAATAGATAAGAATGGATATAGGTCTTTAGAAATAAAAAATCACAGATAATAAAAGAATACACGAAATCCCAGGTCTCAGATCCCAACGCATTTCGCCATTGGGGTATTGAAACAACCATAGCAGACCATAGCAGTGATGTCCACTTGTGTTGAATAGTAATATTCTTATCAATGCAGGTAGTTCCCACTTGTTTTAGAAGGGTTGGACTTGGTTACAGATGGCAGCATAATAATGTTTTATGATTGTAACAGGTAGGGGAATTTTTAGATAGAACAAAGCTGAAAAAGAAGAATCCTTCCGGTGCTGGGAACCTTGAAGGGGAGTGATGTGGACAGCATTATATTTCTTCCAGATCTGTGCAGTCATCTGGTGTGAAACTTTTTATAGGAACTTCCTGTAATAAAGACCAGTCTGCTGTTCCCTTCCTTAGTGATGATGAGTGGTCTTGTCCCAGCCTCCCTATAGGTTTCTGCAAACAGCCCATATTGGGCGGGCCCGCTGGTCCCTCCTACAGCTCAATTTCTGCATAGGGTATGTACAAAGCAATGAAGATGTCACTGTTACTTTATAAATCATAATCTGGGCTTGCAAATGCATTTGATGCACCAGAAGTGGATTTATATCTTTTGTGGTTATTAAGGCATATATGTTTGTGGGCTCGGAATTCAGCTTTAAATATTCAGGGAAATATAAAGAATGTTATTTATCAATGGAAAATGGGAAAATGTACTCATGGGTTTTATTGGCTTTTTCAACTCCAGACCCTGGCCATGGTGGTGGGGGGCTGGAAGCAGCAGGAGCATCAGCGTGAAGAGGCCGTACGTCGCCTAAAGCAGGAGAAGGAGGAAGCAGAGCGAGCCAGATCCAAGGATCAGAAGGTGAGCCAATGGTCAGCCATGTTGGGAACGGCCTACATTCTACACAAGCTCTCCTCTAATAGTATTCTCCATCTTTCAGGCACTAAGTCAGGTGCAGCAAGAGCTGGCTGAGGTCTTAGAGTCCCTGGAGAGAGAGAAACGCTCATCGGATGATCGCCAATTAGAACTGCAAAGACAGGTGAGAGAATAATAATATTATTATTAGTAGTAGTAAACAGGATTTATATAGCACCAACATATTACGCAGCGTTGCACATTAAATAGGGGGTGCAAATGACAGTTGGATACAGACAGTGACACAGGCGGAGAGAACCCTGCCCCAATGAGCTTACAAACTAGGAGAGATTATTATTTTATTGTAGCCTGAAAAAAAATACTACACAATAACAAGTGTGAATGTTGTTGATGGCAACTGGTAGTATAATTATCTTTTGGGTGGGTGGTTTTCATTGGTGAGACATTTTTTGGGGTGCATGCTTGAGGCAATCCTTATGGCTCCTATCAACTACATAGAGAGATCTGCAGTTGCTTTTGATTCTGGCGAATGCATCCTGAAGCGAGTTTGGTTATGGATGTTCCTATAGTAGCCCATCTCCCCTAAAACCCCATACCCTTTGTTGGGGTATGTTGCCTAAATAGTTACAGACTACTTATTTATCCTTTATGAGGAACTGCTGATCACTGATCCAAGTTGGAATCACAGCAAAATATTAAGACTTTATCACAAAGTGTTTTTGCCTCTCAGTTTAGGGCCTTTAGGCGTTTCACCAAAATCCATCAGAAGGCCCAACTTTCATACATAATTAGTCCGCCATATGTTTACCAAAAATCACAATGTTCAATCAAATTCACCTGTGTAGAGTCTAATATTGATCCCATTTTCATCTGTATTAGTACATTGCTTTCAACAAATATCTAGACGGTCAGCAGTATGTATTAACCCCACCTCCTAGATTGTAAGCTCTTTGGGGCAGGATCCTCTCCTCCTCCTCCTGTGTCACTGTCTGCCTCTGTCTGTCATTTGCAACCCCTATTTAATGAACAGCGCTGCAAAATATGTTGGTGCTATATAAATCCTGTTTAAGAATAATAAAGATTAGGTGTTACCACATTGTACAATAAATACAACATAACAAATATACTTAGGATTTTGCTACCAAGGGTCCCATTGGTAGGTTTATTATAAAAGTTTGCAGCCTGAATCACATGGTTCACCTACTGAAAGCTGTCTGACTGTCTGCTCCTATTCTTTAAAGTAATTTATTAATTTGTCTGATATTATTTGTTTATAAAAGTCCCTAGCTTCCATGTTTGTTTGCATTGAGTATCTGTAACGTTTGCTCCACACAGGTCGATGAGCAGGCTGCAAGAATCACCCAGCTGGAGGCTGAACAGGAGGCCGAGGAGGAAGCTAGAATAGAGGCGCACAGAGAGCTGGAATCACTACAATACAGAATGCACGAACAGCAGAAGACATGGGAAGCGAGGGAAAAAGAACTGCAGGAGGAATGTAGGAGAGTGCAGGAGGAGGGGAGGATAGAGATAGAGAAGGAAAAGGTGAGATTTCCAGGAAAGGAGGAGAAAAGTTATACATTTACTTATCTGTATGAATATTCCTCCACATTACCTGGTCCTTACCCCCCACCTTGGAGGAGTTGTGTACAGATAAAGGATGTGCAGGTCTCCTAATGCAGGTTTATATTTTTTTCATGAAGCCCAACTTCAGATTTTTTTTTTGTAATACTTCAGGCTTTTGTATCGCTTCAGGCTAGTCACATGATGCTCCCGGTCCTCTTCACATCTTTTCCAGCACCTTACAAATGTACAAAGTAATATCCCAAAGTACCCTCAGTGCTTCTTTGCACTGAGCGAGAGAAAATCATACCTGTTTATCAGCCCATGTGTGTAAATGTCACTTTGTAACAGATCCCTACTATTATAATGTCTTCTTCTGGGCTTATATGTGTGTATGGCTTTCACAGGTGGCCCAGATCTCAACCTTCAAGCCACGCTGTGATTTGAGGTTCTATAACATGTAAAGAGCCCCACGCTTCTTATCTGCTAATCTGTGCCATTTTGTATTCCATTCCCACAGGCTCTGACCCAGCAGGAGACCCAGAAGTCTCAGCAGTTGCAGATGGCTCTGACCTCCCTGCAGAGTGACATCCTTCGCCTAGAGAGAGATCTGCAGACCTCGCACAGGGAGAGGGACACTCTGATGATGGAACTCAATTTAGAGAAGGTAACGGCCAATCAGAATCCGTCTCCTGTGCTGTACCTCAGGGACAATACATTGATTTCACCATTGTCTCTCCAGTGTTGTCTAAACCTTTATTTATCTTGTAAAGGCCAGTGGTAAAGTATGTATAGTCACTAAAATCTCATTAGGTTTAAAACAATGTTAAATGTCTTTTATTTAGGTGGCAGCTCTCAATAAATATTAGCTGGTTATCCTGATATGAAGGTCTATGTACTGGCACTTCCTGTTATAGGGTGACTACACTCTACTCCCAGTTGTGCTCCTACATTGCCATGCTGTCATACAGGCTTCTGATGGGGATTCAAAGTGGACAAGCAAGCAATTGGTATTTCAAAATTCAGCTTTAGTATCAGTCCTGTCACTGCTGGTCCCCAGAGATGGAGATTGCTTGACCAAAAGCATACTCACTCCCTGGAATGGAAATCATCATGGGATGAGATAATGGGGAAAATTATGTGTATCTTGAATTAAGTCCTGGGTGGATATTCAGTTTTGAATCTGCTAAATATTTTCTAAGTGCTTTAAACCAAAGAATGGGCAAAGTCTTACAGTTCATCTTTCTTACACACCAGGACAGCGTGACCACTGCCCGCATGCTGTAAAGGGGGACACTTACTTTTCACAAAAGTAGTGGTCCTTCTTCAGGGGTCAGGCACTCAAAACTAGAGCTCTGCAATCAGAAGAGGGTGCTGGCTTTGCTATTTAGAAAGCTCTGGCTGAACAGGGGGTCGAGCAGAGAGACCATTGCTCTCTCAAAGCAAGCAGGAGTCCTTCTTTGTGATATGTTCCAGGGGACAGGCTTTTTTCAAGTTCTTGTTGCTTTCTAAAGAAAACTTTAGGAGTTTTTACACCAGTGATTTTGAGTATGGCAATCGGCAACACTTGGGTTCAGTTCATTTTCCAGGAGGAACAGAAGTGACAAATGGCAGTGCAGGTCTGGCCTTTGAGTATTATTCCTATGCATTTCTATTTTGATCAGTTGTGCAGATTTCAGGATGTTGGAGATATCTTACAGATCAGACAGACTATTTCATGTGTAGAAGTGCCTTTTCCTTCAACTAAAATATATAAACCCCAAAATACACCTAAATCCCTGTCTTAATTGTCATCAATAAAGTTGGATTAGGATAAAACTGCTTGAAATAAATTCTATAATATTCGGGTGCAGGGCAATCTGCTTATCCTATCCAGGTGTTCAGCATAAACTTGTCTTTCTTCACAGGCACGTAATGAGTCTGAGAAAGTGCGGCTGGAAAGTGAACACAAAATGCGTTTGGAAGAGGAAATAACGGAGAGACTTGCAACTTTCAATGAAGAGAGCACCCAACACTTGTGCATTGTTAGAGAACAGCACAGGTATGGCACAGGAAACAATGAAAGCTATTATTTCATATTGGGGTGTGCAATGCTGGTGAATGCTAAAAGTTTAGGTACATTTACAGCTATATAAATTTATTAATTCATTTTTAAGGTAAAGAAGTAAGTTTTACTTCTGGAATGTTTGTACTTATTTACAAATAACTTCTAAACACTAAGAAAAGGTTTTATTTGTCATTTTGCTTCTCATCAGACTTAATTTTTCTTTTTTGGACACTCAGGAAACAATTGCTAGATCTCACTTCACAGCACGAGGCAGAACTGTCCCACCAGCTGTCCCAGTTCAAATCAGAGTTACAGGAGCGGGACAGACATCACCGCGAGATCATAATTGACTATGAGAACAAGTAAGGAGCTGTATTGTCTTTTGCAAAAATCTATTTATTTTGTTTGTCTGCTTCCCTTAACAAAGGAGGACAGGCTTAGACAGACATTTTACTTCTGCGTTGCCCTGCAGGAGAAGGACAAACTCATAACTGTATTTCCCACTTCACAAGTGCATCACTAGTTTATTTTATTCATTTTTTCTCTCTCTCTAGATTATCTCGCTCAGAAGAACGCTGCCAGGAACTCTCCCGGTCTCTGCATCGGTTGGAAACAGACAGAGCAGAGATGCTTGCACAACTGCAGGAGGTCATGAAGAGCCACTGGAGCCAGGCCTTGCAAGTTCTCTCATCTAAGGTAATTTCTCTATATAAAATGTCCTAAAGTAGAATTGAACCTAAAAAGAATTGCTTTGCTATAGGGAATATCTAAATTGGTAAAAAAAAAACACCGGAGGAGTATTTGAGTGAGGATGGGGGAATGCTAATTTGAATGATGGACCATGCACCATGTGATGATCCCTGGCAGACTACATTATGGCCATTATTCATAACAGTTTTACTAAGTAAATTTCATTATTGTAGATTCTGTATGCCAAGTTGAGCTGAGTGGTGGCCAGCATTGAAAATCTGGTGCAGAGGGATGTACAAAGACCTAAATCAGAATTTCAGCATTCTTCCTTAATTGACTTTACCCTGCTGAGCTTCTGCATCCTTAGGTCCAGTTACCCTCAGGCTGTGTGCAAGCATTTTCCTAAAGGCCAAAACAAGTGCTGGTGAGTGCAGGGCACTAGCAAGGCGATTTAGGGTACCAGTGATTTAATGAATAGCATCCCTGCTTACCAATGCATGTTGGAGCACTTAGGCTGTCATGGCATTCAGAGCTGCCAAAGTACACCTTTGGAATATAGATGCATCACATTGCTGATGGTATAAGCAATATGTAGTTTATAATGCAGCCTTTTTTTCTCACAGGCTCCCATGATGAACCCATCATCCATTGTGCTTCCACAACAGACTGAGCCCACTGAGCAATGGTCCAGTAAGCAGACCAGAGAGGGTGGTTATGGAGAAGAAACCAGTGATAAAACGAGGCAAGGCGTGATAGGAGCCAGTCACTTCACCAGTAGTACCAGCAGCCATAGCAAAGCAAGTGGTAACCACTTTAATCTCAACAGTTGCCAGCATCTAGAAGAGAGTAATAAGCTTAGCCAAAGGTCTACCAGCAGTAGACATCTTAAGGATAGTGCCAGCTTAGACTTGATTAACTTTAGCCAGCTTCTTAATGAGAGAAGCCAAGGTCCTGTTGGTGGGAGTGACGATAAAGAGCCTAGTCCCAGATACATGGGTGATGGATCTCAGTTTTGTAACAAAGCCACAATCAACAAATCTAGTGGTCAACCCCCTGCTGAAGCTAGCCTAACCAAGGACATTATTGGTCAACCTAGCAAAGCCCAGGAAACAACTGCTTCTGGTATGAGAAGTCTTCTCAGCAGTAGTCATTCTGAGTCAAGAAGCCAGGAGAGATCCCAACACCCCGATAAAGACTTGCTGAGATTTGATACTGCTAGTGAATTAAGTAGAAGACATTTATTTGATGATTATATTAAAGAACTATCTAGCCAGGCCATGGCAGCTGGATACCTAGACTTGGATCATCAACAGAAAACTGATATAGATATCGCCACTAGTGGCCAGGTCAGGAATGACAGTGGCCATACCCAGCCGATGACCTTTAAAGATGGCGGCAATCAAAGCTGGATTTATCAAGCCATGTTAGACCATAATCCCACTACCATGGGTCGCACAAGCTTTAATGACATTGGAAGAAGCCAGTTCACAGAGGGCACTGGGCATTCTTTTACTGGCGGTCATGGCCAGGCTCATTTGCCAAAAGACAGTACTAGTAGCCAACATCATGCAAGCCATGTCCAATCTCAGCTTGTGCGTGAAGGAATCCACATGAAGGAGCTCAGCAGTTTTTTATCTCATATGGCCCACTCACAGGCAATGGCAAGTTCTACTATTCCTCATTCAAGCCCCATATATAAAGAGCCCATCAATGGTCCAAACCAGGAGACAAGAATCTATCCTGACTATAAGATGCAATCATCCAGGAGTCTGCAGCCAAGTCACAGGATGAAGGATCTAGAGGAAAGCTTCTACCCTTTGCAAATGGAGGAATTGAGTCACAGTTTTAGCAGCCATCACGGCTTTTTCCCTCTGGAGCCTCTCCAAGACAGAACAATGTCTGAAAATGGTAAGTCATACTGTGTATACTAAGAAATTAAATATTCATGAGTAGCTCTAATTTATTCCCTGAAGACACGTGATATCACTGACACTTCAGAACACATCAATAGAGACCAGTGACATCACTGGCTCTATATATTCATAAGAATGCAAAGTGCCCAGTCATTAGAGGTCAGTGACTTCTCCGACATTTCATATTTAGAAGAGAGCACAGCTCATTCAATTACTAGAAGCTATGGACATCACCAACACTTCATATTCATGAGAACACAGCTCATCCAATCACTAGAGAATAGGAACATCACTGACACTTTATATTCAAGGGGATTGAACATGGCCAGTGCCATCACCAATACTTCAAATCCATAAGAACTTGGCACATCCAATCAGTAAAGACCAGTGACATCACTAACAATTCATATTCAAAAAAATGCAGCATGTCCAATCCTTAGAGACCGGTAAAGCCGCATACACACGTGTAATTCTTGTCGTTGGAAAGGATCTTTCTCGATCTTTTCCAACGATAAGAACCGCACGATGTATGAACGAGTGCTATACATACAGCACCGTTCTGCTCTATGGAGAGGGGAGGGGGAGAGCGACCGAGTCGCACCCTGCTGCGCGCTCTCCCCCTTCCCTTGCATTAGGATCGTTCGTCGTTCATCGTTTGTGGATCTGCCAGGACTGATCCACGGACGATGAGCGACGCGGGCTGTACACACGCCAGATTCTCGTCCGACATCCGGCCAAAGCCAATTATCGGGCGAGAAAAATTTTAAGTGTGTACGTAGCTTAACATCACGAACACCTCAAAATTAGGGGAATGTAGCCCATCCAATCAGTAGAGACCAGTGACATCACAAACACCACATAATTAAGGGAACGCAGCCCGTCCAATCTCTAGAGACCAGTGACATCACCATACTTCATGAGAATGCAGTCTGTTCAATCACTAGACACCAGTGACATCACAACACCTAATATTCATGAGAACACTGTCTGTCCAATGCCTAGAGACCAGTGACATCACCAACCCTGTATATTCATGAGAATGCAGTCTTTTCATTGGCTAGAGACCAGTGATATCACCAACACTTTATATTCATGAGAATGCAGTCTTTCCATTGGCTAGAGACCAGTGGCATCACTGACCCTTCGTTTTCATTAGAATGCAGCCCATCCCTTCATTAGAAACCATTGACGCCACCAAAAACTTCAAATTCATAGGAATGCCGCCCATCCAATAACTTGACATCAATGATATTGCTTCATATTCATAAGACAGATAACACACCCCATACAATCACCAGAGACATCACTGACACTTTCCATTCATAAAAATGTGGCCTATCCAATCACTAGAGACCTGTGACATCTCAACACTTCCTATTCATGAGAACACAGCCCATCCAATTTCTAGACCCATCCAGATCCGTACCACATCACTATTACTTCATATTCATCATAGCCCGTCCAATCACTAGAAACTAGAGACATCCATGACACTTCATATTCATATGAAAACAGTGTGTCCAATCATGTCAGACCAGTGACATCATTTACTTTCATGACATCATATCCTGGCTTTTTATTACAGATCGGGTTGTAACTGCAGTCTTAGTGATTGCCGCAGGATGAGGCCTGTGTATTGATTCTCTCTAAAGCTACGCACACACTTCCAATTATTATCGTTGGTAAACGAACGACGAACGATCCTGCACGATATCTGCGAACGATCGTAAAGCACCGATCCTGTATATACAGATAACGATACGATCGTTCGCAGATATTGTACACACGATAGATGCGATCGTTTGAACGATACAGGAAGTGACGTGCACCACAGGAAGTGAGCGAACGTTCGTTCACCGCGCATGCTCAGACCATGGACGATCAATGAACGACCGTACACGATAGATGGTCAACGATCGTCGTCCAATCCGATCCGCCGGTCCGGTCGTTCATTTCCAACGACTATCCTCGTTCGTCGGCGTCGTTGGTTACTTTTTTTACAAACAATTTTTGCCCAATCGATCGTTCGTCGTTCGTTCGTCGTTCATTTCCAACGATAAAAATTGGAAGTGTGTACGCAGCTTAAGTCTTGTTATTACAGACTGGATATAAACTCTGTAAAGGAAAAGTATCATTTCTCTGACTGCTGCCGTTTTTCTATCAGCTTACTCGTGACCTTTTGTCTTACCATAAGCATCACTTGTGAAATTGCAAGAAAATATCTTTAAAGAGCTTACGGTCCCTAAAGAGCTTAAAGTAGTCCAGTAGTCTCCTACAAACACAGAGCTTTGACAGATGGCAGCCATATTGGAAGCTTCGTAAGACCATTCGAACGAATGGAATACCCAGAGGCCCTTACACCTAAAATATTACAGATGACCCCTATTGTTATCCACTATTTTTCTTCTGTGGTCAGAGGAATTTCCTGCTTCCTGGAAAGGGTTTTTTTGGATTAGAGCAAGGAGTAGGCATCTTCATCCAAATGGGTGATGGTTTAATTGAGTGTTTTATATGCTGCAGGTCGTTTAGATTTGCAAAATAATATCAGTCTAGTGGGAAATTTAGAGCTATCCTATACCCCGTGCAGACTTTGTGTTGTCAATAAGAACCCCCCTAATGCTACAGAACAATCATGTTGTGAACATTTAAGAAGAACTGGAATAGTTTAGCAAAAGACAATAGGTAGGGCTGACGCCGCACAGTCCGTCTGCTGGCAATTGAACTTAAAGCAAATTTTATATTCAAGAAGTAAAACGTAATATACAGGGGGGGATTTGATCACTCTGTATAAATATATATGGGGGGGGATATGATCACTCTGTATAAATATATAAATGGTCCATATAGAGAACTCTCTTCCTGATAATTCACTTTAAGATTGTTACAAAGGGCAAGGATGAGCCCTTTGTGTCTGGAGGAAAAGAAGTTTAATCTCCGGATAAGGAAGGTAGGAGACCTTTAAGTTTTACAAAAACTCAGCAGAGCAAACTCAGGTCCATTCCCTGCCAGACAGGAGTGTGTAAGGTTAGGTTCAGACCTGCCTCGGGATTAAAGAATTCCACCATATTCCTATAGGGTGGCACCTTGCCAGTTACTCAAACACTAGGACAGCAGCGCTGGTTCCACCTGGAACCACCATTTCTACATTTGACAGCTGGCGGCAGTGAGCAGTACTAGTATATTTCACTACTTCCCCTATTCATTCCATAAGGGTGCCTCAGGGAGATGCTACAATGCAGCATCTTGTGAGAGACAGTAGTTCCTGGCATGAGGAAGCAGTAAACTCACTACAACCTCACCACCGGATGTACAAAAGGTGAGGGGTTTTCATGAAAGGAGAATAGATTTAGCACTCATGGTCGGCAAAGATTTAACAGAGCCACTTGTATTGATTGGTCTTTGTATAGTTGTGCTGCACAGAAAATCCAGGCTAAGCGCTGTGTAGGGATTTGTGAGCAGATCGAGATACAAGAAGGGTTAAGAGCAGTCAGGCCATACAGGAGTCACCTGCAGCCAACAGCTCATCCCCAGCACAATCTGTTGTGTGAAGACAGAACTTGGCGTTCTGGATGTTTGTACTGAGCAAAGCTGCAGCTCTGCAGTACAGCCCCAGGGCCGAACTCTTAAACTTGAGGGAAATACCTTTCAGGTCTTCACGGAGAATTACTATATCCACAGCTCACAGTATGTTATTGTTATGGTCAGTGAGAAGAATGCTTCCTACAATGCTGGTCAGATAGCCAAAAAAAGATCATTGGTGTCACCTACACAAACTCGAGACACTCAAATTGCGTAAGGACCCCCTAGCAACCTCCTGGAGAAACCATGGAGTTCCACAAAAGCATGGTTGGGACATTGGTTTATATTATATGGTTGGAACACGACTATCAAACCAAGCTACATGAGCTAAATGGTAGACCCATAAAATGTTTCCAATGAAGACTAATACAGCATACAAGGTATCTTAGACAACTGTGTACTTCCAACCTTGACGTAACACTTTGGTCAAGAGTTCTGTTCCATCATGACTGTGTCCCTGTGGACAAAGCCGGCTTCATAAAGACATGTTGTGATGAGTTTGGTGTGGAGGAACTGGAGTGTTCTCCACTCAGCCCTCACCTCAACCCTACTGAACTCCTTTGGGATGAAATGCCGATTGTCGGCCAAGCCTAAACCAACATCAATACCTCACATCTTCTCCTTTGGGGAGATTAGCACAATTTCCCACAGATGTACCACAGAAGTTTATAGAAAGCACTCCCAAAAGAGTAGAGACTATTAAAGCCACATAGGGAAGGGGGACCACAAAATCAACAGTGATTGTTAGTGAGTGGCCATATTGTACTCTTTCAAGGTATGACTAAGGGGTCTGTTTATAAAGATGTTCAAATTTTACCCAAATTTAACACATTTTTCACATTGGAATTAATCAGAAAATAAATGAATCATGAGTGAAAGTTGATCTATGTATGGTGCAAATGAATGTGTATATATTTTGGGTGACAGTTGGGCGAAACGTTTGTGAAAAATATTTTAAATAGACTTCTAAGTCTTTTGTAAGTGGTATTGGTGGATTACAACAATGATTCATGTGCTGTTAAGCCACATTCTGCAGTGTTCTCCCAATAATTTTTTTTTTTTCGAGTTGGGAAGCTGTAGCTGGGTGGGCAAAAGCTGGACTCCCCCCCCCCCCCCCTTATACTTCCAGTTCCAGTTTTCTAACCCCCCTCCCCTATTTGTCCCATTTTCCATCGTCTTTATATTATGCCCCGATCGTCCAGTCATCCTGTTTTGTGACCCAACTGCAGACCCAAAAATAGTAGGGTGGTTACTGAAAAGTGCTGGGTGGTACGCCCGGCTAAAAGGGGCTGGGGAGAACATTGTGGCTTTCATATTCGACCTTCATACAAGACCTGTGCTAAATAAAATGTTTTATGGGGATTTTGAATAGCTGCCTGGTTATTTTTGTGCCACTGACCAGAACATACAAGTCCCAGTTACAAATGTTCAACGTACATTAGATGACCACATTCCTTAGGTGCTTGAAAAGACAGAAGATAGGCCCAGGCCCAGAACTGTTCCCAAGGGGACGGTCCCATGACAGCCTGGGCACACAAAAAGTTATTAGATGGTGCTGGGTGTCGTGAAGTAGTAAGTCTTTTGCAGAACAGCACCAGAATAGAGGTCAGTATTTTATCCAGAGATGTTTTTTTAATTTTCCTTTAACACATAGAACCACTGATTTTTGGTTTTATAATGGTGAAATTGGGGTGTAAAGCACTGCAAGTACAAAAAATGTGGCCTTGTTATATACAAACACATCCTTCTGATACGGTTATTCAATGATCAGTGCCATGAAAACATTTCTCTCTCCAAGGATTATGAAGGGTTATGATTTATTTACAGCTTATGATTGGAAGTCATACTAATGAGCAGAAACACAGCAGGTGGGGTTTAACGCTTCATCAGGGGGTCAGATGAAGAGAATGCGAAGCTCATTCATATTTCTCTTCTCATTTTCTCCACCAGTTTCTACAACTCTCCCCCACACTTACCCAGAGCACCCTTTTCAAGAGGAGCCACCTTTAAATGTTGCCGAATTACCCCCAAATTGGAGAACGACTGAGGACCGGGCCACACCAAACCCCCTCCTGCAATATTACATCCGCATGGTAAGTTCATTAAAAGAGCCCTATTAAAAAAAAATATATATTCTGATAATTGTATGTGATCAATACATAGAATGATATTAGGAGGATTCCATATAGGTACTTTATTTATATATTTTCCCAACATTTAAGCAGAGTTACAGTTTTATAGCAAATGTAAGTTATATGGTTTGGGACAAACCATATTTCACTGGCAGGGGTGTAAAAATGAAGAAAAACTCTATCATTAAAACGGTTTGTTGAAGGAGTTATGACATCCAGGCATGGCCAATCACGAAGGCTGAAGATTGTCTATGGGAAGTAAAGTAGAAGAAAGATCGCGGCACCCTGCGATGGGATAGGTGATAGTATTTTTTTTTTTAAGTTGGGTGGAATGAGGCTATAGGCAGGTTGCGGCCCCTGTAATGTGACCCAACTTTTCAGTAACCACCCAAAAACAGTCGGGTGGTTACTGTAAAGTTCTAGGTGGTGCGCTCAGCTAAAAGAGGCCGGGGAGAACACTGGGTGAGTAGTTCCGCTTTGAAGTCTATCTAAAACTATCTTGTATTTGTTAAGCTCTTCCCACATTTATCATGTGATACACCACACTTTTGGCCAATATTTTCAACTATGATATTAAAGGTTAACCTGTCACCATCCTGGCCAATTCCACCTTGGCTAATGGTGAAAAAATGTGCAAAAGCAGAGGCTAGCTTTAGTGACACACCAAGGTGACAGATCCCAAATAGTTATATTCAAAGCTATTGCTTGGTTGTGCACCATGCTGACTTATGAGTATTTGTATTGTTCTAATGAAGTAAAACTATACCTAGAAAATAAACTTGCAGGTAGGTAGGTTCTTCATTGCAGAAGGGACAAGCTATGTCTCTTCTGTGCCTGCCTTGGCATGAATTAACACCCCTGCACATGTGGGGGAGCAATCTAATTCCAGCATGGCCAATCAGGATAGCCAAAGATCCCGAATTAGGAAGAGGGGGTGAAGGAGCAAGGAGAACAATTTTTTTTTGGTCATCACCTGTCCCTTTTTTAATTTCAGAGCCTGATCACAATTTTCCATATTTTTAGTTCTTGTTTTAGTTTTGTTGTAGTTCTGCTTTATAAAAAGGCATCCTTACTGGCCTATTGGGACGTTCTATGGGTATGAAGGGATGGGCCAGATTACAGCCATGATTTTACTTTATACTTTAGCTGCCTTTTCTTACCTTGGTTACTATTTGTAACTCTAAATTCCAATAAATGATTATTGTTAAATTAATCATATTCCCTTGAAGCAGTCAGTAGGTGTTAGGAATGTTCATCAACAAAGCCAAGTAGTTTGTTCTGAGGTATTTATGCATATCTGTGGAGAACAATATTTAAAGGGGAGACCCATGATCCCTATACCAGATCATTTCTATCCAAATGTTCTCCCCAGTCCCTTTTGGCTGGGTGCACCACCCAGAAATTTTCAGTAACCTCACATCTATCTGTAGGGTGGTTACTGACAAGTTGGATCACAATACAGGGGCCACCACCCGCCTATAGCTTCTTTTCACCCAGATTAAAAATATTTTTGGAGAGAATTCCATTGCTGTCTACCTGCTGCTCTCTGTATTGTGTACATTGTTATATTATATACGCTCTTTCATATTTCTTCTCTCTTCTTCCCATTCTTCTCTCATACAGCTGTTAGACCGCACTCCAGGGGATCCCCTTAATGAGTTGGAGAAAGAAAAATCCCATGTGAATCCAGGTATGAAAGCTGGGAGTGTGTGATGTGTATGACGGTGGTGGGGTCAGAGCAAAGATGTATGGAGATTACAGGAGAAGAATATACACATGGTATGGTGGTGGTGACTGGGATACATTTCTTGTTAAAGCTGAACTCTTATCAGAAATAAAGACATACATGAATGCAACTCATCACCACATGCACAGTACATCATCATTTGTGTTTTTTTTTTAAATGCTCTTATAGAGCAAAACCCGTAGAGAGGTAGGAGAAGCAGCACAAGTAGCTGGTCAGTCCTCCGATTCTCGTTGCACTCCCCAGTCATAGAGAGGGGAGGGGACTTGCCCCACCATTTTTTCTCTTAGACTCTTTTTTTTGCAACCTCCCAAATTGTCTGTTTCCTGACGTCTCTTGGGGTTTGCTGCTTGTTCCCTTCTGTCTTGGGCTCTTTTCTGTTCCTCACCTCTCAAACTTGTGTTCTCCGCCCCCTCCCAATTTTCCCCATCTTTGGCTCGGCCTCTCTGTTCTCCCATTCCAGCCCCAGGCAAGGATCTCTGCTCTCCCTCATCAAATGCCTGGGCTCTTCCATCAGGATCTTTTTCTTATTTATTTGACTTTGACATTCTGACTTTATCACTGTCCTGATTTTGTATGACAATCCTGAATGTATTGATTTCTGTATTTAGATGTGTCTGAGCTGCATCAGTATCTGCAGATGAAAGAAAACCAACCAGCTCACAGGTAATGTCAGATTATTGTTCTGTTTCTGAATTATATTTGCATGTCACCTATAAATGTCTATGTGGAGATCTGTCTATGCTCACGTTCCCTCAATGTGTAGGTCAGAGGAAAAAGAACCCAATATCTCCAAACCTCAAATAAATCCTAAGAAGCCAGCAGACAGCAAAGCACCAGAGGCTGTTAAGAAGGAGGTTAGTAGTTTTGTTTTACTAGTCACTCCCATAAACACACACACACACTGATCCTTGTATGATTGTCTTACAATCCTCCTCTTCTCTTCCAGGTATTATCTAATTCACGTAGACAGAATGCACCAAAACCATTGAAGAGGATGTCTGCCCGAGGAGGACGTACCGGGATCTGGAAATAGGAAATCTGCAGACCACGCCTTCATGCATTCAGCACTTCCAGGACTTTTACCTGAGGAAATGCAAAGAAGAATCCATTTCTTTCCACAAATATGATTCCTGCCATTCAACCACAAGCTGCAGACTACTTGGACTTTGAGGTCATCTTCACACAATCCACATTTCCATGAATTTTATAGACTTGGGAAATGCAAACGGAGTGTGTGGGCAAAGAGGAATCCATTGTTTTTTACAGAGCCCATTCCTGCCGTTGCCTTAGGAAACCACTCTGCAGACTGCATTTTGAGATATTGTGGGAGTCATCTGTGAGATCCTCCAGTGTACATCTATGCAGGTTACCGCAATGTGTGCTGCCATGCTATGTTACAATATGAAAAGACCTAGTGTATATACAGACACTTCTAGGTTTCACCACGGTTCACAAAGTCTTCTAGTGAAATGTATTCTTTACTGTTATGATTATAAAGCAATGGAAGCTCTCAGATAAACTTGTCGATGAGTATATTTGAGGTCATCTAACATCAATTACAGATACAACTGACCTGTATTTAACTTGCATTTGACCTGTTTGAGCAGACTTTGCATTCCCTTAAACTTATATAGAGAGAAGAGTAGTTGTGAAGCAAACAAAAGGCCTACTCACCTCCCTCCTCATCAAAAATCCACAGAGCCCCTGATATAATGTAACCTGCAAAGTGACAGGTTCTCCTAATAGCAAATTCTTCTCTTTCCCCATATTCACTGACCTTCCCTTCCTGACCAATGCATTCAAGTGTCACTAATCTAATCCCTTTCTGTGTCAACGCTTACACAGTGTTAATGTCTTCTCTTCCCCTACATTTAGAGTGTTCAACTTCATGATTCCCCACGCAGGAATTTTGAGTGTAAAGAGTGGGAATTCCCACTGAATAATGCATCCTGGGATAAAATTGGTTTTCTCCCAAGCTCTTTTTAGATGTTGCACCACCCTCAGCTTTTCATAAATCACCTGACTATTACTGAATAGTCGGGTCACAATACAGGGGCCAACACCTGCCTACAGCTTCTTCACACCCAGTTTAAAAAGTTTCTGGGGAGATTACTGGCTGAAATGAAGGTCACATGCTCTTTCGTACTTTGGAAGGATATAGCAATATTTTTAGGTATAGGGTTTGGTGATAAGGGGTGTAGGAAAGAGAATCTTTTGCTTTGTTCTGCATTATCAAAGTGAGAAGTTCTCAAGCACTGTTGAGGGTTGTAGGGCCCTAGAGCAACCTTGTCCCGGCAATGGTTACCCAAAGACTCTCCTTAGAAAAGTAATTGATTAGTCAGGAAGAACCATAATTTGAAGGTAAAATTTAGTGCCACTTTGCTACTATGACCTGTTGTGTATATGGGGTGAAATATGGAATGTACCATCCCGGTGCCTAAGGTGTGTGTGGACCATACCATCTTCCAATCCTAACTATGAATATGGTGTGAATGTGGACCATACCACGGTTATCTTCTATTGCCAATAATGCCATTTGCCTTTTTACTAACACCAATGAATGTTTAACTTTTTTATAAGAATGTCTTTATCTTGTTCTATTTATTTTTCATTTTTGTAATGAACAATATTTGTAAATTAGGTTTGCAGTGTATATTTATTTTTTATAAAATATTTTTTATGGGTTATTTTATTTAATAAAAGTTGATGTGTCTAATGGTTTGGAACAATTTTAGGAAAACCATAGCTTTAAAATATACCGTCATTTCAATGTTCCATATGCTGACCCTTTTTAGGTGAGGAATGGTTAGAACTCTTGGACTTCATAATCATAAACTTTTGTGATCCTTTGCTGGCCATGGGAGGAGCAGGAAGCACACGTTTTATGACTTTCCTTATGGCCATTATTACAAACTATACAACATGTTAAAGAAGAAAAACATTCATGAGAATAATAAAGCCTAATGCAAACCAAAGCCAAGCACCGTTCTGATGAAAGTGAGCTGCAGAATGTTTTCCATATCCAGAGCTGCTTCAAAGCCTCAGAATTTTCCCTGTCTCTGAAAACTTGCTGCGGTAGTAGGCTGGTCTGGTAAAACAAAGGATATTAATTATTTGGATCACTGGGCGCCAGTGCACATTCATTTGGTGGAGTTCCAATCCATAAAACAACACTTGACTTCGATTCATTTTGATTGCTCTTCTACAGTGGCTCCATCCAATTGACACTCAACTGTGTTACTTGCTTGAGTTGTAGAAGTATTTGATGCCTTTCCTTTTAACTTTATACTACAGCCACCACCATGTGATCCTAACTTGTCTGATTCTAGATATAAAGTCAGTCCCACTGGGAGCCCTTCACTCATATTCTCCTAATGTCTCTGGGGCAGCTTGCATGCAGTTGGGGCCAAAGTTTGTATCCTGGCATCATGTTATCTTCTCCTCTGTTCCTGGAGTCCTTTCCATTGGGAATGGCTGGACCCTTTGTCCTGTTGGTTGAGGGTTTTTGCCTTGGTCATGCAAGACTTATGTAACAAATCCCCAAGTTATTTGCTGATTCTGATCATAGAGGCTGCAAGTGCACTCCCATGCCCTCTCCTGCAGGTTCTAAATGTGATTTGTCCATGCCCTTTGTAGTTTCTGAGCCATTGGCCATGGAGATCCATCCTTGCAGCGACTAGAACGAGGCCAAAATCTCCATTATCGGCCCTTGATTTATCTACAGACCTCCATGGAAGCATGCCAAACATGATTACAAGGACACCTCTTTTGCTTTAGCAGGCCTCTTTGACATGAATAGGACACCTCCTGGGATGATACTCAGCTATTAGGAAATGTTTTGGACTTTAAATACTTTCATCAGTCTCATGATAGATGAACACCTTAAAGGACTTGAGGGCTCTTTTTACCTTTTACCATTCATCTACAGCAGGCTCGAGGAATGTGGCATATTTGCAAATCTTGTCATGCAGTTCTAAAACCAACTACATCGATCATGGCTGTGATTACTTTGGAATGATTATGGACCTTAGTTTCAGTCAATGGCTGATATCCCACTATATGTTCACTAAGTTTTAATACTCCCTCCGGGCTTACACAGTCCGATACTTCACATACTATTTTCCCCCCTTTCAGTTTGGATGACTTCTCTGTTAGATTATATTGAGGTCTGAAGCCAAAGACTGTTTATCTCTGACCAGTGTCTGATAATAACAGCATTGCCACAGAGGTTAAAGCTGAACCAACATCCGAGATCTGAGGGAGTAATTCAAAGAATCAATAACTTAAAAAAGCAAGGTACCAAACATTAACTGCTGGGAATTAACATTCAATGTGATATCCACCAGTGAATGTTTGATGAAAATAACTGCTTTATAGGTATGACACCGAAATCAGTATATTTATAAAACCAAATGGAAGCAAATTGAGACATTTTTTAGTAATGTTTCTATACTCTATAAACTTTAAAAATGTCATGACACCGTAGATAAGTCTCCCTCCCTGTCAAACACATGGCTATTATTTGCTCTTTTATTCCTTTTGAACGCTGCACAACTCTCAGTGCTGACTCCACTGTTACACAGCAAGAGGTGACCTAATCTTTACCCCCCTTGATGACTGGCTTGGCTAATCAGCTTAATGAGTTAGTAGAGAATGGTTGATGGTGAGGGGGGGATTGTAGTGTGACAGGTGGAGAGCAGCATCCAGATAGTAGCAGTGAAACGAAAAGGAAAGAAAATCTGTACAGAGATCTCTATCTGATACATTTGAACTTAGAAAAGTCATGATTCTGGTATGGGAGGCCAACTGAAGCCACCATCTTTCTAACTAGTTGGAAGTCAACCAAAGATGACTGCCTGAAAAAATTCCGGACTTATCTATCCAGGGACTAAAGACGAAGAAAAAAGTAAAGAACTGCAAATTTTTCATGAATTCAATCATTGGGCCTAAAAGAGTGGAGAACGCATTGACTGTGAGAAGGTGGAGATTAGGAGGAGGAGAGAGAACAGACAGAGCAGTCAGAGAAGAAGGTAAGCGAGGGAAAAAAAAAGCAGATTAAAGATCAGGATTAGGTGACTGGCTATCTCCATATCCTCTATCGAAAACACACACGCACCATTTAGATATCTCAAGGAATTTTTCAGTTTTCCAACGAAAGTTCAGAGAAAGCCCAACTACACTAAGGTTTGGTGAATAGAAGATGTTCAGGTGAGAGTTTCATTCATAATCACATAGAAATAAGTTATTATAAAAAACAAACTGTTCCTAACTTATAAGATCAATTTTATTTTTTTAACAATTGCACAATTTAAAAAAAAATGTATGTAGTATAATTTTTTTCTCCTCTTTATGTGTAGAGGCTTCTGATAACTCCCTCCCACCCTTTAGATCATATTCACAGAGCCAAGGGGCACCTAAAGACCCAATGAGACTGTACATAGACCCCCAAATGTAATAAAGTTCTTGTCGTACTCAATGGATATTTAAAAAGAAAATTATCAGTAAGTGAACAAGATAGCTAATGAGTTAAAAAGTTTTGTTGCTTTATTCAATTTTCTTTGAGAGGTTATTTCACTCTTTAAGAATATTGGGGCAACTGGACGGGCAAAATGCAAAGGTTCCTGTGGTTTGTTCATATATAGAACATCTTGGATATGTAATTATTTTTCTCATTCCCATCAGTATTTGTTATCTCTCATTATAATCACCTTCTGTTGGTTGGTGTATTATATTTGTTTGTTTTTGATCCAAATGTTAATTCCTTTTATGCTTTTATAGTAGACTAAACTTACCCATATTCACAGCTGTGCACATTATATGTTTGTCCAAATCCTACTTGACCTCCTTGTGGCCCCAGGCTAGAAAATCCCTTAAACAAGGCAAAGAGAAATGGTTGCTAGATTAGATAAAGATGTCCAGATGGGCAATGGTTTCTATAAGTGTTGATTTAAGGTTTTAAATGTGTACTGATTTGCCTTTTTCTAAATATGTCTACCCTCGTTATGTTTGAAAATTTTTCTTCACTAGCTTGAAACCCGAGCGATGATGCCCGTCCATCTCTAAAGGTTGTCCAAAGTCACCATGCCTCGTCCAAACTCATTATTATTTCTTTCGAACCATCCTCGATGGAAGTTGCCAATATCTTCAGTCTTGGTTTTCTTCATAATAATTTTTTTACCATGCACTGTCTGGACAACCACTTTTCGAATTGGCTTAGTTGGGCCCTGGACATGTGACCCACTAATGGCCAAAGCACTTCCCAATGTGGCAGCCAGACTAGCAATCTCTGACCTAAACTCTGATCACACCCTTGCCTCTGGAATCTGGTTTGAACATGTGTTGTTGTCTCAAGGATGTTCTGCACCACGTGCATTTGCGGCCTTTTCGCTCATGGAGCATTCTGTGGCTGCTTTTGTTGGACCTGCCAACCCATCATATTGCTCTGCTGCACATCTCCTTACTAAAGGTTGGAATAAGCCAATGGTTTCTTGGTCTTGTCTTGGAGTTCTCAGCCCACTTCCACATCCAGCTCATATTCTGTATACTGTACTGAGCTTTTTCCAATGGGCAGGAGTGGCTATAGTAATGGGCCCTCAGGAATATTGGGTTGGAGCTGGCATGGAGCTAGCCGAAGCACTCCGCAATTGGGGCCTACCAGTTGGGCCGGTAGTCACCATGGAAGAGGGGGAAAAGGGGGCAAAAGATGCCCTGAAGAGGGTAAAGAGAAAAAGAAGAGTGAGAGGTAGGCATTTATATGTTTAACTGTTTAGTATCTAACAGCATGTTTCAAATATTTCTATGTAATTACTCCCTCACTGTTCTGTTCAACAACTGGGAGTCTCAAGAGGAAAGCATTTGTAAGCTCCAGGTCTCTCCCCACCCCTCATGTGACAGTTCTCAGTCAATCAACAAGTAGCCATGCTGTCACATGAGAGGATGAGGGAGGAGTCTTCCTCTGTCAGTCTGGGTCAGGGCTTCTAAAGCTTCAACTGACAGTATTTGGATGCTCTGGTTTGAGCACTTCATCATGGGTGGAGAAGGCCAAATATTTCCCCACGCGGTGAACTACCTGGTAATTCTCTGTCTCCAACAAACTCAAAGGATAATGAGGGTAAAAAAGGATTTTATTAAGAGAACCAGTCATTCTACCATGAATTGGCAAAGAGACTGACTCTCTTTAATCCCTTCAAACATTATCCCTACTATCCCTACACTTAACTCTAAAACTCAACTGGTGACCTTAGATTCAAGTGTTCATTATTCTATAACAACCTTTAGGTAAACCCCCCAAATTAGTGCCCTACTATGGATATTATTCTTTGTTGCAGATGGGCACTGGTCAATCATTGGTGAAATCTTTCAGGAACTCAATAGGTAAAATCCCTTCACCCACGTTCCTTGCTCTGCTCTTAACCAATGAAAACTATTCCTCCAGCTTACCACTGCCAGTGGTAGACACAATCTCAGAAACATTCTCCATAAAGCAAAATGGCTACCTAAACCACCTCATTGAGTTCCTGGTTGATTCAGCCTATTATTATACTGAACTGTTATAAGCATGCCCGAATAAAGGGCAAAGTACTAGTCACTGGTATTGGCCTAGTACTGACTTACTATGCCTTATTCTACACCGTGTTTGTTTGTGGTGGTAGCCATCTTGGAGGATTGCTTCCTTCCTTGTATCAGGGCTGATGGTTGAAGAAGCAGTATGAGAGGTGGAAGAACCACAGATCCACAGAATTGAGCAACAATAACAGGGAGATCCTTGCTCCACATATCCTCAGGTACACCTTCTTTTCCAGCACAAAGAACCGTAGATAGCACAGTATTGACATCACAAAATTTCATTCCATGAGATCGATTTATTAAAACTCTATAAAACCCAGTCAGCAGTTACCAGCCCCTGCGCAACCTGAGCACCACCTCTTAATGTCCATCACTCCTTGCGGGGTGGTATGGTGAAGCCAGAGGCTGATGTCTTAGACTCTATGCCCCCTACACGTATCTCCCAAGCAGGCTGGTGACATGGAGGGACCACCATCCCGCCCATGACACTGTGACAGTATGAATGCTTAGAAATATTATTCTAATATTCACTAAACACAAACCCCAATGCTAACTCCAGTGTTAATTTTAACCCAAATCTCAACTATACTTCAGTTTTGAAATTATACTCTTAAACTCCTAATAAAATCTAAAATTCCTTCGGAGTGGGGCTCCTGCTGGACTGGTTGGGTTTAATGCTCAATTTCGACTAGGGGAACATTAAAAAAGAGTATTGTATACATGATCCCTTCCCCCTTGGCAGCCAATGCTTTCCTCGTTGGGTGGGCATCATTAAGGCCCTTAACATTCTTTTACAATGCAGAAATTATGCATTGTAAACATTCCCTGCTTATAAAGCTGCACTTCAGCCCTCAATGTCTAATATCATTCCTACCACTCAAGGACTTTCAGAGACAGGGCTTAGAAGCACCTACTGGTTTTATTGGTTATTAAACAGGGTCGTCCTTATTCACCCGTACATCTGAGGGCTGGTGATACTGCCTACACTTTATCTAATTCTTCTCTACTGCAGTGATGTTCACAAGCCACATATTGTATTATGTAAGACAACAAAAGGTCATTTTATGGGAAAAAAATTGTATAAAATGGAAAAAGATATTCATTGGTAAAAAACATAGAAATTGTTTTATTAAATATTTATGCTGCAGTTATTAAATATCCTTTCTATTGAATTCTGTATTGTGTTTAGGTTTGCTTTGCATTTGGCCTTTGTTGCTGTTGGTTGCTTTGAGATATCTAATATTTTTTTTCAGCAACTCTATATAGTTCAAACAGGTAATCATTATTTTTTGTAGTTGATCCTGATATAAACTGATCCTTGGTTATCCGAGATAAATTGATATCCTCCTTATCCGATCCTCTGGATCAGGTATCAGCAAACTTTCATTGGCTTTTAGACCATTTCAGGAGGTCAAGAAGGCACACTAGTCCAGACTCTCTCTCGAGTCCCGCGCTGATGGCTCCGCTCTCCACCAGGAACGCCCCTGAAGGGAAATCCCTCTCCTCTGCAATGCATACGGAGGAGAGGGAATTTCCCTTTACCCTGGCAGCCGAAGTGTTAACACCAGTCGCAGTAAATAGGTAAGGGAGGCATACCAAGGAGACTCAAGAGCCGTGGGTTGCCGACCCCTGCCAGCCGGGATTAGGCTGATCGACCAGGGGGGCGTTAGGCCGGAACGGACTACTGGCTAGTCCATATCTGTCCTAAAGGCTGGAGTCTGCCAACCTCTGCTCTAGATCATGAAAGTTTTTCTGATGCTGGTGCTTGGTCTGGCACCAGCAGTAGGGGCTTGCTGATGAGATAAGTTCTTTGGCACCTATACTGAATGTACTCCCTCTGAGCCCTACTTCAGGCCTTCATCTTCTTCCTCATCCACAGCATGACCCCTATAGATGTCTATTGATTGAGGACCTGTCACTTCATTGAGTCACACCTGACAGTTCTTTCTCCAGTATGTCTTCCTGCTCTTCCTTCCTGTTCTCTCAATGTAGTCCACTTCCGTTTACCTCCTGCTGTGGTGGATGTTTCCCAAGTCCCACTCCCTATTAACACCTCTACGGTTTTGAGGCAAAGGATAAGAGTCTTCCTCATGTGGCTTCTAACATGAGTCGGGTGGCATTATCGATACTGCTTGTTTTTACAGTTGACAAATATGGTTCCTGTTTCTTTAGGCTTCAACAAGTGGCATGCATGCCTAATGATCTGCCACTGCCCTGGGTTAAAATCTTGGTGCTGTGGTGAGAGATAAGCAGTTACTGCTTTCATTTGCCCATATAAGTGGTCCAGAATATGTAATGTTGAATCCCAGTGGGTGGACCTGTCACAGATCAGTTTGGGGAATGACCTAAACTCTGATCAGACCCTTGCCTCTGGAATCTGG
Organism: Pyxicephalus adspersus; assembly: GCF_032062135.1. Classification (NCBI taxonomy): domain Eukaryota; kingdom Metazoa; phylum Chordata; class Amphibia; order Anura; family Pyxicephalidae; genus Pyxicephalus; species Pyxicephalus adspersus. The sequence goes on from NC_092859.1 coordinate 7,062,215, forward strand.
TTTGAACATGCTGTTGTCTCAAGGATGTTCTGTACCACGTGCATTTGCGGCTTTTTTGCTCATGGAGCAATCTGTGGCTGCTTTTGTTGGACCTGCCAACCCATCATATTGCTCTGCTGCACACCTCCTTACTAAAGATTGGAAAGCCAATGGTTTCTTGGTCCTATCTTGGAGTTCTCAGCCCACTTCCACATCCAGCTCATATTCTGTATACTGTACTGAGCTTTTTCCAATGGGCAGGAGTGGCTTTAGTAATGGGCCCTATACTGGGTTGGAGCTGGCATAGAGCTAGCCGACGCTGTCTGGAAAGCTATCAGTAGAAAGTGGTACTTTTGTGAAGATAGAAAAGAAGAAGATTCAAAAGAGGAGCCAAACATGGAGCTCATTTTACTGGGTGATAACAGATCCCACTGTATGGATGTGTCGGTGCCACGCAAGACATTCAGCCAATAGGCAATGAAGGACAAGAACTGGCCCTGTTCATAGCCACTGTTCTAGGTATCCACCGTCACCTGGCACCACAGTGCAAAATTTCAGGGAATTAGATGTATTATTGGCTACCTGTTCATAGAGTGCATGGACAGCTTGATATTTTCCAGTGTTCCTGAGCACGCTCCATAAATTATTTAAAGGAGCTGGCTTCCACCAACTTATAAGACATTGGACCACCAGTAGCTTGTTAATCCAAAACCTCAAGGCATGCCAGGGAAAAACTGGGAGCACACTTCTGTTTCCTGGGCAAGCATTCTTCATTGAAGGATGGATGACTACAAGATAAAGAAGGAGACGGAGGAAGACTATATGGGGGAAAGCAAGGATGGCTCTTCCTGTACACCTATAGTGTAAAATTCCCGCCTTTATGATGACTGACCCCCGTGGGCAACAATAGTAGCAGAAACAACATTAGGAGTAGTAAATTCTAAACTCTTCACAGAAGGAGATAGAGGATGTGGACAAGCCAGGATTTTCTTGGCACAGTGTTAAGTAAATGAAGCTTCTTCATGTGTTGAATGAGGGGAGATTTAAATCTATAAAATGTGTTTACAAATGTTGCACACAGCAAAAGATATATCATCAGAAACAGGCATAAAGATTCTAATACAGTGGAAACCTAATGAACTAAACCCCCATGGCTTTGAGCTCTCAGAACTGTCATATCGGCCTTCAGAGTTTGGATTTTGTCATATAGTGCCTTCCTTGTTCTCCCCACCACTATCACCCGACCTGACCAATAAAGCAAATTCTGACGTGTTTCTCAAGGATTTGCATTGGGAATTGCTACATCAGTCAAGACTTCTAGATTACCTAATGCTCAAATTGGTAATCACTGACATTGTAGTTTAAATTTTTTTGACATGTTGATGGATTGCAGAATATCTTTTTTGTATTTGTTACATAATACCAATCTATCTTTTACCTCTATACCCTGCCACAGAATCCTTTACTTTTTGGCCCTTGGGGAGCAGTCTGATAGATTCTCTATTACTTTGCAGTATCAAAGCTGACCTGCTTCCCCTCCACCTCAATATATTTCTCTTGACCAGTCATGTAACCCATCATAGTGGTGGACCAATGAGAATCTGTGGCTGGTCATAGCCTTGGAAACATACCTGAAGGGCACAGGAGCCCTGGCTTTTACTTTGTGTCATTGGCCACTTATATTTGGAGCCTTGTATTGTGACTCCACCAATGCCCTTGTTTTCATTGAAGGCAGACATTGAGGTGGACAGCTTTAAACATGGCCCATGGGGGACTCTGTGCTATTTTCTGGCTCAGTAAAAGCCAGCATAATAAATCATTAAAAACTGTCAATAACAGGGTTTAATGATTGTCTATATTATTGAATCTCTATAGACAATATCTATGTTGTTATACATAAAAGAAGCTATCGACGAGGATGGGATTCGAACCCACGCGTGCAGAGCACAATGGATTAGCAGTCCATCGCCTTAACCACTCGGCCACCTCGTCACCTTGTGTAACTCAAAGTTGCAATAACAAGATAAACAAATTTCAGTTTGTGTAATAGTACCTAAAGGAGCCTGCAGAATTCTGTAAAAAGGTGGTATGGACAGACAAGACCAAAGTTAACCTGTATCAGAGGTTATCTCGGCCCCTGAACTCAGAATGTTACATACTTGTGACTCCTGCACTCTTAGCAAACATAATTTTCCCAAATTGCCAAAGTACCTTGCAGTACAGTCTTCCTTATCACTGCCCCTTTGCCATCTTTACCAACAAGACAAAACTTCGTCGGGCCTATAATGCTGTGCTCACCATGAGTGATAGCAAGGGGAAATGTGGAGATTAAAAAGAACTGCCCAAGATCCAAAGCATTCCAGCTCATCTGTTAAACTTAGCAATGGGGGTGTTATGGCTTGGGTACGTATGGCTGCCACAGATACTGGCACACTTATCTATTGATGGTGTAACTGCTAATGGCAGCTGCAAAATTTATTCTGAGGTGTATAGAAAGTATCTTATCTGCTCAAATTTCGGTAAATGCCTCCAAACTCATTGGCCGGAGCTTCGTCCTTCAATAAGATAGTGATCCTATATGCAGTGCATAGGTCTGACCCCTGCACTATGTATGTTATATAACCCTGAACTCAGAATGTAACATACTTGTGACTCCTGCACTCTTAGCAGACATAGTTTTCCCAAATTGCTGAAAGTTAAAAAGGCAGAAGCCATGTCCTAGCTGTGCTAATCATGAAGATGAAAATATGCTTAAACCTTCATACCTTTTTAATGGTTACTTTACCTTTATACTGGCTTTTTACTATATTTCACACACAAAAATCCTTTATTGTCGTCTTTTCAATTTTCTCCCAGCTACTTTTGTGTCTTCAGACAAAACATAGAATGTGACAGTATTGTTTCCTTCAGCCACAGCTCTCTTGTGATCACCGGATAGCTGCTATGAAAACTCAGACTCTTGAAGAGAAAAATGATTTTTACACAATCTGCAAACAACAACAGTACAGATTAGCCAAAAAGAAAATAGAAAAAAAACAAAAAAATTCAGGCAATGGGGAAAGGAGGAAGTTAGGAAATTAAATTGAATGCGAGTAAAGGCAATTTTATACATAATTTTCACAGCTGCTATCTAGGAACAGAAGTCTGTGCAGATTTACTGTTAGATAAGATAGCTAAAGGATGGCTTGAGTCAATTTAACCCTTTCAGGCCATAAAAAAATGTCTACTAAAAACACTTCAATTTTCCCAGATCAATCTAATAGACATTGAGCCTGATTTAGTAAAGCTCTCCAAAACTGGAAAAGATGCACTATTATGCAAGACTATTATGGGTGAACCTGGATAATACAGCAAATCTGGAATAATTCCTATTATTGGGCAAGTCTTTTCAATCATGGACAAGATCCATTCCTGGTTATCTGGATCACCCAGGTTCTCCCATGATAATCTATCTTTCCCAGTTTTGAAGAGCTTTATTGAATCAGGCCTACCAGGATTTACTTCACTTATGATGTTGGTCACCTCTCTGCGTCAGAGAATTCCAAAGTGTATGTATTGTTACAGAAAAGGTGAAGATGGTCTATGGTAAAGGATTCATCTAGTAATCTGAAGACATTTTCATTTTGCCTTGTTCTTACAGAAAATGACAGTGTACCTCCTGATCCCTTCCCCTCAAGTTTTATAGCTGTATGTGTGCAGATTGAGATATTCTAAACCTCTACTGTCTCTGATTGCTGGTCTCAGATTGTTTTGAGGGAAATGTACTAATATTACTTTGCTGGTGCTCTTTGTTCTCCTTGCTGGTGAGGAAGCTGCATCTGTGGACCTGCAGTGCAAGAATCTCCCTGCATTTTCTTCATCACCTCTATGAATCTGTTCCTCCCCACCTTTTCTGCTCCTTTGTAAATATCCAACCACCAGTCATCCGATCACTAGTCATCATGTTTGAGGAAGTCCTGCTCCTCGACCTGACTGGTCACCTTTACACAAAGGAACAATGCAAAACAAGCTATGGTAAACCTGTATTAGGGAGAAGATTAGTTGCAGGGAATCCTCCCTGCCACATAAAACTAAACACGTCTTCTTCGTTGGGTGTAATATCTGCCACTTATATACTGAAGTCTGTCAATCAGGAGATTTATGTTAAATCACATGGTACCCTATGTAGATGTTTGGTTGTACAGTACCAGGGTTAAAGTGGAGATCCCGGGTTAAAGTTCATCTGATGTATCTGACATCTGTTCATGATTAAAGTTTATTCAACCTCTAATATATACTGTATAACATTTATTACCTGGTATTAAGGAAAACCCCTGGCATGTGTATTGTATCTGACAAATGTACTCTGATTTTGTAGTGGTGGTGATGTGCATGCATTCCGTGTTGATGGGTGGTGAAGAACAAGGACTGCTTCTAGAGTCAGCCCATGACCTGCGTATGACAGATGGCTCTGTGGTATTCATCCCCTACGACACCTTGCAGTACAGTCTTCCGTATGACCGCCCCTTTTCCATGTTTACCAACAAGTCAAAGCTTCGTCGGGCCTATGATGCAGTGCTCACCATCACTGTCACCTCTCAGCATGGAAACTTCTATGAAGCATTCCAGGATGCTAAATCTAATGAAGAGATTCCACGAGATCTTGACCCGATGGAGGTAATATCCCCCAGCTCCAAGGAAATGCTCATTCACTTCTTTACAGGCTCATATCTAGTTATATAACGTTAGAGGTAAAATTATTTAATCAGAAAAAAAACATCCCAGGTGCACAAAAAAGTTGTGCAAAGTCCTATAGTTTGTTTTCACTAAGAAATAAGCACTTTGTGTTTTTAAAGTGTGAACATGGCACTAGTTATTTAATATTCTGTTGATTAAAACAATTGGAAGTTGAAAAAAGGAGGAGACGCTAATATGTATCACTTTGACCTGTATGTGAAAAATACACTTGAGCTATTGAGGTCTTCACACTACAGGTCTAATGTTAATGTATAACTAAAGACCTATTTTCTTAGATTTGAAGTGGTGAAGAGTGCTAACCATTGGCAAGTTTTTATTGCTATTTAAGACTTTTTCACTCTTTAATTGCCCTGATTCCAAATGATACTGACTGTAAATTCAAAAGGTGCCACCATACCAGGAATAGAGAAAACATTTTCCCATGACAATTTTCATTGAAGGGATTTCCCTTACTGTATATATGGTCTTATATTCACATCAGAAATGACTTTGTCAATTGGAATGCAAAATAAACTTTGTTTCAGCTTGGAAGAAACTTAACTGCATGTCACGAGGTTAGCTATAGGTCAGTAGAGGGTCACCTGCAGGTCAGAAGGAGATCTGTTTCAGGTTAGACAGAGGTCAGTTGAGGGGTGAAAATGAGAGCAGCTGCTAGTAAAAGGAGGTCCACTGTAGGTCAGAAGTAGGTCAGTTACAGGATAGTAGGAGGACAGTTCAGATGTAGGTAAGTTGTGGGTTAGTAGGAGGTCAACTGCAAGCCAAAAGTAGAATAACCAGTTTCTGATTAAAGTAGGTCAGCTGTAGGTCAGATATATCTGAAAGAATAGAACTCTCAAAGTAATTCTAAATGCAAGCCTCATACATCAGCATTTCCCATCGACACAAACCAAAAGGCAGTGTGTGCAATGTGAAACAAGTAGATGTATTTTCTGTGTGAACTTGTGAACTGGGGTTATATCCCACATAATATATAGGCTAGGCCAATGTTTCTCAGAGTTTATAACACAGAGGGACTTTCAAGTCTTCAGGGAACCCCTTCTATAATTACTATATAAACAGCTCACAGTATATTAGTGTGGTGGTCAGTAGGAAGAATCATCTTAAATTGCTAGCCATTGGGAAGAATGTCATCCATACAAAAAGGCAAATAAACCATTAGTGTTACCTATACTAAGCTGAGAGTCACAAACTTCTCATGGTTCAAGGGACCCCTAGTAATCTCTGAAGAAACCCCAGGTTTCTGTGGAACCCTGGATTGAGAGATACTAAGCTAGGCTTTTATTACCAGAATAGCCACCAATATTATCAAGATGTGACTTTGGCATATCCTTGTAGACCTTCTAGGACAGGGGTGTCAAACTCAAATACATAGTGGGCCAAAAGTAAAAACTTAGACAAAGTCACGGGCCAAACTTATAACTAAAATAGCACTGCTACTACAATTCCCTGCGTCAAGAAAACAGTCAAATGCGGGGCTTAATGTTATTAGTGGCTGGAAGTCCTTCTTCACTGAAATAGCACCGCTACTACAATTCCCTGCATCTATGCAACTGTCCAATGCAGGGCCACGCATAGGCAGAGAGGCCGCTGGTCTATAGACCTCAGTGATGCCAGGAATTGTAGTAGCGGCGCTATTTCAATGCAGCAGCGGGCCAGCTGCAATTCATATTTAGGATTCCTTTGGGGGCCAAAAGAAAGGATGCTGCGGGCCAGAGTTTCACACCCCTGTTTTAGGAGTTCATGGGATTTCTATATGCAAATATATATACATATATAGATACATGGAAGACCTAAGATGCTTTGGGTGATGACCTTTTATATAATGTGTGTATTGCTAGGTATCTCCACTCTTTGCAACAATCTACAACGCCATCTACCTCATGGCCAGAGTTATTGAGAAAGCCTACAGATCAGGACAGAAGGTGACCGCCTCCTCCATAGAACGACATTCCCAGAACCTACAGTTGGAGGGCTTTGGGTTCCCAATAACCCTGGATGAAGATGCAGACTCAAATACCCCCTATGTAATTCTGGATACAGATGGAGAAACTCGGATTCTGACCCCTGTGTATACCATTAACCCATCCACAGGAGACCTCCACTATCTGAGAAAAATCCACTATCCTTTTAACCACCACCCAGGCACCGACTCTGACTGTTGGTTCGATCGAAGCTCGATCTGCATTGGAGGTAGGTCCGTGCGTGGGAAACTGGCATACAACTTTTAAATGTCTATTATCAACCAACGAAGGGCTTTACATTTTTGGCTTGACCAATATCCAAAATTTCCATTGTTGTTTTTGGTATGGGAGAAACAGAGCAAAATATTTTAGCAGATTTGTTATTGACACCAACCCCCCAAAAATGTTTCAGTGACTCTATATCACCATTACCATTTTACCAAGTATAGTTACATAGATTGAAAAAAGTCCATTGAGTTCAACCAATGGAAAAAAAAAAGGTTTGGTAAAATTGTCCATTTCAAATAAAATACTGGAACCTAGAGCTGTCTGAATATAAATGTAGAAATATATAACAATATAACCAAATGCCAGGTCACTCTGAAAGATCCAGCACTTATTAGTAGTCTTGGATCCCCTCTAGTTTCCCGCACATTCTTACCAGGCCATAGGCTTCCATTAGCAATGTCACCTATTATTTGGACATGAACAAATTTGCTTTGAATCTAATTTCACTCTTAAACTTCAATATAATTCTTACCATAACCAATAACTTCATCATAACCCTTGACCTAATCCTAATTTCAGCCACATTTATTAGAAAATTATGGCCCAATGGATTCAGCCCACATAATGCCTGCAGTTTCTATCGAAGTGTTTCTCGATCTTTCAACATAGGGGAACCCTTGAAATAACTTTCAGGTAATCGGGAACTCTATATAATTACTATATTCACATCTCACGGTACATTGGCTTTGTGGTCATTGGGAAGAATGCCTCTTACATTGCTGATTATTGGGGAAGCTGCCACCTCAGTCAAAAAATAGGTGATGTTGGTGGTAACTGACCTAAGAGCGATAAACTGCTCATTGCTCAAATACCCCTAGCTACCTCTAGAAGAACCTCGTTGAGAAACATTGTTCTATCAGAAGTGTATAGAACTTGTGATGGGGAAATCCTTTTTAAAAACGATGTGCGAAATTTGTAAAATTTAGATGAATAAATGTCCAGCAAGTAAATATTGCAATTATGGTGCATTTTTTTCTGAATAGATCCTGGTAGAGATTTAGTTTAAATTTTTTTAATGGGTTTGAGTTATTGGTGTAGTTTTGGCACAAAAAAAAAAGATCTTTATCAATAAGTAAAATTATTTGCACCCCAATTTTTCCCGGCAGGTGTGGACCCAGCCTTTGTGCTCCTGCTCTTCATCCTTGTTGCAAGCGTTATTTTCTGTGGAGCATCTCTCGCCTTCTACATAAGGTATGGTGCTGCACCGGTCACAGTGGGTGGGTATGTGCACAGGGGAGTTTTCCAGTCTGTGATCAATAAAGTAACAGTAGTTGAGAGTTTTAAAGAATACTGGTAAAAATACACAAGGTACTATGTGCCATCCTGCTGCTGAACATATTGATCTTTTGGATTCAGTTACAGCAGGTACATTCTCAAGGCAACATGGGCTGGAACCTAGTGCTTGATGGGTGTCCGAGGGGTCCCAGCTACAACTTTATTCTCCTGCAGAAATTAAATGCAAATGGTGTGGTTTCCTTGTGCATTTTGTCATCCTTAGGAATATTGTCAAAGCTTTGGTTGACCAAAGCTGCTACGTTGCTCCAGGCCCAATTTGCTCTAAAACCCTTTGCTTTAATTACTTAATGAGCTATTACCTGGAACAGGTATGCTGCAAGCATTGTAGTCAATGTGGGATAGGGTCCTAGGGACAAAAGACCAAAGTGTGCTACCACCTCCACCACCCAACCCAACGTAAATTGAAAATCCTGCCCTTTCCTGTACCTCCTCCTGCTGAAGCACCCAAGACAGCCACTTCATCTATCTAATCCAGAGTGGCCCAAAAGACTAAAAAGCACAATATAAAAAAACTGTATAGCACATTAATGGACCAATAGGCAAATTGTAGTAGATGGTGAAGTGGACCAGAGCTGGGACTACAGAGCAACAATGGTACTTTTTAATGTGTAAGGTTTGGAATCCTTAAGATCCACTTTGGTTTAGAAAGATAAAATGATGGAAGCAAACAACCCAAAATAGAAAAAGGGATATAATGTCAAAAATTGGGGACAAAACATTTCATGTAGATGTTGGAGACACAACACAGTTTTACAATATTGTGCATGCCAAGCAAATTTTACACATGTAAAATTACCAAAATTGTTCTATGTCCTTTTCTTATTTGGCATCTTTCTATTTCATATTAATTTTGTTTTCAGGAGAAGAATTCAGCAAGCAAAACTTTCGAGAGGTCCCAATAAAATTATCCTAAATATGGATGACTTGGTCTTTATTCACACGCAGAGCAAAAAGGTTAGACCTCCATGGCTGGTGGGAGATTTATGGAACGGAGAATAGAGTCAAAATCCAAAAAGTTATTTAGAAGATGTTTTGTTTACACAATTGTACACATCAGTCAATGGGGTCATATCAGGTTGGCCTTTGTTACAGCCAAGAATACAATTATAGAAGGTACAAGTTGAAGGCTGCATGGAGTTTTAAAGTTATTTCGGGTGCTGGGACTTGTGAGATGATCCTTACCTTACATCCATAGGATCCACAGTATCCAAGTAAGATTCAAAGCCTCTGTCAAGTGAGAGCCAATAGACCAAATTCCCCGATGTTCTATGTTTTGATTGCTTTTGTCTGACACTAGATTTTTGTTGCCCAAATCAAAAGGTCATCAACATCTTGGTTGAAATTCTTTTACAGGTGTCTTCCAATATACATTACATGATAAGGTTGTTTCGGATACATTTCAATGGATCACCAATTGGCCAATGACATTATTAATTTGATTTGATGTCTCCACAGTAGAACACATAATCCTTCCATCCTTTTATAACAGAGTAGGCTGCTTGGCAGAGATCTTTGGCTATACAGCCATTGTTTTAACTCAACCATAATGATCATAAATGATTGTTTTTGGCAAAAGTCATTGAAAGTCTGTCCTAGGCATGAGAAGCCATAAGAATACCCCTTGTGGAACTGACCCTTAGGATAACTTCGTCCCCAGGATGGATCATATACTTGATCTTGCATTTACGGTTCCTACCTAGAAATGGGGAGATAGGACAAAAAGTGTTGGAATATCCAAACTCTATGAGGGCTCCTTCATCTTCAAGGCTGGAAGTCATCAGCTGAGGCCCTACAGACACACAAGTTTTTAGTTGAGAGGCCTTTTTTTAGGCACATAGCCTTCTCAAAGGGGACCTGTTCCCCAAAAAGCCAGTCTTTGAGGAGGAAGGGCTAAGAGAGGACCCATCTTCTCCCTAATGAGGAAACTCTGTTCCAGGCTATGGAGGGATTTGATTTCTAGGGGTCTGCTGTAAAATCCAATTATATATGCTTGTTCCTGGTAAGGTCGGCTTCCTTTCAGTTCACATTAGGAAACTACAGTATTGCTGTGTGAGATATTCCTAGAATACTACTGTAGTACTGTTAGGCTGTTGCCAACTTGAACTGCTAAAAAATTCACTTGACCCCGACGTGATTTGAACACGCAACCTTCTGATCTGGAGTCAGACGCGCTACCGTTGCGCCACGAGGTCTGCCATACTAAATGTGTGTGTCTAGGTTTTGTGTAATTGTGTTTTATCATTGCTTAATAATTTAGGTAATGTTTATGTAGACTGTATAAAATATATAAAACACACACTACAATACAAAAACTATTTTAACTATATATTTCCCTACAATCCAGAGGCCACCTAAACAGTTGTGGCCGGTTAGCTCAGTTGGTTAGAGCGTGGTGCTAATAACGCCAAGGTCGCGGGTTCGATCCCCGTACGGGCCATCTCCTTTTGTTTCTGCTATTGTGTTTTACCATGAGTATCATGTCATGAAAAAAATAAATTTATTTGAAAAACAGCAAAATTTCCATTTCTCCTTCAGGACACAAAATAATTATATTTACTGCTACCAAATTATATCACTAGTTAATTAATTAAACACCTTGAACCTTTTATTTCTGTTTTTTAATTTCTTATTATTACTCGGTATATGTTAAGATGTTAGTTAAGTTGCTTCTATCTTTTTCTAGTTTCTCTAATTTTTTACTGTAGGTATAATTGTAAATATTTTATTCATTTAGGTGACTGCCTCTGAAATCTTCCCATACTCCAATGTCCTTATGGATTGATGGACTTTTTTTTAGAAAGTTACTACAAACAGCTATCACATTTCCCCAAGAAAAGTATCCCAAGCATTCCCCTAGTCTGCATAGTCTGCAAATGCACTGCAGTATATATTTAGATAGCTAGACATAAAATCTCAAGCTGCTTAGCTTGCTTAAATCATGGTGTTAATAATACCTTGGTATTCAATGTCTGCCCAGACCATCTGGGTATCCAAATAAGTGGCAAACTAAAACTTAAGATGTACAGGCCTCATGTAAAATTTTTGGTCCAGCTTTAGGAACAGGAGCCAAGGTAAGGTTTATAATGTGGGAAAACTAAACATCATATATACTTGAGTATAAACTGAGATTTGTTTGATCTGAAAATACCAATAGAAAAAAATCTTGGTTTATACTTGAGTATATGGATATTTACTTTCTCATTTTTTGTTTATTTCATCAGCTTGATGGCACTATGCCCTCATGTAAAAAGCATACAAAAAAAACTGTTATACCCTTTACATGATGACACAGCGCTTTACTGGTGGCCAGCAATAATGCACAAAAGAACATTTAAGATTCATCATAACTCAAAAGTTCAAAATACTTTAACTTGTAAAAAAGAAAGTGCAGGAAATGTTTTTATCTTTTTATGCAATACAGAATTTGCTTTAATTATGGATAAATATAATTAAAAATGTATGGGATCAATTGGAAATGTATATAAATGTACTATTACTATACTATTTAAAAGGCAAAGGGCAATAATGGCAACCTTGTCCTTTCTCTGTATACTGGTTTCTTTAATGCTATAAAAACATTGGAAATCATCAAAAATATTAACATTAGGATGCGTGCATTCACATGTAATTGTTTTGGGTTTATTTTTAGAAAATGACTGATGGCAGCAGATCCAGCTTACTAGGGAAAAGTGTAAGTGAAATGAAAACTCCCCGTCACTCGATCTCTGGTAAAAGCATGGCAGCAGCCACACCCTATACTACAAGTGTGGCTGTATATGAGGTAAGCTATTATTATCCAGTGGCAACAAATTGGTTTCCAGCACTTAATGATCATTTATTAAGTTAATAAAAGAATAAAAAAAATGGCTCCTGTTTTAGCACATAGCATGTATATACTGTACATACACTGTCAGGCGGAAAAAAAAAGTTGCACATTCTAAAATTTTATTAGCCCATCTTTAGCTTTGATTACAGTTGAGTTTGCTGTGGTTCCATTCACAGTTGCAATAATTTTCCCCCAAGTCTTGTATTGATGATGGGAGAGCACTGTGTAAAGTCTTGTCCAGGTCATCCCAAAGATTCTCAAGGGGGTTCAGGTCTGGAATCTGAGCCCAATGAATCTTGGCCTTGGTAATGGAATAAGCCCAGGTCACCAGGGATGAAAAAAAATCCATTGGTTCTTCAGGATTTTCAGGTAGTCATCTGACCTAATTTTTTAGGCACACAACATTGCTGAACCCAGACCTGACCAACTGAAACAACCCTAGATCATAGCTTAGTTCATAACCCTCCCCTTCCAGGCAGCCCTGCCTCCAACAGGCACCCCAAATCATAACACTGGCCCCACAGGTATCCCAAATCATAACACTGGCCCCGCAGGCAACCCAGAGCATAACACTGCCTCCACAGGCAACCCAGAGCATAACACTGTTCCCACAGAAATGCTGGAACATACCATTGACCTCTCAAGCACCCAAAAGCATAACACTGGCACACTGTGCACTCCAGATCACAACACTGTCCCTTCAGAGTTTATTTTTGGCCAGTCAATAGTAGTAGTCTATATTTATGGTAATTGCATATATAAATTTTTTGAGCCAGATAAATACAGAATAATAGATAGAATCCTAAAATAAAAGGTAGGGTTCTTGGTTTCTTTCAATACTCGTCTATTGTTCTTTGCAGGATCCAACCATATCTTTTTTCCATGGTGAATCATTTCAGCACTGGCAGCTTCATATTTAGTACCACTGCTTTTCTTTCTATACCTATAGGATCTCCATCTGACGAGTCGAAGATCTCGACCTTTCATTCGGCCAAGGACTGCTGTCCTCGGCTACCCCTTTATCTGGTTGTTTGAATAAATCTAAACAATGATGGTTGAGCTCATATAATCATTGTTCAGATTCATTCAGCCTGATTTGGATTGGCTTATTGGGTTGCTCTCACAGCTTTTCTTTCTGAACAGTCTATGTACAGCCCAGTCGTAATGTCACTGCTATTGCTTTAGGTCTTACTTTGGACAGATCCGTGGACAGAACATATTATTTGAGGTTCTCTCTTTCTTTTTCTCAGGGGGACTGGATATGGCTTAAAAGATTTCCTGGTGAGAAGCATAGCGATATTCGGCCGTCCACAAAGAACGTGTTTTGTATGGTACGTCAAAGAAGAAAATGTATAACAGGCCATTGGTTAAAAATATCCAACCCATCCTATCCCCTTTACCTCCATGGAAGGTCTAAAGAGAGCTGTGGTGGTGTGGTCTCAGTCAACCCAAATTTTTTATCATTGTCTCCATCCTATCAGTACAACCTGATCACTGAAAACATTTAAACATGTCCTCAATACTTATCCACGCCTTTCTATCCTTCTATCTGTCCCATAGTCTTTACCTCCAAGGGGGATCCAATGAGAGTTGTGATGGTGTGGTCCACGTCAACCCCAATTTTTTGGAGTTTTCTTCATCCTAACAGGACAACCTCAACACTAAAAATGTTTAAGCATTTCCTCAACATTCTCCTGTCCAGTAAAACTGTCACGGTCCCTTCCGTGACAGAAGTTTGAGGATCTGTCAGACAAGCTGCATATGTGAATATCTGACAGCCTCTTTGGTTTTACTTGTTTCTGTGTTGTTGTTTGTAATGACCACTCCCCTTACATCAGCTGCAGGTGCTGGTCATTACTGCTCCTCCATTTAGTCTAGCCTCACACTTCATGCTGTGCGGTTGATATTCACTGCTGGGTTGTGAATAGCTGGAGTGTTGAGCTATCCTGTGTTCCTGTTGATATCTGCTAAGATAAGTTGCTTTACTTTTGGTGTTTTGGTGTATTGGTGTTTTGTGTTATTCAGTTGTTTACTAGGCCTCAGGGAGACACTGGGTCCTTCATAGGGGAAGGAACCAGCAGTCTCAAGCCAGACACTACTGCCAGGGCTATTCAGGGCTAGTAGGGCCCAGGTTCCTGAGTATGAGCTTTCCTACCATCAGGGGATGCTCATACGGTTAGGAGTTAGGGTGAGGTTAGGGTGTCTGCAAGGGGTGACCATTCCCTTTTCCCTAGTCATTTGAGGCCTAGTAGTATATACACCTTTCTGTTTCCCTCCCCTCCCTGTTATACGTGACAAAAACCTTATCTACGTCCTTCTATCCTTCTATTCCACCTCCAAATACCAGCTCATAGTCTTCCTCTTCCACTTTCATTTACCTAATTTACCTCTTAAACTAAAAGCTTGTCCAAGCCTTCCTCTAAACTTTTAGCAGATACAATTGTTTGATCCGTACATCGTATTTAATTATGAATTGTGTGTTTTGTTCCTCAGCTCCGTGAACTTCGCCACGAAAATGTAAACCTGTACTTGGGTTTGTTCAGTGACATGGGTGTCATTGGAGTGGTGTCAGAACATTGTTCTCGTGGAAGTCTTGAGGACCTCATTCAGAATCAGGACATGAAGCTTGACTGGATGTTTAAATCATCCCTTCTTCTTGATCTCATCAAGGTAGGAGAAGGATACTAAACAATAAAATCCTTACAGACGTCATGCCAACTGGTGTTTTCTGGGTCATATGAAAAACTCCTATTTGAGGCCCAAAATATAATAAGGAATGCAAACTAAATGAAGCCTTGTCATGACATAGAAATAAACTGCAATTCTAAAATGATATCATTAGCAGGGTATTTGATTTTTTTAGTACTGTAAATCTGTGTATATCCTCAAATCTTAAGAAAATATATTTGTGCCTGGAATATTTTAAATAACTAAATAAGGGAAGTTTAGAGATTGACCTAAGTGAGTTTGCATGCACTTCAAGGCCAATTTACAGATAATATTCATAAAATTATATTTGTATGGTCATTTTCAGGGCTTGAAGTTCCTCCATCATCGTGAAATTGTTCATGGGCATCTGAAGTCTAGGAATTGTGTTGTTGATGGGAGGTTTGTGTTGAAATTAACAGACTACGGAATTAATGAATTGTACGTAGCTCAAAGAATTACTGCAGCAGATCCCCAACATGAAGGTACAGAAACAAACATTTTTTTAGATGTAGATGTGACTTCCACTATCATGATATTGATCAAGGTCTAAAAAATGGATTAGAAGGGCAGATTCTCATACACATGGATGCAGTGTTTTGGAGCTTTCAATCTATCAATTACTAATTGTGATTTTGATCAGCTAGACTAATGCAAAAATGACAACCACAAATTACAACCAAATCTCTTTATTTGGGATTATTCCCTGGTAGGAACATGTAAATTAATATGTTTTTATAGAGGCCCATTTTGTTTGTTATATTCTTTGTGATATTGATAGTAAAGAGTCCACCAACTGAGAGCCTACAAAGAAAGGAAAGATTGTTAAGAGGGATTGTTGCATGATATTCTATGTGCAAAGTGAATTGTGAAGTTTCTTGGGCTATTTTGCCTGGAAACAATTTACAAACTTTTTAAATGTTGTCAGTGGATCCCAATGACAGTCTAGTGGGGGGGGGGGGGGACTTGATATTCAATGTTGCTTATTTGTAGGGCTAATAGGCAAATTATTGCCCAAAAAATATAGCCATCTTGGACATATACCAATGTTAAAATTATGTTAAAAATATATACATAAAGCTCTTTCAGATTACGGGTCCTTTTGATACACCAGGCTGACCAGGAGCAAAGACTATGTACTGCATTATAGGTCGTTCCTCCTAGTTCTCCTGGTGGAAAACTCGCAATCTTTTTGGCCAATACAGAGTTTTATCTTAAACTCATAATAGTGTCAAACCTGAACCTCATTGCTACGTTTAGTGTTGATCAGTAGTTAAATCTATTCTCATTTTTGAGGTGGGATATGAAAGGTGCTGCGTCATATGTCGGTGATATGTAAATACTGTGTAATAATAATAAATAGCATGGAGGCCACAATCAAAGCTTTGCCCCCCACCACCATCTCTTTATTTAACACTAACATAAAGGTGGTAACCAGACATCTTCCAGACCTGAATTTTGAATTTAAATTTTGATTTCAGATTTGTTCTGGACAGCACCTGAACTCCTACGTGATCCACTGGTAAATCATAAGGGAACCTACAGAGGGGATGTCTACAGTTTTGCCATAATAATGCAGGAGGTTATCATACGAGGAGGTCCTTATTGTATGCTGGAACTTTCTGCTGAAGGTAAGACTTTAAAAATCAGTCAAATCCTGGCTGTCTTACTAGAAGTATTTGGTTGTATTATCATGCTATCATTTTTCCCATACTATATTTCATTCCTATATATGAACCTAATAGTCATAAAACCATAAAATATGATGAACACATTTCTTTAAAAAAAGCCTCCAGTAATTTTTAAGCTTTTTTATTTTGATTTTACCCATGCTTCTTAGAAATAATCCGTAAGGTTCGCCGTCCTCCCCCGCTTTGTCGCCCTTCGGTCTCCTTGGACCAGGCTCCTCCAGAGTGTATCCATTTAATGAAGCAGTGTTGGAGTGAACACCCTGAAAGAAGACCCAACGTTGACCAAATCTTTGACCAGGTAAACCTATTGATCATTTTGCTTCTTTGTTTTTTAATAGTACCTTTATTTAAATACTTAATACCTCTTGCATTAGAACTTTTAGGCACACAAACTTCAAAAGCTGTTTTATAAACCGTTCACGATCCAAACGTAGACAAGTTTGTTCATTTGTACTTGTCATCAAAACAGTAATACAGAAGAAGCTTTCCAATGGGGCACTTGCTTGCGTGACAGCTGTTTTTTTCTTATTTTAGAGACAAGTCTTAAATCTTAAAATATTCCTATATTTTTGTACCTACCAACATCTGGGGGGTAGATGGCAAAAAATAGAACCTAACAGGGGTTGAATAAAAAAATCCCTATGCTAAAGTAAAATAAAAAGTAGAGCAAAAAAGTATTTCATTCCCATTACCTTTTACATTTCTTTAATTGTTCTCTCTCAATCTAGTTTAAGACAATAAATCGTGGACGCAAAACAAACATCATTGATTCAATGCTCCGAATGCTAGAACAGTATTCTAGTAACTTAGAGGATCTTATCAGAGAGAGAACCGAAGAGTTGGAAGTTGAAAAGCAAAAGACCGACAAACTCTTGACACAGATGCTTCCACCGTGAGTGGGATAGAAAGTGGACAAGATCCCTTGTGTTGTGATTGTGCAGAGACCTGCTGTATGTGTTGTAGAGCAAGTCGTCAACATTATTTTCCACATTTTATTGTTTCTGTTTTTGCCCCAGGTCTGTAGCTGAAGCTCTGAAGACAGGTACTCCTGTGGAGCCAGAATATTTTGACCAAGTCACAATTTACTTTAGTGACATCGTTGGTTTCACAACCATCTCCTCCCTCAGTGAACCCATTGAAGTTGTTGAACTTCTCAATAGTCTCTACACACTTTTTGATGCAATTATTGGATCCCATGATGTCTACAAGGTAAAAGCATACTCTTATTCCCAGTTTTTTCTTATGGAAATGACTAAAGAATTAAGTGGTGTGTTTCTTTCTGGAAAGGTGGAAACCATTGGTGATGCCTACATGGTTGCTTCTGGACTTCCAAAAAAAAACGGGAATCGCCATGCAGCTGAAATTGCCAACATGTCCCTGGATATCCTTAGCTCTGTGGGATCTTTTAAAATGAGGCACATGCCTGAAGTCCCTGTCCGGATACGCATTGGACTCCACTCTGGTAAGAGGAACCCCAATAACTCAACATATTTGATGCATTTATCCAAGGACCAAAACCTTGAATTTTGAGGTCTTGCCTGTTCAGTTTTTTTATGTTATTAGTTGTTACTGGTAGCCCAATAGAATGCAAACCAGGGGATTCAAAGTAAGTGGGACTTTAAAGTGACAACATAACAATTAAAAAAAAGCCAAAACATTTATTTAAACATTGTAAAGTAGTACATCTATAGTACAGGAAATACGGTCAAATATAATCTATAGGTATTTTTAAACACCTTGCAATTATTGTGAAAGGATGATCCCAGTGGTAAAAAACTTTCACAAAAAATAAGTTGTTTTCATTCAACACATTTCAAAGAACTAGGTTGCTTCCTCAGGAATGAAAGACAAGGGTTCCATAATCTCCTGAATCTGCACAAAGTACCACCAACAAAGGAAAGAGGTAGAGGCTCATATGGCAAGGGAGATCTTTAGCATGATAGAATCACCACATCAGTATTCTGAAAGGATCACCCGAACAGCTACTTTCTGCCAAACGTGCCAAATGAAAATAACCTATTTTCTAGTGAAAGCTTTTTCCACTGGTTTCATCCTTCAATTACAAGATATTTAAAAACACCTATAGATTAGATTTTATTATCTGTACTATAGATGCACTATTTTACTATGTTTATAGTAAGTGTGTTTTGTTTTTTAAAATTGTTATGATGTTGCCCTTTAATGTCCCACTGTCTTTGAACCCCTTGTTTCTGCATCCTAATAAGGGATGGGGTACGTGTTTTTGTGTCTTTTACTTGGGGACTCACCCAATATACGTATGTTGTTGGTAGACCTGTTAAACCATTATGATCACACCAAATATCCAAACACATAATTGGCTGGCTAAGACAGGACTAGAGACAAGAAAAATTGGACTTTTGGGTTAGGGTAAATTTAATTGAGATGTTTCATGGTACACTTTGGCTTTAAATCTTTCTTCAACGATTGGGCCACCCCATTAGCTGTGAATATGACATTAGCTACTAGTCAAAAAAAACCTAACCCTATTGCTAACCCTAACCAAAGACTAAGAATTGGTTTCGTTAAACAACAAAGGCATGAAGTTATCATATCACCTAAACATGGTGACCAGATGGATTTATAAAACAAAGCCATGCAAATTTTTTTTTCAAGAAAATTTCATCTCAGCAGTCTGGGTGTCAAAGAGTAAGGCTAATTTAGTTTACACTTTGAATTGCCTCCCTAAATGCTGGAGAACAGAGAGTAAATTCTCAATTTTTTTTTTACATCACCAGGTCCATGTGTAGCTGGAGTGGTTGGACTCACAATGCCGCGATATTGTCTCTTTGGTGACACTGTCAATACTGCCTCACGTATGGAATCCACGGGACTTCGTAAGTTATTCAAAATTCTCTACCATGGGAAAATTAAGCAATCTTCATGCTATAGCAAAACTCTAAAACTAATGCATATCTGTAGAAAAAAGTTTATCCACTTACTACTACTACTGCTTAGATCTGAAGTGAAGCCACCACCTTCAGGTAGTGTTTATCTTCAGGGTACATTGAAGCCCTCTATGGTTGCTCCCTCTGACCCTTATATCCATATTCTGTTCTATAATGGATGGAAGTCACAAACAATTACATTCAAAATATTTTGACTGCCTACATTGAATTCTATCCTGTCTTCTCCAGCATATCGAGTCCATGTGAATGTAAGCACAGTGAACATCCTTCAGTCCTTGCAGGAGGGCTATCTGTTTGAAGTCAGGGGTAAAACTGAACTCAAGGTAAACAGAACTTCCACAATTTTTGTTATAATTATAAATGTTAAGAGGAGTCAATGCTTCATCCAGACTTCATGTATGGTAAACATTTTGTAGTAGCTATAGAACTTTCCTTCCTTCTTATTTTTGCAGCTATTAAAAATAGAAAGAATGAAAAATTTATGTTGTTCAAATGCCAAGCAATTTGTATTTCAACCCTTGAGCAACTGACCTCATGCAGTGTTCGGAGCCAGTAACAGAATAATAAGCTTCAGTAGCTTCCCATGTTATTTAAAGCAGCTGCTGACGGTCATGGCACACCAGCAATCTGTAGTGATATAGGTAAGTGTTGTAGCCACCTAAAGCAGGAATTCCGTACCAAAGTTACAAATAAACAGAGAGGTACAAAATTGCCGGTGTGGCATAGTTTTAAAAGAAAAGCTCAACCTATTGTAAGGCATAAAAAAGTATGTAACCAAGCAAACCACAGGTGCACATTTTGCTGAACTATCCATGCCTCCTAACGCGAGAACATTCATGCTAGAGTCACTCTAGAGTCAGATCTTTTTCTGTGACTCAACTGATGTTTCATGGGTGGTGGACCATCCTTATCCAGGGCTTAAGTCTGGGTGTTGCAAGTGACTGGCTTTGGTAATACTACAGCATACAAAGGCATTTTGGACAACTCTGTAGTAAGAGTTTGGTGAAGGCCCTTTTCTGTTCCAGCACAACTAATCAATGCGGATTGCATTCCAGGCCTTCTTAATATAATGGCAATGATTTTCCTGTACCCTGGTTGATGGGTGTGAATGACCCAGCATGGCTTTCAATGGTTGGCTTTCTTGGTGATAAAGTCTAAGACATGGATTTAGACTTTATCACATAAAGCTGTGAAGCGCATATATCTTTTGTTCAAGTTTATACTTAGATGACTATTTTATAAAATCTTTTGAAGAGTTTCTTTGGTTTAATTCATAGGGTAAAGGTGTAGAGGACACATATTGGTTGGTAGGAAAAGAAGGATTCAATAAACCTTTACCAACACCGCCAGATATTTTACCCGGGTGAGTACACTGCTAGTTGTGTATTCTGTCATTGCTCTAATAGTGAAACATTTAGTATCTGTACAACTCTGCATAACATTCCAGATGCCATCACTAGACCAGAGCCTTTCATCTACTCAACACCTAAAATGGTATTGATTGGTGATTGTAGATGTTCCTCCATGTACACTTGCATTCCTATGTAAATCCATAAGACATATTGGGTCACATGAGGCCATCACAAGAGTGGAGCTTCTCATCTACTCCATGCCTAAATGGGTATCTATTTACTCTACACCTAAATAGGTGTTGACTGGTGATGGAAGATGTTCCGCCATATACACTTTCATTCGTATATAAATCTATAAGGCACATTAGTTCACATGAGGCCATCACAAGATCAGAGCTTTCTATCTACACACCATTTAAGTGGGTATTGACTGGTTATGGAAGTTCCTCCACTTGCATTCCTACATAAATCCACATGGCATTTTTTTCCTACATATATCTGGCCAATCCTTTTTTTATTTTAATAATACAATATTTACACATTATTACACAGGGCCAGCAACCATGGAATCAGTCTAGAAGAGATTCCTGAGAAGAGGAGACAGAAACTAGAGAAGGAGAAGAGTATAGTCCAAAATCAGAAAATGGTATGAACCATGTCCACCATGATCCGTACAGAAGCTGGAAGTTCTTTTGGGTTCTTTGTGGATTTCATTACATATCTCCTATGAAAGCCTCAAGATACAATTTTCAGTTTTTTGAAGAAGTTGCTCCAAGCAATGCATAAATCCAAAGATGACTCTTACCTTCAAGATACAGATAGAACACTATGGTAGAAAATACTGTATCTTTTGTATTTAAACTTACTTTCACCTTTCAGATGAATATCTTTTCACAACTGTAGATTTCCCAGTCCTTCAAGCAATTGTTCCACCAAGCAAAGCCGTATGACCTGGAGCAAACTTCTAGCATGTAGGCTGATTTTTGATTTTGAGAATTTTTAGTCTAAATACAGTAATTCCATCTTCTGAGTTTACAAAGAAGATGGCAAGGTTTATCTAAATTTGGAATTAATTAAATTTGTTCCTACTGGTGACAAACATTTGTGACCATGTAAAAGAAGAATGTTGTTTTAGGAAGTGAATTGATCACTGCAAAAAGACTTTACTGAGTGTCTAAAAGGTCCATCATTACGTGTTGGAGTTTAGTCTTCTACAAACTCGGTCTTTATCAATCACTGATAAAACTAGATCATTTGGATTAGATTTTTCACCTGTGTTGATTTGATTCTCTAAATTTTATAACCTCATAGATTGTTAAACTTATCAAGTTTATGAAGTAGATGGTAATTCTTTCTTATTTTAAGATGGATGACCCTGAATGTTCCTACTAATGCAGTCAGTTGGTGGAGATTTTGTAGAAGAAAGTTGTTGCGTAAAATTACTTTTTCATTTCAAATACCATGTTGAACTTACTTCTTTCACCAGTCAACTATTCACTTTTAGTTTTCCCTACCCTGGACCTTCTGAGGGTTTTGAAGATCCAAGATCATTGTTTATGGTTGAACTGGATGGACGTGTGTCTTTTTCAACGTATGAAGCTATGTAACTATCAATTGTTCTCATGTTTAGATATCATGTGGACTCTTGATAGGAATAAAAAAAAATTCTCCAGTAATAATGTATGAATACAATATAATTAAATGTATTTTTAAATGCAACCAATGTATGTATTTGTATCTGTTTCAGTATAGGCCTCTTGTATTTTTTATACAGTAGCACATAAAATGGGGGGAGGCACAGACCTGGAGGTCAATCCGGTGTTCTACATACAGTGATCATACTAAAAAGAAAAATGATCAGGAGGATGAGTTTGTGAGCATGAGTGTTGCAGATGCTGAAGATGTTTTACCCAGCTCTTGATAAAATTACATGGGGTTTACATGGGGCAGGACCACCTTTGGCCATCACCAATCATTGAGAAAGCTTGTCTAGTTTTGAACTGATCTGGTCCCAATACCCGATAACCACTGGCAATAAAAATACTCACTGCCTTTTCATTGACAACAGGGTTTTTTAAAATTAAAATTAGTGTTAGCTGCCCATATATACTAAAGGAGCTAACTTTTGGTAGCTACAAAAGGATGAATAATTGGTTCTATCAGGGTTAAGTTGAATGTGGGATGTTTAATTTGGTCTGAACAACAACCATAGTGCTGGGGACATTTTTAGACAAAATAAGGCTTTAAATGAAATGAGTCCCAAATGTAAAGCATTCCAGTTCCATGTATCTCCTTCCATTCTAATAATTGGGGAGAAGGTGGGGTCTTTTGGAAAAACCCTAAAACCAGCCCTGGCAACTCTTTATAAACAGATGTAGATATGTTAATTTTGATAGCAGCTGATTTATAATACAGTTATGTAAAGAAAAAGAAGCCAATGGTCAACAAACCAGGTCAAAAAACAATCAAATAGTTTTTACAATCATCCCTCTACTGTCATATTTAACCATCTTCAGCCAATGCACATTATCTGACTCATAACCCTAAAATAATGTTTCAGTTGGTTCTTTGCTTCTTTAGATTGTTCTTCATTACCCTGGAGTGTAAAAAGATTGTAATTGAATTATTGTGTATGTATCAATGTAAATAAAACAAAATATGGCAAAATGTAAATATTTATACTTCTCTTCTAAGATATAAAAAGCTGAGCTTGCTTAGACAAGGACTGAATAGTAAAGCAATGGTGCCCAACAGGCTAAATAAAACCAATGTATGATAATGATGATAGTGTCACCACCAGCAGAAGGAACATTTCATTGGTTTCTTGAAAGGTTGTGAATGGCAATCACAAGTGATATGTAAGCAGAAATTGAAACCATGGCCATAGTCTGTAGATCTGCCATTAAGGTAACAATAATTGCTGTTGTTTTATTGTATTTGAACTCTGTCACCTCTGTTTACAGTAACTGGGTAATGAACACAGTTATCATCTGGGTACATTTAACAAGAGTTCAAAGTCAGTTTATGCTGCTACCATGTGCTTGTTGGTGAGTGGGGCTAGAAATATCTGTGTAATAGTAAATGGGCATGGAGAAGACCAAGGTTCTGTGTCTACAGGCTTTGGACTTTTGTTGATTGTACCAGTTTGATACACTTTTGAGATCATCCAATTCATTGGGGATCAGTGGAATGCCCCTTGCGCTGGGGTTCATTGGGATGAGTGTCCCCTTTACAATGGTGATCAGAATGCCAGAACAGCTAAAACTAACCTTAGTGTCTTGCAGATGGTATTGGCCACAAGCATGCACCATCAAACGGGAGGTAATCATCCACAGCTCGAAGAACCTCTGGTTCATAAACAAATGTATTGGACCTGCAGATGATCTCCTGACACTTTAATAGATGACCTGCCATTACCCCACCAAGTCATTCACAAGAGTTTCATTACAACTTAGGAAAGACAAATACAACTAAAGAGTTTAACATCAAAATAACACTGACGCCAACATGATTTGAGCACACAGCCTTCTGATCTGGAGTCAGACGCACAACTGTTGCACCTCAATGTCCTTATTGTTAGATGTCCTCTACTGTGTTTAGATCTTCAGGTACTCTCCGGCTGCCCTTATCAGTCCTAGAAACAGCTCCTCCATGGACTGTAGGAAGCATTTAAAGCATTTCTATATATTATTGCCCATATTCCAAAATAATGCATTTTACGATTGGGTGGCTCATTTGTTTTCTGTATGGTTCTTGCAGCTCATATAGTTAGTTTAGTTCCTGTCCAGTCTATAGTTTCCTCCAGTAGTGAAGACCATGTTACCTGATTTTTGTTAACCAATGCACCATCAGGGAAAATCATGCTGGCTGCCATTAGTACCAGAGAGCTGTTTCTATCTAGGGGGTCTTTGGGATGTCTCATATAAAGGACCTTGATAATCCCAATGGAAATATTGGGAGTGGGGACAGGATTTCAGTGCAGTGCAGAAGCACAGGATTAGAATAGACATCAAATCAGAGAATACCACTTTGATAGATGGTATTACCATAATGCTAATGATCTTCATACTAGAGATCTGTGGGTTACAATACAAATTGTTGACAGGACCCCTAACATTTAAGACAAGCTCCTTCACATCAAAAGTCACAAGAAGAGGTCCTTTATTCATCAGAATTCTTCCCTTCTTATTAGAAGCCCCCTTTCATTTCTGGACCTTCCTTTAAACCCCTACTTTGAACCAGTGTCCACAACTTCACATCAGAGTCCAACCTACACTTTAAAAGTTAACCTGTACATCAAAGTCCACCTTTGCACATCAGAGTCCTTCCTTTTACATGTATCCCAAGATACCACTGGCTGCAGACCTTCAGCAGCTCATCCCTGAGTGTAACTTTGTGGGCACATAATGTTGCAAAGGGAACCTGCACAGGAAATTCCCTAACCATTGTCTCACTTTTCCGGGCTCTAACAGATATTTTCCAATGCAGAGCCAGGAAGAAGAAGTCATTGGAAGTGGAAGATTTCCTCTTGGCTTTGAGTGTCCAAGAGTGTTTGAGCTCTGAGGCCCTACAGGCTCTTTGGAATAAGAGGCCCAGTTTTGATCGAGGCCTCTTGTTCCTATGCAACTGAGCATAATCTGAAAATACATATAGGAATCATCATTTGTTATAGTTATGTATTATTTAAACAATTCAATAAATATATGTATCTAGAAATGTTTCCCATAATGGAGCTGCATAATTCATTATCAAAACCAATCTGGCCTCCAACATAATTAGAATTTACTACTTTTTATAGCAGCCATAAGATTCCCAGGGGTTCTTTGAGCTGCAGTCAAATACCCCCTGTTTGATGGTAAATGGCTAGTATAAGTGGCAAAACTATCTGGCAGAGCTAGCACACCTATTCCATTGTATGTGCACCAGTGTAATGAGCATTCCACTGATCCCCAATGAATTGGTTCTAGCAGGAAATCCCTGAGACCTAAAAATAATTTCCTTTGGGGTAAGAAAGCTTGAAAAGGCTGATATTTGGATTTAAATGTGCTAATGTTACATCGAAGGTTCCATCAAAGTATAGATGTAACATTTTAATCCATTTATTTGCTCACTGCTGTGCATTCTAGAAGAAATGGCAATGTAAAATGTAGGAAGTTTATAAATCACACAATAACATTCCGCTGTGAGCAGGATTTGAACCTGCGCGGGGAGACCCCATTGGATTTCAAGTCCAACGCCTTAACCACTCGGCCATCACAGCTTGCTGAAGCAGTAGGTTCATCTTAACTACTCAGCCATTCCTCTTTTTCGGGTTTCATTGGTTTGTTTTCCAGGATACTTGGTTTGTTGACAGTCAAGCTCTACTTGCTAAAAATTTTAAGTAAACATGAAGTAAAAGTTTTCAGTATTAAGCCTTAGTTATGGAGATGACAAACAAGATAAATGCAACAAAAATATTCTTAAGAATATGTAACAATCCCCACCTGTATATACAGAGTGCTTTCTACCGCACCCTCTCTAATCCTAACCTCCCTTGAAGTGCATTCCTTCTATCTTTTCTGTCCCTTAAGCTACGTACACACTTCCAATTTTTATCGTTGGTAAACGAACGACGAACGATCCTGCACGATATCTGCGAACGATCGTATGGCACCGATCCTGTACCTACAGATAACGACACGATCGTTCAAAGATATTGTACACACGATAGATGCGATCGTTTGAACGATACAGGAAGTGACGTGCACCACAGGAAGTGAGCGAACGTTCGTTCACCACGCATGCTCAGACCATGGACGATCACTGAACGACCGTACACACGATAGATGGTCAACGATCGTCGTCCAGTCCGATCCGCCGGTCCGGTCCTTCATTTCCAACGACTATCCTCGTTCGTCGGCGTCGTTGGTTACTTTTTTTACGAACGATTTTTGGCCAATCGGTCGTTCGTCCTTCATTTCCAACGATAAAAATTGGAAGTGTGTACGCAGCTTTACTCCTTATTGTTGCTGTTGTCCACAACCCCCAGCCCAGTTTCACAATTTTGGATAACTTTGCCTCTTGACTCCCACATATTCTTTCCCATGACCCATCCTCCCTCAATCTCTGTGACTTTAATGTTGCAGTGGATGACCCCAACCATGTTTTCTCAGCTACACTGCTCTCCAAACCTCCTCCTTTGGACATAGAACACGGCCCAGACACATCACCAGACACACTTTAGACTTCTGCAACCTCATCCTCCTTGACAACTCCCCATTTCCCCATTCTGATCACAACCTCCTCAGCTTCAGGCTAACTAAATATTGCCCCCCCCCCCCCCTTTGCCACATACCACATACCACACACCACACCTAGTCAATAGCAGAAAGTTATCTGTAACCTTGACCACAACCTATTCTCAAATTGCCTTACATCCCTTACCCTGACTTTCTCTAAAATAACATCTCCTTAAAAAGCTGCCATGCAGTTCAACCACACTCTTTCTTTGTCTCTGGATAATGCTTCCTACCTGTCTAACCGGTCCTTTCAAGTTTCTTTCAGCAGTAATTACTCTTCTCCTCCCTTTTGGTGTCAGCCCTTGGACCCTGACATATTCCTAATAGTTAATAACACTGTTATTCGTCCCTCTTCTCAAGCACATTGTCTTGGTGTCACCTTCGATTCTGCCCTCTCCTCCACTCCCTATATTCAGAAACTTTCCAGTTCCTGTCACTTTCAGCTGTACAACATCCCCAAAATCCGCCCCTACCTGTCCCCAGAGACCACCAAACTCCTTGTACACGCTCCTATCATCTCTCGTCTTGACTACTGTAACCTCCTCCTCTCTGGTATTCCACTAACCCGACTCTCTCCTCTTCAATCTAATTTGAATGCTGCAGCCAAACTTATCCATCCTTTCCACCGCTCCTTTTTGTAGTTCTCTGCATTGGCTTCCATTTCATCTTAGAATCAAATCCTGTGCTTTACCTTCAAATCCCTCCACAGCTCTTGTCCCACTTATCTTTTCCACCCACCAATCTATTACCCCTTTCCTATTGTATGTTGATTGCCCACCTCCTAGATTGTAGAATTTTCTTTTTTTTTTCGGGCAGTTTTCCATTCCTCCTGTGTCACTGTCTGTCTGTCATTTGCAACCAGTACTTGTTGTACAGCACTGCATAGTATGTTGGCGCCATATTAATACTCTTTAATAATAAAAATAACAGCCGCTGTGAGCAGGACTTGAACCTGCGCGGGGAGACCCCATTGGATTTCAAGTCCAACGCCTTAACCACTCGGCCATCACAGCTTACTGAAGAGCTTGGTACGTCTTAACTACTCAGCCATGACACATGAGCTACTGACAGTCAAACCCTATTTGCCAATAATAAATAGAAATGAAATGAAAATTTACAGTATCAAACCTTGGGTATGAGGACGACAAACTGTCTAGAAGGTGTGCCAGCATCCTGATCTTAAGATTGTGAAAAGGCCATGCCATGCCATGCTTTAGGGGCTTGGTATGTCCAAAAGGAAAAGTAATACACACTTCTTGCCCCTTCCTTCTTTTGCCATGGTGATTAAGAATTCTAGTGAGAAACGCAACAAAATAGTCTTATCAAGAAGTAACTAAGGTTTTAAAAGCCCCCACCTACATACCTATGTAGCTGCAGGCACTGTGGTGTAATAAATCCTCAATTTTTGGTATACGACATTATACGCATTATAAATTTTAAGTCTAAACACAGAATTTCCAAATCAACCATCTTAGTGAGTTTACATAATTCATATGAGTTTACAATTGGAAATACTAAAATTTGTTTCCAGGGAAGTTTTAAAATCTATATATAAAAGTAAGGAACAGAAGATACGATAGAGATCAAATGCTTGACAGGGCACAGGGAATGTACTGTATAGCAAGTACATGATGTACAGGATTTTGTGGAAACTCTCAGGAAGCTCTGAAATATGCAATAGTGGTCAATAGAACACAACAGAAACATATTTGAAAGTCAAAGGGTGAAGCACATGTATATTGTTCATGGGTGAATCAACCGTCCAGTGTTTGACAGGCATCAAAGAATATAAAATGTATATCATATACAGGATGTTGTAAAAAGGGAATGTATTACACGGGGGAACAATTTTGAACAAATTTTTTGTTGACTTCAATTTTTAAGCCTATTTACAATAAAATAACTCTGCTGATTCTGAAAGTGCAGTTCGTTTTCTTCTATCACGTCAGGTTTTTTTTTTCTATCGCTAATAATAATGCGATTACTGTAGCATGGATTTGTGTAGGCTTTCCATTTACACACAAGTGTGGTCAGAGGTTGTGCGCTGCTCTATGTAGTGAATAAGTAAACTTTATTTTCCTACTTACACACGTATTTTATTTCTTTGAGATCGTGTCTGGCTCTGCTGTTTCTCGTTGTAAGTGCCTAAACAACCCTGATTCATTTTGTGGCAGTTGTGGCAGTTGTGGCAGTGGATGTCATATCTGTGGCAGTTTCACCATTCCCAGTCAAAGAGCGAACATTAGCACATTTGTAGAGCAAGACTATTTGGCATATTTCAAAGGTAAACTTGGTGATCAAGATAAGTCTTGGGCCCCTCATAAGATGTGCAGTGTGTGGAGGGTTTACTGATGTGGACAAAGGGAACACATGATAAGATGCCATTTGGTACACCTATGGTTTGGCGAGTGCCAGGAGATCTTTTCAGTGACTGTTACTATTGTTTAATGAAAACTTCAGGATGTAACAAGAAAAATAAATGTAAACTAGAGTATCCTAGTCTCCCATCGGCAATACGCCCAGTGGTTCATTCAGAGGAAATCCCAGTGCCGATTTTCGTTACACTCCCCTCTCTTGAAGAACATGATTATGATGATGAACTAGGTGACAACAATGGTGAAGAGTTTGAAATTGAAGAGGACTCTGTTCGTAAGGGATGTGATCAGCATGTTTTAGGTGATTTGGCACATGATTTGGGACTATCGAAGAAGGCTTCAGAACAGCATCAAGACTGCGTGAGAAAAACTTACTTGAAAAAGGAACGCAGGTATCGTACTTTCGAACCAAAAAATTTGCATTTCTGTAAAATTTAGAACTGACAGTGGCTTTGTGTATTGCCATAACATACCTGACTTAATGGAGGAATTGGGTATTCCAATCTATAACTTACCTGAATGGTGACTTTTCATCGATAGTTCAAAGCAGAGCTTAAAGTGTGTCCTCCTTCACAATGGCAATATATTTGGTTCAGTCCCAATTGGCCATTCAGTTTTTCTTTGTAAAGAATATGATGACATAAAGAGAGTCATTGAGTTGTTGCAATATCAAAATTGGTATGCTTCCTTCTTGGTCAGCAAGGCAGATACACCAAGTATCTCCGTTATCTGTGCATGTGAGACAGCAGAGCTCGTGAGAGGCATTGGGTGGAAAGGAACTGGCCTCCAAGATCTGCCCTAAAACCAGGTGATCTAAACATTCTACATGAGCCACTTGTTTATAGAAAGAATATTATATTCCTGCCTCTGCACATTAAACTTGGTCTGATGAAGCATTTCGTTAAAGCTTTGCCAACTGAAGGAGATTGTTTCAAGTACCTGATTTTGGTATTCCCTAGCCTGTCATTTGAAAAAACAAAGGCCGGTGTGTTTGATGGTCCATAGATTCGCCAGCTCATCAAAGATGAACATTTCATCAGGACAATGTCAGAAGTTGAAAATAATGCTTCGTTATCATTCAAAGCCATTGTCAAGGACAAGAAACACGAGCAAATAATTACACAGAAATTGTCCAGAAACTCTTGGAGAACTACAAAATGCTTGGTTGCAATATGAGAACCAAGGGGCATTTTCTGCACAGCCATCTTTCAAGTTAGAAAACTTTGGTGCAGTCAGTAATGAGCAAGGTGAAGGATTTCACTAAGATTTGAGGGTCATGGAAGAACGGTATGAGGGTAGATGGGATGTACATATGATTGTCCTAACACTGAACACTCCAGGAAAAGCTATGGGTGTAAATGTTTACCTTAACCACTTAACCAATTCATTTTCATATGTTTTACTGTAAAAAAAAGGTCATATAATAACAATAAATCCCTTGTATGAACAAAAGACATTTAAATAAACAACACATTCAAGTTATTTCATTATTTTTTCATTGTATGACAAATTTGTATTTGACAAAAATGGAGGGTACCCTGTATTGTAAAAACAGGATGTGATAGCAAACAACTGGGGTAATTTCTAGATACACTAGTAAAAAAACAAGTGTAAGATCTAACTCAACAAAAAATGTGTTCCCCAGTGTTATGTATATTGTATGCAAGATGTGGACAGTGGGGGAACTTTGGAGCCAAGCACCAGGAGGCAGAAGGTGGTTAGAAGTCAGGAACATGGCCTTAATGTCCATGATACTAAAGTGTGTATTAATTGTTGGGGTATACATTTGATCCTGATTAAAAATTCTTTCTGGCTACTTGCTTTATATATATATTTATAACCACTGGTCTAGTCACCATTGGTAGTTTCATATGGGTGTTATCTTGCTGTTGATAGATCTAAAGGGGTTTGTACAATCAGATCACAGGTTATGTAGTATGTATTTTCACTTTTTTTGTTAACCATATTCCTTTCATTAATTTAGTTTTTGTACCGCTAGTATCTACCCAGCTACTATGTCCTCTTTACAAGACCTCATATTGTAGAGGTGGCCTTGTTGGGTTCAGTCTATTAGGGGGGAGTCTATAGTTGATAAATATGTGTAGTACAAAATTTTGATATGGTGTTTAAAATGTACTTTGACATTTGATCAATACATCCAGTACTGTAAACAACTTGCTTTCACAAACAAAGATGACCCCGACGTGATTTGAACACGCAACCTTCTGATCTGGAGTCAGACGCGCTACCGTTGCGCCACGAAGTCAGCTGCTCAGGTGTGCAGGTGTGCAGGTGTGCTCAACTTTTTTCTTCTACTTCCAAATGATCGTTGCTGTGGATGGCACTAGTAATGGAAGCAGTGCCCAAAAGAACTTATATAAAATGTATATATAATACTGTACTATAATACACACATATATCTCCTCATAGTCCAGTTGCGTAGGCATTCTGTTGGGTAGGCATCCAGTTAGGCTAGATCCCAGTTGAGTCAGCTCTCACATGGGCCGGTTAGCTCAGTTGGTTAGAGCGTGGTGCTAATAACGCCAAGGTCGCGGGTTCGATCCCCGTACGGGCCAGTGCAATTTTTAATCCAATAATATAGATATATAGCAGTTCCTCAACCTTTTCAATATGTTACATGATATAATTTAGACTAATCACACAAAGTAATTCTTTTATTGTAATTGTGTAAAGGTTCCAATACTGAACCCTGCAGACGAGAAAAATCAACTGCCTAGCAGGTGTGCCGGTGTGCCAGAAGTGATCATGACAATGAAGAACTCAAGGCAAGGAGAGCAAAGAACAAGTTCAATTGATGTTCCTGATTTATTTCAATAATTTGTATTGGTAATGGCATATTAAACAATACATCATTATAAAAAAAAATATACCATCATCATCGTAATTACATGTGTAGGGTAAATAAACAACAAAAGGAAAACCATGACAAAGGGGGATACAGTTAGGACAATGAAGTATAGGGAGAATGGGGCAATAGGTTTGGGGGAGTTAGGGTGCAGGCATGTGGTAGTTAAATGGGGCCTGGAGGTAGGAGTTGTAACAGATTTATAAGTAACCCAAGGTTCCCAGATTATTGACCATGATCCAGTTAGGTTTAGGGTATTATGCCTATCAGTGCTAGGTTCGAAATTAGATCTGGCTGCCAAAAGTACATATGAAAGAAGGCGACGGGCATGTTTGGAAATTTGAATAGTAGGTGTACTAAATAGTGCAGTCATTGGATCAATTGGCACTTCAATGTTCGATATCAGTGCAAAAACTTCTTTCTAATAGTTTTGAGCCAGAGGGCATTCTCACCAAATATGGGACATTGTGTTTTTTTTACCACCATCTCTAAAACATAAGGGAGATGTAGAGGGTTGAATGTGGTGCAGCCTATCTGGTACTACCAGGTACCATTGTAATAGCGTTTTATAATTTGCCTCAGTCATGGAGGTATTGTTGGATAATTGTTAGCCATCTTTTGCCATTTTTCCAAGTGCGAGGAGAAGTTGAAGTCTCGTTCCCACAATACCATATACAAGGTTTTCTGCCTGGGAGAGGAAAGTGTTGTGTAGATAGTGGAGATGAGGCTTTTGACTTGCGTGATAGACTTGCTGGAACTTTCCAAATGCGTGTAGCCATATGGAGCCTGATATCTACATCATTTTAGTTTGATGAATGAGACTATTTGGTTGTATCAGAACATCTGAGAGGCAGGTATACCAGAGTTTTCTTGAGGGAAGGAAGAGTTTTTCTTGAGGGAAGAATGCCGCGGGCATTCACCAAGTCACCAATATGTTCCAACCTTTTATTGGTTCACCAATGAAAATTACGAAGATGTAATCCTGGGGTAAAATCTGGGTTTCCCCAGATTTCGGTAGATGCTTTGAGCACAGACCCTCTGTGTGGTTAATATGGTCCCAAGAGCTATGGGAATGGGCCAGAGTTGCCAAAGGGCTGTGTCTGGTGCCTGGGAGACCACATCTTTATAGTAGGGGAAGACTGACTTTCCAAGTGACCAAGAAAAATTATAATTACATTGTAGAAAATTAGGTTAACTGTGGGGTAGGTTGATGTTCAGGGCTTGTGATTTGAACTGTTGACCAAAACTGTTGAAAGCCTACAGAATTTATCTAATAACTTAGGTTGGGTAAGGAGACAAGGGGCGAAGTAACATACAGTAATAAAGTATATCATCAGCAAAGATGGCACATTTATGTTCCTTTGCCCCACAGCAAGTTTATTTAAAATCAGGATTATCTCTAAGATGTTCCTGATTTAAAGCAGAACTATAGACAACATATTGCGTTGTTGATGTTGTGCAGATAACGGGCACCAGGTTGGGGTGGTCAACTTAAGTACTGGCAGGGTCAGCCATAGAGAATGACAGAAGGATGTTTTGGAGTGCCAACCCACAGAAGAATGGTCAAGCCAAAACTGGCAGCCCGTAGTGAAGATTTAGAGTGTAGTTGTAACCATAGTCAGGTGTCTATAGCCGGATTCAGGAAACAATGGCAGGTCTCAGGAACACGTCTGATTTGTAAGTAAACATCCAGTACAGGACAAGGAACGGGAGTCCAAATTACACAAAGGTGTAACATCAGCGTGAATTCATCCAGCTAGATCCTGGAAGGATATCAGTGGCTGTCACCATTGTAGATGGAGGTTAACTGTTTTGCAGCTGATGTCCTTCTAATTGCAGGTATTGCCTTTAGATGTTCACCAGTTTTTTTAGGAAGTCTGAAAAATTCCTTTACTAGAAAAGGGGAATGTTCATTCTTGGCAGGTTCCCAAGACGTCTCCTTAACTCCAAACAAAAAATCTGAATAAAAGAAGATCGCTGTGAGCAGGATTTGAACCTGCGCGGGGAAACCCCATTGGATTTCAAGTCCAACGCCTTAACCGCTCGGCCATCACAGCACATGCGATAATTGCGTCTTGTCTCGGCCTAAAGATTTTTCACCATATTCTGACTCAAATCAGTGGTCGCCAACCTTTTTGCATGAACAGGGAGCTGGGTGTCATTTAAAGGGGAAGAAACTTCCCCCATAGTGACTTTATGATGCCAGAACCTGCCCACTCTCCCATCGCAGGTCTGAGACACAACCTGCCCACCACCCTGAGCCTGCGATTTATACCTTGAGACACGGTCCACAGCTCAGGTCGGTGACCGCCTCCTGACCCTGCTTGGGAGTGCACCAGCCAGAACAGTGGGCCACCGGTTGGCTGCACTATATGACCTTTTATGTACTGCAGGAGGGTGTAGCAACAGTAAATGCTAGACAGTGTTTTTGATGAGATTGGAACCCATAGCCTTCTAATTTAGAATATGAAGGGCTAAAGATTAGATTTATTTTTATAAAAAACTGACGGTCAGGAGTTGTTGGTAGGAACATTTTAGCCTGAATATTTATTAAAAAATAACTGTAAAACCTAAACAGTGCAAGAAATCTATACAAACAAAACACTGTGAGCAGGATTTGAACCTGCATGGGGAAACCCCATTGGATTTCAAGTCCAATGCCTTAACCACTTGGCCATCAAAGCCGACTAGAAGCAAGGTATATGTAGGTGATTTGAATCTACGCGGGGAGAGCGCATTGGATTTCAACTCCAATGCCTTAATCACTCGGCCAACACAGTTTGTAGAAACGTATTTATATCTTAACCACTCAGCCATTACACATTTTCAGGTTTGATTCGTTTGACAGCTAAGGCTGTTGCTGTTCTTATTAATGTAAAACTGGACAATTTTAATTCCACGAACATAGAGACCAGAGATGACACAGCAGCAAAAAAAAAAAAAAAACAACAGAAAAAGGATGATTTGACAAAACAAACTTGGGTCAATTTTACTAGAGACAAAGGTACAGTGGTGTAAAAAAAATTCATGTTAGACTAAAAATTATTCTTAAAAAAAACACTGAAGATCGGTGGTGTTGCAAGGATTGTAACGCATTCAAGCCACTCAAAAAATTATTGTGCACAAGGTGTCTGTAAACCCCTGTCTATGGATCGCTTTTCTAGGTCACCTCTGCAACCCAATATTTTTCAAGTCCAATGCCTTAATTACTTGGCTATCACAGCCTGATTTTAATTTTCATTTTTTTACCAAGGCTTTGATTTTCCTGGTTGCCCAGATGCATTCTTATAGTCTGTTCCAGACCAACCTGGCCTGAGCCCAAGGGAGGTATAGGTTTTGCTAATAATTCTTTTTCTTCTGTCACTAGGTTAGGTTTAAGGTAGCAAAGGTGCAAGCAGTAGCAGAATAGCAGCAACCAGAGAATCATCAGGAGTCAAGCATGGGATCAAGAGCTGGGGTAATGTTAGAAACCCAGGCTAATGGTCAAGAGCCAATGGTAAGGAATCCAAAGTGAATACAGGAAAGTCAAAGACCTCATGAACAAGCTGATAATAGCCAAACATCCAGCAAGGAAGACAGGTAGAACAGAGTTTATATAGATACCTGATCTACACCACTTGTGTGAGTCCACTCAGCTGGAAAATTTCCTTCGAGTGTCGATGGTCAATGATGTAGGTTTCAGATAACCTATTTCACAGTCTTGTTCTACTTACTAAAATGCACCTTTGCACACAAAGCTCAGGTATGATAGTGGTATATCTCTGTGATAGTATTTTGGGCAGCTTTCCTTACCCAGAGGGTTGAAGAGAAAGTACAATATCATCCTGAATTACACTTTTTTACAGAATATTTACCATAGCCATAGAGCCATAGAAACCTCACCAACCATACTTACCATTGTTCTCCAACAGCTTTATTTTAGACTAAATATTAAAGATTATCAAACATGTAACCCAAAAAAGAAATCTGCACATACTAAAGACATCGCTGTGAGCAGGATTTGAACCTGCGCGGGGAAACCCCATTGGATTTCAAGTCCAACGGCTTAACCGCTCGGCCATCACAGCTTGCTGTGTACTGAAGTGCATCTTAACCACTCAGCCATCACACCTTCCAGGTTTGATTTAGAGCTGAGACTATCCCTATTCATGTAAAACTAGAACATTTCTATCAAGCTCTTAGAATTAGAACTCTAATATAGTCTCTAATAATTTAGAAACTACAAATGACATAGCAGCATTAAATTTCCAGAAGCTGGATGATACAGTAGTGCAAGCCAATTTTATATTAGGCCCACGTAACAAGAAGTTACTGTCCACAATAAATGTCTGTACACCCCTGTCCATGGATTACTTCCCTAGCTCACCTCTGAGGCTCGTTAGATTTCAAGTTTAATGTCTTAACCACTTGACCACCACACCAGCTTTTCATTTTTACCAAGGCATTTCATTCCCTGGCTGCCCAGGTTTTGGGGACCAGATGTGTTCTCATAGTCTATCCTCTCTGGTTCCCTATCTATATATTGTCACTAAGATAGGTTTATGGGAGCAAAGGTGCAAAGGTCCCCAAAACCCGGGCAGCCAGTTTTTTTATGTGTATTTTTTGAATAAATTGTTAGATTGTTAATAATGTAGATTTTTGTATAAGTGACGCTGCTAAAGTCCATTGGTGATTGACCCACCCAAAATTTATAATCACCTGATCAACAACACTTGTGTGAGTCTACTCAGCTGGAGTGTAACCAGTGATGCAAAGCTCTTCTCCAGATGCCCAGAGGTACGGAGATGCCTTTTACCAGTAAAAATACAGAAGATCAAGGAGTTGCTAGGATCATGAAGATTTAGGGTGCCTTAGAAACTACTGTGCACAGCACAATTCTTTAACGCTCTGTCTTTGGAAAATCTCTCCAGCTCACCTCTGCACCCCAATCTACAGTTTACTGCTTTACTCCTCTCAGTAAAGTTTAAAAGAACCATCTAAGAAATTCGCTGTGAGCAGGATTTGAACCTGCGCGGGGATACCCCATTGGATTTCAAGTCCAACGCCTTAACCACTCGGCCATCACAGCTTGTTGCAAGCTCATTTTTATCTTAACCACTCAGCCATCACAACTTTACCAGTTGATTAACAGATGAGGCTGGTCCTGGTTCCTATTAAGTGGACACTTTTCATCAAGCTTTTTACACGAATTTAGGGACCACAGATGATATTACATTTCCAGAAGGTTGACAATTTAATAAATTCAGACCAAGTTAACTAGAGACAAAGATACAGTAGTTTAAAATAGTTTTAAACACTGAAGATTAGGGATATTGCAAGGATTGTAAAAAATTGAGACTACTTGAGGAAGGTATCCACAATACATATCTGGCTATGGTTCACCTATGCAGCTCATAAGCTTTCAAATCCAATGCCTTAACCACTTGGCCATCACAGCTGGCATTTTCATTTTTACATTTTTACCTAAACCACTCAGCCTATCTTTGGCCCACTCATGTTTTGAAATTCCCAAGATGGGAGCAGAAATAAAGAGTCCTTGGGGCAAGGGGGGAATTTTATTTTTAACAGAAAGCCTTGAAAAGTCCTGTCCATGGATTCTTTTCCATGCGTCCCGGAAACTATCCCAGAATCTATCCTATGAATGCAACAAAGCAGCCAGGTGAATTCTTGGATATGCCATGCATATTTTTAATTGAAGATAGTTTAACTACACTTCAGTATGAATTTGAAACTGATCAGACAACTCCCTGATGATTGTTAAGAATTTGTCTGTGAATTTAGATTCGAGGAAACCATCAATTCCAAATGATTCCCCCCAACTCCATGTGCAGAAATGGAGCCTCAATCGTGTCTGTTTCACTGCTCCCTGCAGATCTCCACTCCTGCACTGCTTCCCAGGCCTTTGGTGAGCAAACTGTCTTGCAAATAAATATTTTATATTTGGGTTCATTAGTTATGTTATACATTAGGTATACACCAATATTTGTGTTTTTGGTACATATGCGAGTCTCTTGGCCCTGTTTACACACTTGAGTCATATCTTTGAAGCCCAAGCCTTCCATAAAGGTCTCTTCTAACAAGTCATATCCAAGTTGTAGATGGTTATACTACCAGGGTTTTCATCAAGTATGAACTGATTGTGTTACTGGATATCTCCCACCTGCTGCATTTGGTTTCCTTGCTCAACTATGGTATTTTGGTCCATGTTTCCTGCTTTTTGTGCATCTGCAGAGGAGCTGGGGGAGCACTGGAAACACATCTTCCTTAACATTCCTACCTTTGAAGAAACTTGTTATTGCAATAAGTTGTTGCTGTGCCTTGTGGTAATGTTTAAACATATTTATATCGTTCATCTTGATTAACTTACAAGAGTTCCATTGTTATTTCCTGATGGTAGCACATAACTTCTCAACAGTAAGGATGTGGAAACACAATATGAAATTATGATATGAGCAAAAATAAATTGAGTACATCACATAAAAATGGTGCTCCATTCCTGTATGGGTAGTGCGTTTTGTTTCAACAATAATTAATCATACCTTTTTTGCATTTAGGATGGTCGTTTTCAGCCTAATAAAAGGGAAATTAGCCAACAGTATAAATCCCCCCACCCCAAAGGTTTTAAAATGTAAAAGCATGTACAGCATATTTATACATTATGATTGACTTATCCCAAAAAATGATCACCTCCAGCACTGCGATGTCAGTGATACCTTTCTTCTTGGTTTTGAGTTTGCAGCCACATAGCCAAATAGAGGTAGACAATTCCCACCAGATGATGTTAAAATACTTACCCTCCAGCTATCACTATTTTGAAGACTTTGCACTATGGCCGGTTAGCTCAGTTGGTTAGAGCGTGGTGCTAATAACGCCAAGGTCGCGGGTTCGATCCCCGTACGGGCCATTATCTTTTCATTCTAGTAATATAGATTTTCAATGGATGTAAAATAGTTATTTTCAACCAATAAATTCAATGTTTTACTCACCAGATCACCAGGTGAATATAAATGGGTAAGAACTTTGAAAATAGAAAATTAATGCAGATGATAAAACTAAGGAGCTGACAGATGTACTAGTAAAACTTTGCTCCCTTGCCAAAGCTTCTGATTGGCCATGAGAGTTGCAAGAGAGCATGTGGGAAGATGGTAGAAAAGCACTTGGTGGCTCTTACAAATAGGAAGGTCATGGGCAATTGCTTAATTTAACACTGTTCCTACTACTCTGAGTCTAATCTTTGTAATCTAATCTCTAAGAAACTGTCAACATGAGCTGTGATGGCCGAGTGGTTAAGGCGTTGGACTTGAAATCCAATGGGGTCTCCCCGCGCAGGTTCAAATCCTGCTCACAGCGTCATTTTACTTTTGGATGATCTAGACATTTTACTGACGAAACTGTGTTTGGGTTTTAATATTACTATTAATGCTAATATTCAAACTTAGGTATTATAGCACTTTTTTTTACAAGTTAGAAAGTTGCACCTGGGAACCAAACCATGACCTAAATACAGCACACCATGGCTTTTGTGGTAATGATTGAAAACAATAAGCCACATTGACATGCAAAAAAAAAATGTTTATCACAACCCAACCTACAGACCTTTGGTACTTGTCATGCAGACAACCATCTGTGATTGGATTGGGAGCACTGAATTGGGATCCTTACCAGCTGCATGAAACCTGATTTTCCTGTTTTCTGAAGCATGCCTACAGTATGAAGATCAGGGGTATTGCAAGGATTGTAAAAAATTGAGACTACTTGAGGAAGGTATCCACAATACATATCTGTCCATGGTCCACCCTATGCAGCTCATAGGTTTTCAAATGCAATGCCTTAACCACTTGGCCATCACAGCCGGCGTTTTCATTTTTACCTAAACCACTCAGCCTATCTTTGGCCCACTCATGTTTTGAAAGTCCCAAGATGGGAGCAGAAATAAAGAGTCCTTGGGGCAAGGGGGGAATTTTGTATTTAACAGAAAGCCTTGAAAAGTCCTGTCCATGGTTTCTATTCCATGCGTCCCGGAAACTATCCCAGAATCTATCCTATGAATGCACTTCTGAATGCAACAAAGCAGCCAGGTGAATTCTTGGATATTCCATGCATATTTTTAATTGAAGATAGTTCAACTACACTTTAGTATGAATTTCACACTGATCAGACAACTCCCTGTTTTTCCTGTTTTCTGAAGCATGCCTACAGTATTCAATCAAACCGGTTTTGTGTCCCGAGTGTCTGACCATGGACTCTAGAACATCCTTTCTCGGCCTTTTTAACCCGCGGAACGCTTGAAATAATTTCAAGATCTTGGGGAACCCTTTCTAAAACCATAGAAAATCTGTGGGAAAATAAACCTTTCATTAGTAAAGCTGCGTACACACGGCAAATTTTTCTCGCCCGATAATCGGTATCGGCCAATTATCGGCCAAATTGCAGGTGTGTACGCAGCTTAATAGGTGGAATGAATGTCACTCGTTATAGATAGATGCAAAGAACTTTGGTGACATTTTACTGACTCTGCCAAGGGACATTGATTGGCCCCAGACCTTTAGGTCACCAAATCATGGGAGGTCAATCAGCCAAAGCTTAGGGAAACCCCTAGAGGAACCTTAGGGTGCTATGGAACCCTGGTTGAAAATGGCTTCTTTAGAATTTCTGCAATTGCGGTTCTTTCTAGCAGTATTTTTTATGTTGAACACTTTTGATGATACCAAGGTCTGCAGCTAAGACTCCGTATACCAGGGTTTCTAAACCTTTTTAACATGGAAGAACCCTTGAAATAACTTTCAGGTCTATAAACACTGTATTCACAGCTCACTGTACATTAGCTTGTTGGTCAGTGGGAAGAATGCTTCTTACATTGCTGACCAATGGAAGGAATATCACTGTTACAGATAACCAAAAAGATCATTGGTGTCTCCTAAACTGACCTCAAAAGTGCAAACTGCTCATTGCTCAAGGAACCCCTTGCTCTCTCTAGAGGAACCTTGGTTGAGAATCACTGCCATATACCTTATGGGTTGTCAGCCATTGCATTTAGGGAAACTCAAGTCTGCTTTCATTTCAAAACCTACTGACAAAAATCATATTAAAAGAGTATTTGGTGGTCTTACCATGAGCACTGCATGCTACAGGGAGACAAATATCTTCTGAACAATTGAACAGGCATGGACCACTCTTGAAGCTGGTCAAATCAAGTTTCTTTGGAGTAAATTCAGCCTTTCTCAAACATTTTAACATGGGGGAACCATCAAAATAACTTTCATGTCTTGGGGACTATAATTACCCATAGCAACCTTTGGAGGAACCCTAGTTGAGAATACTAGTAGATGTGAGGCTAATGCTGCCCACATTTATAATACTATCATATATATACTGCAAGAGTTCACACAAGATCTTAGAACAGCCTTGATGCACAGGAATTGTTAGATGTGACTGGGAAATGCATAATCAGCTGTTCCTAGTTAGCAGTAGACCAGCTACAAAACAAGTCATCACTTTCACAGCAAAGTATGCAGAAGTTCCTGTTCAGATTTCAATGTGTTTTAAACTAAGTTTCCATTTAGCTACGGCCTATTGTTTTCTATCAACTACCCTTAAGCCAGGGTGGAGCAGCCTGAAGTATTTAGATCTACTGATGGGTAAAGTATATTATTATGTAAATATAAAATTAAAAATGTTACATTTCCCTATTTTAGGTTGAATAATATATCAAACTAATAAAGATAAATATCCAAACCAAAAATATATAAAATGTTTCAATCGCTGTGAGCAGGATTTGAACCTGCGTGGGGAGACCCCATTGGATTTCAAGTCCAACGCCTTAACCACTCGGCCATCACAGCTATAGAACTCAAGGTTTAAATAAACAGACTAAGCTCATAGTTTAAAAACCTTAAAGGACACCTGGTCTGAAGGGTTTATGAGAGCACCAATTACTGACTTCATTCTTATAATAAAAGTTACCTGGATG
The DNA here is from genome assembly GCF_032062135.1 of Pyxicephalus adspersus. Classification (NCBI taxonomy): domain Eukaryota; kingdom Metazoa; phylum Chordata; class Amphibia; order Anura; family Pyxicephalidae; genus Pyxicephalus; species Pyxicephalus adspersus. Next base: position 7,104,467 of record NC_092859.1, read on the forward strand.
TAATTCTGATTCTTTATAATGTACTAGCATTGGTGGGGCAAGGTCTTTTGGCACTTAAGGTGAAAGAGCTAAAGTGCACCCCTCACAATAGGCAGTATTGGTTCTGTATCCCCTTTTTAGAACTTGACATGTATGCAACAAGTAAGTTCCATATGTATGTCCAAGTAACACCCAAACATTCCACCAATTACCTAGTAACTCACCAAGAAAAAGGGTGCAGGTGAGAAATGTCCAAACATTAATTTTCATACTTATTTCCAGGTAGGTGATTTAGAAACCTTGATGGTCACCACTGCAGCCACAAATTTTTTTGTTTGTTATAAACATAAATAGTTGTTCTGTTTAAATATGAAGTTTCTGAGTATAAATTTTTATTAACTTTTTACCTATGTGACCTTTATTTTAAGAGTTCATTGTGTTTGGTAATATCGATGCGTCATATAGATATTGGCTTTTTTAAATCTATTTTATCTTTCGATTTCAATCTACCATGTGGTCATAGCCATGTGACCCTTTACATTGTCATAATGCACCAAGAGTCTGAAATGGGCCCTTAGCTAAGAGGACTGTGTTTTATTTTTTCAACCCCAATTGTATCAAGTCTAGGCGTCTGGCGCTGTGGCTTAGTTGGTTAAAGCGCCTGTCTAGTAAACAGGAGATCCTGAGTTCGAATCTCAGCAGTGCCTTCTTTTTATATTGTCATTCAAGTGCACATTTACACTTGTTGATGTATGTATATGTATCAATATGATATATGTATATTGCACTTGGAAATGGTGCTGATTACTTTTAAAGTTTCCTTTGCACTATTCTTAGTCTCATGCCTTTTTTATTCTTTAAAAATTCACTCGCTGTGAACAGGATTCGAACCTGTGCGGGGAGACCCCATTGGATTTCGAGTCCAACGCTTTAACCACTCAGCCATCACAGCCTTATAAGGGCAAATTGTCTTTATTTTTTTTTCCATTTAAAGGAATACAACCAACAGGTGAAACAGGAAGTATACCCACTCTGTTCAAACTGTATACCCAGGCATTACTCAAATATACTCCTAATCTTCCCCCTGGATAATCAGTGTTTTTTTTTTAACTTTTTTTTAACAACTTTAGCTCCATATTGTAACACCAAGCTTGTAAAATTTTTGAATGAGATAGCTTCCAAGAAGTCAGAAGTAAATTTCCCAAGGGGGTCTGCTGTTGGAAAATATTTTTCATTTCCAATTTTATACATTAACCACCTGACCGAAAAGCCCGACCTTGGTACGGGCTAAAAAAAGTTACTATTTTCGATAAGCCCGAACTTTTCTCACTGTATACAGTGAGAAAAGTTGGGGTTTATCGATCACTTTCCTGGTCCCGCTGCGATCGTCCATCCGTCGTGTTCCAGCGTCGTCCTCCAGCGTTGGGTGTCCTCTCCGGGAAGAAGAAGCCGGCCGGCTTCTTCTTCTAAGCCGGCCGGCTTCTTCTCCCTCCGTGCGATGTTCCAGCGTTGATCGCAAAACAAAATACTCACCTTCTCCCCACAGCTCCTCCGGACACGTCTTCTGTCTTCTTTCTTCATCCAGCGAGTGCAGTGATGTTCACCGGGGTTTCCCGGTGACGTCGCTGCATGCGTCGGTGCAGGAGGGAGGCGGGGCGGGAAATTCAAAATTTTATATTGAGTTTCTTTGCATTGAACTCAATACAAAAAAAGCTGTATTGAGTCCAATACAAAGAAATCCTTATATAAAATATATATAATTGTATTATATATATATATTATATAAGCTACTGTACATTACATTATACACTATTTTTTTTTTTTAAAGATTTTTTTTAAAGGTTTTTTTTTATGTTTTATAAAAAAAATTTATTATTAAATTTATAAAATTTTGGACATATTTCGGTGAGTTTTGCGGTAATTCGGTGAATTATAAGTAATTATTGAGTAATTCGGTGAATTATAGCCTACAATCTAAAATAAATTTCCATGCAAAAAATGTAACACTTTTTGCATGGAAGTTTGGAAAGAATTAGAATATCCGGCGTTCGCGGACGCGTCCCTCGGCGATTCCTGGTGATGTCCGTGCATGCGCCCGTCGATGGGGGTCGTAGCGGGAAATTCAAATATTTTGTATTGGATTCAATACAAAGTCCTGTATCCAATCCAATACAAAATAATACAAAATATATTTATGTGGTTTTGTCTATAGGTATGTGACGTTGGACTGTTGGACACTAGGGAGGTGTTTTAGAAAAATATATTACTATACAGTATACCGAATTATCGCATTTTCAGTATTTTTCATTTATTTATGTATTCTTGTTTAAGCTGATTTTTGTGTATTTTAATTTTATTAAGTTTTTTTTTTTACATGATTGTGTGTTTCAAACATTTTTTATATTCATGATATCTACTAGAACCCTGTTCGGACATATTTCTGTAAGTTACAGGTCTACAATTTAAAAAAAAAAAAATTCATTAAAACCTGTAACGCTTTTGGAACAGAAATCTAGACCTCAGTGTAAAGCCCAGGTGGTTAATAAAAGATCCACCTAAACACTTTCTGAAAATACAGAACCTAAAAATTTAAAGATTGGGCTGTTGAATATGTACTTTCCAGGATGTCGATTGTAGCAACTTACAATGTGGGAGACTGGCAGGGGCTGACCATGTAACAAAAAAAATGTTGGTATATGGTTGTGGTGATTACATAATGACATACTAAGTACTGAGAGTGTTTAATGTTTTGTTTTTTCTAGTTCTTATTTTTTTTTGGTTTTTAAAATTTACTCGCTGTGAGCAGGATTTGAACCTGCGCAGGGAGACCCTATTGGATTTCGAGTCCAACGCCTTAACCACTCGGCCATCACAGCTGTTTGTGACCCTTTTTGGAAACTGACTTCCTTGGGTCTAATTCATGTTTATTTGATACCAAATGTTGCAGTTGCCTATCCCAAAGTCAAGTAGGAAGGGCCAAAGTGCACCCCTCCAAATGGCCAGTATTGGTTCTATGTCCTACCCTCTTTCAAATATGTCATGCATGCAGGAAGTATGTTTAAACGGTATATGCAGGCATTACCCCAATGTTTTATGATTTTTTTTTTTTACTGGATCTACTATGTCCTGGGACAGCTTCAATAAAGTTTTATTAGTTAATACAGAGACAGCTGTTGGGATGTCAGTCTTTATTTACGCTCCCAGAAATACATCCCCCAAGAACCCTATGCACAATGTTTGGGCATTGTTTTGCTGGACAGAAAACAATATATACATAATAGAATAGGAGAAAATGAATAAAAGAGTCACATTCAAGATGGTGCCACTAATAACATGTATAAAATATATTAGGTCTGACTTTTATATGGATTGTTACCCTCTAATATTAATGTTTCAGGCTTTTATTTCATACAAAAGGGCAATTGACCCCGACGTGATTTGAACACGCAACCTTCTGATCTGGAGTCAGACGCGCTACCGTTGCGCCACGAGGTCCTTGATGGTGATGTTTTTCATAGTGAGTGTGTGGTGTTGTGCCAAAGTCCCCTGGATTGTAAGACCCATGAGGGCTTATGTACACAAAATCTCCATTATCTCATACTTTTTTTTTTTTTTTTATGTATTGTATCTGGCTGTTAATCATCTTCTGGGAGAGCGAGGACATCTAGTTGTGGAAAAGAGGTACTGCCAAGGACAGCTTCAGATTAAAGGTGGTTATTATAGCCAGAAGTTTTTGTTTCCAAACTGAAGGATCATAGAATTCAGTATAAAGTTAGTCTTTAACATTGTAATTTATTATTTAAAAAACATTGGAAATTTTTTAATAAATATAGTAAACTCAATATTTATGTTTTAACAACATTTTTACAGTTTTTAAGAAGTATTTTTACAAACAAAATAGTATTAGTTTTTTAATGCACAAACAAGTTAACATATATACATTTAGATACCAAATACAAGCTATAGTTAGATGTTTTTTATGTAGGTCTATGTATGCATGTTTTTTGATTTCCCTTACAACCATTTCTATTTTTCCCTGTTGATGTTGTTTTTTATTATTTATATTTGCCCTTTCACTATACTGAGAACACAAACAGTTTCTGTGTGAAAAAATAATCTTCAAATTTTACAACAGAAGCACTACTTTTGTTGTATTCATTTTGCTTAGCAACTCAGTTCAGCTTACCCAGGAGTGACACATCTCCTAAGCTCCCCTCTTTCCAACATTGGGCCTGATTTACAAAAGCTCTCCAAGGCTGGGAAAGATACACTTTCATCAGTGAAGCTGGGTGATATGGAATAAGGGAGGAGGCACTGTGGTTTAACTTTTCTTTACAGTAGTGGCTCAGTGATGCTGAGCTGCTTAGATAAGGACTTTGATTTTGCAGATTTATTGCTCCACAGTGTCTGCAGCTACGGAGATCAGGGAGAGCTGGTTAGAAGCCTATTTACTTCATGTAAAGGGTCAAAAAAATGTTTGAATGTAATAAATCTAGCAAAAAAAGTTCACTTTAAAGTCAAGTGAATGCAAGTCAATATTCTGGGATTGGAAGAATATTGATTGCATATTTGCTGGAACCTGGACAATAATATATTGTAGCTCATGAAGGTTTTTCAGTACCTAAGGGCCTGTCAACTGGTAGCAATGGTCATGCAAATAGTGTGGCATCCTGGAAATCCAGCACCAAGCTGTATAAGTTATCTAGTAAAGCACAATTTAGGCTTGAGATACTAAGTCACTGTGAAAACCAGATCAAGGCATCTTGCTCCATAAAGTTATGTATGCTAGGTAAGGTCCACCTAATAGTCCTTTAGGGACAGCCTTTCTTGACCTTTTTTTTACTGTGAGGAAACCCCTGAAATAATTTTCAGGTCTCAGAAAACCCTTGTTTTAATTACTATATCCACAGCTCAGTACATTAACATGGAGGTTAGTGAGAAGAATGCCTCTTACATTGCTGGTCATTTGGAAGAATGGCACCCTCACAGATAGACAAAAAGATCATTGGTGTCAGTGATAACTGACCTAGGAAGTCCAAATTGATCATGGCTCAACCCGGACCCTCTGGAAGAACTCCAACGGTTCATGGAACCCTGGTTGAGAAACACTGTCTTAGACCCATGGTCTCCATGAATTCCATTCCTGATTAGAAGATAGTCTACTTTGAGTATTACTTAGAATATTTTGCTGGTCTTCTGTCGATTTGATTGGGCACTGAAGTTGTGTAGATTTCTCAGAACTAAATGTAGGCGAATGTATCCTGCGAAGTGTACGACATTGGTGGTCCAATGATAAAGACACTTTAGGGTGGTTTAGTGGTAATTTCTGGAAGAGAAAGTCCTTGCTTACATAAGACAACTGCTGGTTGGAGTTTATTAAGTGTAAGGTGGTTTGAAGGCAGTGCTGAAATCCAGATTGATATTCACAACTGAAGGTATCTGGTGGCATCTCAGAGGACTTCATTATGGACTCGAAAAACTGCACCGTGTATTCCAATATCTCAGCCTTCTCAATTTTTGGATTCTGTAATTTCTGGTATTAAAAAAATAAGGTTAGATATTAAAGAAACATTCTATAAAATTAGATATAAACACAAAAGTGCTTATGGCAGCGTTGTTTTCCAATTTTAACCATTTTGACCTTCATACTTCTACACAACCTTTGGACCAGAACCTCTTATAATATCTACACTATATTTGGGCCATGTGTTGATTAATCGGGACAAGCTAGGCTTTCAGAATAGAGAAAAATTACAAATACACCAGCACACAGCCGAGAAGCCAGGAACACTCCTCAATGGGAAGGGCCCCCCTTCTGGCTTATTCTCTCTAGAACCGCCAACTCCATGGGATGACTGTCTCACAGCATAAACATAACCCAGACTAACCCACCCTAATGTATCAATATCCTCCTATGACCAATCCAATGAGATGCCTGACTTCCACCTATCCTACATCCCCTGAAGAAGCACTCCTGCGAAACACATATATAGTATATTAGGAATGCTCCATAGAGCACAGTACATCACATATTTATCGGTCTAGTTTGTTGTTATATTGATGTATCCCTAACCAAAAATCCCAGAGCCACATGGAGCTTTGTTAGTTACTTACTTCAACTATAAAAAAATTGTTTATGAATGTTTTTGCTGCACACTATGATTTTTTTTTTACACATGTACATAATATGACCTACGACCCCCACCCTTCCATTAGAACCTTAAATAAGGTGTGGACAATTCTACCAATGGGAACCCTTGCTTCAATGAGAACTTCCAACAAAGGGAATTCTCTCAATTTAGAGAGATTTCATCCTCTTTTTTGGTGCCTTCAGGATAGGAGGTAATGAGAAATTTCCCAAGTAAGGGTTTTAACCTAATCCAAACCTAAACTTCAGTACAGTCAGATAATATTGGCATAAATACACTACTGATGATAAAGAATTGATCTATGAACTATGGCCATCCTGTTAAGATGACCTTGATACCATGGATTTTTGGTCACTAGAATGGTTGATAATTGGCCATTTGACTGGTTGCCATTAGATTTTAAAACCATGCATTCTAGGCAGTAAACGGGAACTTTGTACACATAGGAAGAATCACAGGATATTCTCTCATCACAAAAATTAATATAAAAAAAATAAAAGCACAATTTGGTTTACCAATTGGCCCAAGTTCTTCTCTAAACCTAATTTTATATAATATGTTTTTTGTTGAGTGCAATTCAATTAAATCTCACCTCAATCTGCATCGCCTGAAATAAGAAGATTCTCAGCTTCTCCAGGCTGTTATTAATTCTTTCTCTCCTTCTCCTCTCCACTTGGGGCTTTAAAAGCTGTAATGGAATAAAAAGACAAATTTAATGGCCGTGATTTGACCAAAAGGAAATTACATTACAAAAAGTGGTCAAGTGATCAAGGGTTACAACTCCCATTAGGTTTGTATTTTGTCCTGAGAATAAAATTAGGAAAAAAGAAGAAATTATTTGTTGTTTCCAGAACAGAGAATGAGAGAGATTCCAAAGGTGAACTTGTTCTGATGACAACATATGTGTGAACCTACCTGGGTGTAAATTATAAAAAGTTCTGTGAACGCCGTTGGGAGATCAAAAGGAAGGTGAGAGTTATGATCTAATTCAGTGTTTCTCAACCTTTTTATCATACGGAAACCCCTAGAAATAACCTTCAGGTCTTCAGGGAACCCATAATATAAATACTATATATAGCACACAGTATATTAGTGGGGTGGTCAATAGGAAGAATTCCTCTTACATTGCTGGTCATTGGTTAGAATGTTACTCTTACAGATAGCCAAAAAGATCATTGGTATCTACTAAATTGACATAACAGTCACAAATTGCTCAAGGAACCCTAAACATCTAAAGAATCTATGGAGCCCTGGTTGGAGAACCCTGCTGTAGACCATTTGTAACTATTTATAATTAGCCATTCAAGCACTGCACACACTTTGGTAATTATATACAGTTAAAAAACAAAACTAAACTAAAAATAACCTAAATTTGAAAGTTTAAAGAAGAAGAAATAAACATTTCAAAATACATCAACTTGAAAAAGACAAATGTAACTCATTACAAAAATCAGAAAATTCAAGAGCTTGTACAAGAATAAGGTAAATCTTCATTTACAACCCCTTTCCCAACACACACACAAATGGTCACAAAAATGCCTAATTTTCTGTTAAAATATCAAACCAACCACGCAAAACATTTTACAGTCACTAGGGACAACATTGCTCAATAATCTAAAGAACATAAAGTTGAAATTTAGGGCATATTTAGGGCATGGTAAAATTAAACTCTTTCCAAGTGATAAGAGTAAAAGTGTTAAAGAAAATGTATACATATACCTTAAAAGTATTTACCTGACCAATTATGTAATGGAACAAATATAAAAAAAGAATAGTTTTTTTTTGGAAAAATCTAAATTGTGGAATAATTTACCTTTCTTGAGGTCTCCATCACTGTCCCATCTATCATATTCCTTCTCATGGCTGGGGTGTAATTGGCTGGTGTATTCTCTCATGTGTCAATAATCTTCTGGGTTCCTAAAGACCCTTCTTATATAGACCAGAGGTGCCACCTGCAGTGCTTATTCTCTTTACAAAAGGATTAGCCTATCAGAAGAGCGAGACACGCACTTTGGCCAATTACAGGAGGCCTGCTCTCTTTTGTTTTCTCATTTACACTAAGCTGTGCCCCCTACTGGAATTCTTTTCACATTCACAACTAACTAATTCATTAGATCTAATGGGTGTTGTGGTGTATTGGGGTCTTTGTGGCATAGACAGTGAATCTACACATTGCCATGAGATGGTGGTTGTATGGTATGAGCACTAAAAAACTGCCCCTATCACCAGATTATTTGGGTTTCTTATGGTCCTATCTGTGGAATAAACCAAAGCAGTTTGCTCTAAAAATGTATTCTGCCCAATGCTAAAATTCTCTATGATTGGTTTGGGGTATCTAGTTCTTACTACAGACATAACGATGTCTCAAGGTACCCACTGGTTCTTTTACTTGCTGGCATGTGCACTGGGGCCCTTTTCATACTGGATGGTAAGCCTATCATGATATGGTATTCATACCAATTGGTAAACAGTACTACACTGGATGGCTTCAGGTTACTCTGAATGGGCTCATGAGCAGGAAGAAGAAGACCTGGTGGAGACCAAGGCTGGACCAAGATGTGGCTGCCTTAAATAGTTTAGCAGGAAGAGAGTCCTTAAAGGGCAAGACCTGTAACTTGTGCTACTGAAATCATTCACTACTCTTGGGGTGAAGTTGCAGAGTGACCACTGAAAAAAGACTGTGTATGGTAAAACAGTAAGTTCCCAAAAACAACATCTCACCAGTTGTCCACTATTACCTTCCATTAAGCCAAGACCCATACATAGGGAGTCCTATGTATGGGCCACATGGCCTTTTGAAACCTACTTAGGATTGTGGGCTCTCTCCCCAGCAGCCAATTACCAAGACTGTCACATAGAAAGAAAAGCCATGGAGTTTTCATATCCAGAAAAATGGAGAACATCAGAAGCGGGAAGCAATTTTTACAAGCAAGTTGATGCTGACGGCTAACATTAAAGTTGGGAGAAGAACCATGCCTAGCTAGGCCTATGTTGGGCTTTAAAAGCCAGTTGTAGTTTTATATTTGTATCTATTAATAAAAATTAGTAAATGTTCTTAAATTTCTACCATTTTATTTTTGCGGTAACGGCACTTTGGCCTTTTGTCCATTAGCCCACTGGATATTAGGACAAACCCTCCAATGGCAGTCTATCTCCAACCATTCCTACACCACTCCTTTATAGTCAAAGCTACATCCTTCCACTTAGTATATGTATCCACTTTGTATCATCTGTTGAGGACTGAGTGGTCTTTTTACTGCATCCTAAACAGAATCCCAATCCCTTACCATAGGATTTTGCAGCCCGGGGAACTGCAAAGTGTGACTCTTTCACCAAGGATCACATTGGTTTCCATTCCCACGGTCTGAGTTGAGGGAGAGCGTGCAGAAACTTTATCACATAGCAGTTGTAAGATAAATTATCAAGGTGAAAGTTTCCAGGATGTAGCTGTTCAAACATACGAACAGGACACAGACAGGCGGATCAACACATTCACAACACATTCACCAAAGTCATTGTGTACTACTTAGGTAGGCTAAACAGAAATATGGCAATATAGAAAGGTTTGCAAGTCTTCTCTTCTTCAATGTGCTATGTGACGACATAAAGCCAGGCGGTGGGAACAGCGTGTTACCCCTGTTGGCATTATTGACTGGTAAGTGGTCCTTTGGAGTATGAGAAGATAGAACATTTAATTCAGGAGAGAGCAGTAAAGAGACATTTTTTTATTTATGCCTCATTTGGAAGGTTTTACTTCCTGTCCTATGGACACAACAGCAAATGAAAGAAAATGTAAGGACAATCCAATGTTATGGCTAATACATGGGCAAATCCACTGTTCATTTGGCTCTTGATCAATTTGTTTAATCTGTAATTACCTGGGTAAAAGACGACACAATATTGTGGTGGTCCAAACATTGGGTGGAAACCACAATATAGATGAAGCTCCTGATAATACCTGATGACCCTGCCAAGAAGGTCCTTGTAACAGCACTTCCTATTACAGAGTGACAATGTTCTATTCCTGTCTCCCAAATGAGATCCTGCATTGTCACCTTGTTCCACAAACCTCCAATGGAGACTACAAGTGTCCATTTCATCATCATTGAGAAACTCACCCATGCCATGGAGCCATTCCTAGAGTGCATGAAGACCCAAAGTGGCTGCAAAGAAGCTGCAGTAGATCAGAAATGGAGAAAAGATAAAGAAAAAGGTAAGAACTGTATTATTTTTAATATGTACAAATTGTTTCTGATATCCAATGTTTCAGTAATATTCAGTTTGAGTTTTAATCTATTTTCAGGAACAACATCAGAAATTTTCCTAAAAACCAAACATTAAATTTTTAATTAATAAGTTAGGTCTATCAATGGAAATACCAGTGCCCCCCCATCATCAGCCAGTGAAAATGCTCACCACCTTATGAGGGTTCCCACTGGCTGCTGGTGGTCACAGATGGTCCTACACCCTGATGACCACTAGCCAAAAATACCCCTTGGGCCACCATTTTCATTGGCAGTAATGGTGGTGAGTAAATGTACTCGGCTGGAAATCAAAATAAAATTGACCTTGCTAACCCAATGATAGCCAACATTTGCCGGTTCGGTCAAACCTTGCCCAATGGAACTTAGGCGTGTTAGAGCAACGCTCATCATGGACATGGAGAGCTGAGAGTTACTTTGTTTTAAAGATTTTCTTCTTAAAGAGCTTGTATTAACATAATAAAAAAACAAAAATGTAATAAAAAAAAAACAAAAATTCATTTTTGATGGATGTTGGCTATGGCTGATGGTATTGGATATTTGGGGGTTAAAGGCGAGGATTACAATATATTGTAGAAGATGATCAAAATCAATGTAGGTCTGATTGTTATTAGGAAGTGTCAGTCCCATCCAATGCTTTCCGCCTGAAGATATTTCCTCTTTTTTGGGGATTTTTAGGTGTAATCTGCTGTCTCTATGGAAGCTTAAACCAATTTGATGGAGTTTTCTAAAAGCAGTTGAGAGGCGAGGGTGAAGCGGCATTATGTGGAATTAGGGCACCTTGAATATATTTAAGAGGTTGGTGGACCAAAAAGAAGAAGGACGGATTTCAAAGACTAAAAGGCCCAAAATGAGAAGAGCAGAAAGAACCACACAGATAAAATGGATTAAAGGGGATAAGCCCTGGCTAAATCCTTCTTTTCGATGGGTTTGGGGAGAAGACAATGGATGCCGGGACTGACCCACCTTTCACTGCTGTCACTCTCTCTGAATGCAAATATTTTACTAACTGCTTAATCCTATTTATTCCGGCCACGGAAGCTCCATACAAGGGATGTCACCTTTGATGTCAGCCCCAAAGTCCATATGGTTGAGGGATGGCTATCTGTTATCTATCAGCCGATCTATTTAATCCTATCTATCTATCTATCTATCTATCTATCTATCTATCTATCTATCTATTATCTATCTATCTATCTATCTACCTATCAATCAATCAATCAATCTATTTATCTATATATTCTAAATCTATCTTTCTAGATCAGTCTTTTTAGATTTTTTTAACATTTTGGAACCCTTGAAATAACTTTCAGGTCTTCAGGGAACCTCTGCTATAAATATTATATCTATAGACCACACTACATTGGTGTGCTGGTCAGTAGAAATAATGCCTCTTACATTGTTGGCCATTAGGAAGAATGTCATCCTAACAGATAGCCAAAACGATCATTGGTGTCACTTAAATTAACTTGAGAGTCACAAATTTTTCAACTTTTCTAGCAACCTCTGAGGAACCCTGGTTGAGAAACACTACTCTAGGTGGACATGTCTTTGTTTCCAAATTTTGTAAATCTGATCACCATTTTTATAACACCAGAATTGCAAAAGAACAGATTCAATTATCACGTAGATCAGATTTTGTAGGGTGTTGTTTGGGGATTTGGTCACTGCACCATAGTTACCATGAAGTGGCGATCAGAAACGTAGTTTACTTACATGAATTCACTGATCACCATGTTTGAAAGTGGCATTATTTCATTTGACTGTTGCCACACCAATTCCGTTGAGCCCTACTGGATGGCTACAGCTTACCCAGGTATAAAGCAAACCCAGTAATCTCTGGAGGAACCTTAGGGTTCTTCAGAACGCTGATTGAGAAACACTGCTCTAGATGGACACATCTTTGTAAACCTCCAATTTTGTAAATCTGATCAATTTTGTAAATCTGACCACTATTTATATAACTCCAGATTTGCAAAAGAACAGATTAGATTGATAGGTAGATTAGATTTCTTTACAGTGGTGACTGGGGATTTGGTCACTGTACCATCAAATAAGATTGGCATATCATTCACCATTATCATAGCAGTGTACCCAATTAAAATGCATTATTGGGATGGCAGTGTGAAAAATCAATGAATAGGAATTTGTGTATGGGTGCATAATTGCTAACCCTAATTTTTCTGAATTGTATCAATATATTCTTACACCTTGGGTTGTTATATCTGTCTAATGGCACATTATGACATTTTTTCGCTCCAAGTTATGGGGGTGGGGGCGGCAATTGATAACTGTAGTTTGTTTTACTTTTTTGTGTTTTTTGTGAATTTGTTGGCAGCCCCGCAGCCAAATGATGGAGTGGTTATAGCAGGCTGACAATGCTGATGCTAATTAAGTGGCATTGGCTAGGCATTGTCAGCCAGAAATTCTCATACCGGCGGGATCACCATGTATAAAAATTTGACAAAGACTTGGGGTCCCTGTCCTCAAGGGACACATAAAGCCCAGATTTTGGTATAGAGTTATTCTCCAGCTCTATATCTAAACATTTGTTATGGACTCTTAATATGGTTATGTGCTGTTGTTTGCTTTAGTGGGGATTGTTTTGAGTTAGCCAATACATTTGAATGCAGTATCAGGAGTTGTGCCTTGCATGTTCAGACTGACAGCAAGGTTGCTGTGCGGGAAGACGACAGGTAGTTTCTACTCATGGCAGCCTCATAAAGATTGAATGAGGGTGGCAGTAAATGATTTAGTAGCGGTTTCTGACACTGCCTACTTTAGGAACCAACACTGCGGTGCAAGTGACCATGTGACCAGCCACCAGGGGCCACAAGGGATCGCTCTATCCACAGGTCTGAATCTGTCCAAAGAATTTAAACATGGCACAACACCTTCCCATTGGAAGCCATTTGGCTTCCCATGGACCAAAACATTGGGGGTGCCATCTTTGGGTCAAATCGTACCTTGTTTTGGCACTGACCAGAAGCCTTGCATCTGTAAACCAGTAATGCCAGACTGCTGATGCCAAGAATGCAAGTTAAGATTTGCATTGCCAACATGCCATCAAAATTTTATGATGGATGGATCTACAAGTGGTGGGTGGGCTTTGTCCTCTATCTTCTTTAATGGCTCCTGTATGAAATTTAGTTTCCATTATCAATACATTATCAACACACCAGAACCTAAAGCCAAGCAGCTATATATAAATTAATGTATACCTGTAATTCTTAACGCATCATAACATTTATTCATTAAAACAAAATACAAAAGCATTGTAATGATCTGAATTTGGCTTTATATTGGCTTCTTGCATTCCCTGTACAACAGAGATCAGATCAGAGAAAGGAAAAACAGCACCAAGGGCTAATCAGTGTCAAGAGCATGCTGATGGGCAAACACAGCAGAGTTGAGCTCATCGTGCTGCTTCTCTTTTCTTTGCCCAATCATAATCTGGATCTGTAAGTAAAAGTGAAACTGAAGCAGAAAAGGATCAAGTTCTGTACCCTTTCAAACAGCCATGTTGTGCGTAAGAGCTCTGTTAATCTCAGGAATGGATTATTAGAAATACAAATGCTTTTGCAGTAAGAACAACTCCAGTGTATGTATTTGATGTGTTTTACCATAGTAGATTGTCAGCTCTTTAGGACTTCGTTCTAATAACCTGTATTTAGCTGTGACCCACCCTATACTCTCATAATTGTAGAGGTCAGTGCTTTGGAACATATGGTAGCAGGGTGCCTACCCACATTTAAAATATAAAAAGTAAGAGTTTGCTGCATTGGCCGGGAATCAAACCCCGGCCTCCCACGTGGCAGGCGAGAATTCTACCACTGAACCACCAATGCTTTCAATTGCTTAGCTAAATTACAAAATTGGGACAAAAATATGAAAAAAAGTGTGATTAAACTCCACATGGAGGGCTTGTTCTGTAGTAGCACCAATTTGTATGATTTTCTCATTTATAATGGTAGTGGCTATTTGTATGTAATTTAATAATTTTCTCAACAAAAAGGCTTGTGTGTGCGTGTTTCTGCAGTGGGTATTTGTATAAAATTCAATTGGCTTTATTAAAAAAACAGGTAATCAGACATTCTTTTGGGAGAATCCTCCAGGTCTATGTGTTTCAATGGCACTAATTGATTTCCACCAGTGAATGCTTGAAGGAATGTCTGATTCCCTGTTTTTTAAATAGAGCTCTATAGAGTTTTGTACATATACCCATTGGTAAAATTGTCCTGGAGTCTTGTGATCTTATTCAACTTTTACAAACAGTTTGGCAGTATCTACCTGACCAGATACATTGGATTAGTACTGCAAGGATTTGGTAAATCTAAAGGAGATCAAATAAAGTTTTTATATTGAGTCTGAAATGGGTGTATGGCCATCTTTAGACCCATTGGGTAGCATAAAGCTCATTTGCATGGCATGGTTATTAGACATGGATATATAAATGGCTGGTTATTGGCACCTGCAGCACGGCACGCTTCAACCAACCTACCCACAATTCTGCTCTCATTAAGGGATTAGGCCAGTGAGGCTGAAATACATCCAAAGGCAATGGGTGGAAACTCCTTAATGAAATGTTGGGGGAGGCTTAGCAGGTGGGCCGGTGGCTACAATAGGCATGCAAGGAGGGCTGTACCAAAAAGGCAGGGGGTAATCGGGCATTGCTGTGCCACATGAATGGTCATAGGGAGAAGGAGGAGGACTGAAAGAATAGAAAGGGGACTGAGCAGTAGGGCGGAGAAATGAAATTACCAGTCCAGCCTCTGTAATTATCTAAATACTAAAAGTGAATTTACCACCAATGGTCAACCTACAGGACACCAGCTGATGAAGGACCAGATGCACATCTGTGCTATCATAACTCCCAACAGACTTTTGTTACTCTCAAAAGCCATTGTCAGGCTATTGTTACTATAAACACTTTGTCATAACTCTCAAAAGATAATCAAAACTCCCAACCTTCTAATATATTATCATAACTCCCAAAAGACTAACACTACTCCCATCATCATATCCAAACCCACAACAAATCAATCTGAATGTATTCACTCGAATCCCACCAGGTCACCATATCTCCCTACAGACTATTACCACCAATAAAGTCAATCAAACACCAATGGGTCATTATATCCCACAACAGACGGTTATCACACTGAATATATTGGTATAACTCCCAACTGATCATCATAACTTCACTATCAAAAAGTTATGGTAACTCCCAGTATACTATCATGATTCCCAACTGGTGTATCACTATTAATATGTACAATACATTATCATAACTCCCAATAGACTCAAGTCACTACCAATATATTATTATAATTGCCAAAAGATTATGATAATGACAAAAAGACCATCATAACATTAATAATGTTTGTTATAATAATTTCCAATATAATATTTCCTAACTCCCAACAGACTATTATCACTCCCAGGTATATTCATTCAAATTCCAATGGGTCACCATATCTCCCAACAGACTAATATCACTCCCAATATATTCACTCAAATCCCAAGAAGTCACCATATCTCCCAACAGACTATTATCACTCCCAATATATTCACTCAAATCCCAAGAGGTCACCAAATCTCGCAAAAGACTATTATGCCTCCCCAAATATTCACTTATATCCCACCATAACTCCCAATAGATTATAATTACTCCCTACAAATTCACTCAAATGTCAACAGGTCAACACATCATAACTCCCAACAGACTATAAACATTTCCAATATATTCACTCAACTCCCAAAGGGTCATCATATCTCCCAATAGACTAATATCACTCCTAATATATTCACTCAAATGCCACCAAGTCGTCATTGATCCCAACAGATTAATATCCCTTCCAGTACATTCACTCAAATCTCAATGGGTCACCATATCTCTCAACAAACTAATATCACTCCCAATATATTCACTCAAACCCCAACAAGTTACAATAACCATCATCATACTATTATGACACCCAATAAATTCACTCCTGAAAGGTCCTGATAATTCCCAACATACTATACCACTCCCAATATATTCAAATTTATATCCCAATGGGTCATCAAATCGCCCAACAGACTATTATCATTCATAGAATATTCACTCAATGTTGTTTGCTGTAATATTTCAAGGATTTTCTTTTTTCCCGAAATATAATTGGAAATAAATGTTCTCTCCAATGTGAGTGAAAATCTGATTCCTAAGGCAGCATCTGTAAAATATTGTAATCATTATGTCATCAAGAGAGATGGTGAATCTCTCCGGTGAAACAGCAAAAAAAGAAAGAAAAAGTAAGACCTTACTATAGTACATTATATGAAAAAGTTTACTAAATTTCACAGCAAGCAAGTGGTAGCGTGGCCGAGCGGTCTAAGGCGCTGGATTAAGGCTCCAGTCTCTTCGGGGGCGTGGGTTCGAATCCCACCGCTGCCAAAAACTTTTATTTTTTTTACTTTGGCAACAATAACACCTGACCTGACCTGATCAGTAATGTTCCTTCAATACAAAACATGTTTACATTGCAAACATAAAATGAGGTTCATGAGAAATTAAGAGATGTGCTAAATAGAGCAGGTCTGGATTTCTGAAAAAGCAATCCAGGCTGTTGCCTAGGGCAGTATGGCCACTAGAAGGCGCACTCAGACCTTCCAATTGACTACTCCATTGGTCACTAGAATATTGACCCAATGTGCTGTGAATAGTATGGAGTCCATGACAATTCTTAATGGATTAGGTGTCCGTGGTCAATGCAAGAAGAAAAGATAGAAGTCTTAAGATGACTTTAGCACAATCTAGAAAAATTTAGAAAATCAATCACGCCAATGTTGTCAGCATGGCCAAGTGGGTTTGACCCCCTACTTTAGGCACCAAAAACATATTGACAAATCAGTAAAATTGAGAGCTGCCCCAACTCACTGGAGTGGTCTTCCATATCCTATTCAGCTTAATCCTACTTTCTGCTCCTTTAAAAGTGCATTCAAAACCCATCTCAAACTTGCCTACCAGTCTTCTTCCGTCTCTTAAACCCCAACTACTCACCCACCATTCCATATCCCCCCTCCTATTGTAAGATGCTTCCCCACCTCTTAGATCAGGGGTGTCCTTTTTTTGGCACCCCAAAGAATTCAGAAAATGAACTACATTTGGCACTCCCGCGTTACCACCTTACATCATCCCATCATGTGACACAAAGCCTAGGCAATGATCACATGGTGCCTGACTACCAGGGGCATTGTGTTTGTTTCAATCCATTAGAGACTGCATAGTGTAATATTTGGTGTCAGACAAACTTGTGATGTGAGAGGCTGCATAGATAGATAGAAATTAGTCCTTTTAACCCTAAAGTGTGTGTGGAGGGGTTTGTTTTTGTTAGTTATGGATGAAGTAGTAAACTTCCTCATTTTTTTCAATAAATTTCAAGTTTAGCCCCCGACGTGGTCTAAGTTTTTAATTTTGGCCCTCTGTGTATTTGAGTTTGACACCCCTATCTTAGATTGTAGGCTCTTCAGGGCAAGGTCATCTCCTCCTCCTGTGTCACTGTGTTATTTGCAACCCCTACTTATTGTACAGTACTGCGTAATGTGTTGGCGCAATATAAATCCTGTTTATTATTATTATTATTATTTTTATTAATAATAATAATAATAATAATAATTAAATTGCTTTCTTAATAGCAAGTTCAGCTTAAAAACAAATATGCAGCAGATTCCATTTCCATGTAATCCCTCTCTGCATAACCGAAATAGAACAATCATGTAAAAATGTGTCAAACACAACATAATGACCTCAAAGGTCAACATTCCAACAAAATGTAAAATATGTGCTCCTTGTCTTTAATAGTTGATTGCATAGGCTGTAGTTCATAGTTTAACCAGTAGGAGATGCTGGTGAAGCTCAAAAAGGCCAGTTTTCATGATTGCTTCCAGTGACTCTATGTACATACAGCAATGCTATGTTCTAAAGAAAGAGAAGGGGGGAAGACGAGTGAGCTGCTATCCTCCATAGAAGTAAACAGTCCTCATTCCCAATTTCTCCACTTATGATAATCAACGATGAGGGACTGCTGGTCAAATCAGATTTATGCCTGCGATAAACACAACCAATCATCTCGGGTGACTTCTTAAATCTTACACAATTTCCTTTATATCAGAGAATCTGCAGGTTTTCTGAAATCTTGCCATAAAACATAAAGTCTTCCATGATTGGGGTAGAGGAACTAAGGTGAATGTGTTGTATGTATAAGAGAGGATATGGCTAGAGGACATCACATCAATCTGTTCTTGGTACCCAAATAATGATTCCACCAAACGGTCATTTGATGACACCACGACCTGTTCGGCTAAGTAAGCTACAAGTGGGCGTGTCTGTGACCAAAACTGCTGGGCTTACCAGCCCATTTCACAAGATAGGTCAAGCACTCTTCTCATGACCATCACCAGTATTAAAATTCTTTAAAATGTCAGTAATGCTGCTAGTACATATGATGCCAGTATTTGTATATCTAAACCTTAATTCCATACATCCATACGTATAAAAACACAAATGAAGGTTGTATTGAAAGTATGAAAAAAGTTGGTACAATCTAAAGTGATTCCAGTTTTAGAGTGGGAAAGAAATGGTGCTCCTGCTGTCCGTGTTCCCAGTATTGGGATCAATACTTTCCATTGGTTTTGGTCAGCTGTGTCACTGGGACTGAATCGGATGGGAATTCCCAAATGTTACACTTGTCTTGGAACAGTAGGTAAGGGGAACTCCTTCAATGGTTCCAGAGGCAACGATCTAAGAGAAGATTCATCCTTTCCTTTGAGAGTTGTGTCTTGTGAAAGAAGGGGGTGTCCCAAAGGAGTTTTCTTTAGCTAATTACATTTGTATTGCCAAGCCAAACATGTTTTAAAAAAAAGGAGAGCAACAAGGGCAAACTAATACTGTTAAAACATAAACCTATTTATTTAGGTATTCAAATGAAGAATAAAACATAAAAATAGTTGAAAATAACGGTTACAATTACAACCGTATCTTACAAACACAATGTTATTTTGGGCTTCTTACACCCAGATCATTAAGCACATTGGATAAGACCTTACCAGCTTGGTTAAGTTATGATAAATCATATTCTCAATCCCGATGTGTTTCGAATATTAGCTTTCTCTGGAATTCGAGACTTACATTTCTTTATGTCGGTTGCAATGAAAGACAAGGTAAAGGTATTGGTTTCTTTGTAGGGTCCCTCAATCCCCATCCCAAACCCCAATCTGGCAACCACATAAACATGTATTGAATACTTAAAAAAGGAACCAAACATGTAGATGGGTGGTGAGCTCCTGATTACGGCACAGACTTATCTGTGTGCAACCACCTAATATCAGAAGAAGGTGCCATCTTTGTTGCCTCTGAAAGGTATGGAGATCCTCTTCGGCCATTGGAGGCCACTGATAATGGAACTCCTTTGCATCCATAGGAGTAACATTGTCCCCAGTACCCGCTTTGTATGCTGCACTACCGCACTGAGCTCTACACTACGCGATTCATGGGCCGTACAGGGTGGAGCTAAACAAAAAGCCACCAGAAGCTTGGGATTTATTCTTTGGCATTGCTCTACTGAAAAAGAACTGAAAAAGTTCTTTATTGCTGAACAAATAGAAAATCCCATTTCACTTTTGTCCCCTATCTCACCCCCCATATCCCTTTATATCCCTAAACTATAGAATATGTAACTCCCAAGCCAATAGAATATTCTTCATTCCTGCATACATAGGATCTCAACAATAAATCAACACAGGGACTGACACACAACTTAAGAAAAATCGGAGATTGTACAATATTTTTAGAAATCATGGTTTGCGTTTCACCTCTTTTGGATAAAATGGTAAGTCCTGCTTTGACCTGACTGACGATTCTGTTTGGAATGCTGAAACTTGATTAGATTCTTACCTCAGTTGTATGATTCAGTGGTGGATGATCCCCTCTTGGCCGTTCTTATCTTCTTGTAGTGCTGGGGACAAATTGAGCGAGCAAACTTACCATTGGAATTCTCAAATATGATCTAAGGCTCTCTACATCATCTTGAAGAAGCAACAACAATTTTTGGCGAAACGTGACAAAATATTGTGGCCTTTGGACGCAATATATTTCCTTTGACTATTCTATATCTCTACTGGTAGTGAAACTCGATTCAATGTAGACATGGAGTGCAATGATCATTGGACACTGGACCTTATTGGACTGATTTAATAAAGCTCTCTAAGACTGGAGAAGATAGGCTTTCATCGGTGAACCTGGGTGATCTGATTCAGCAAACCTGGAATGGATTTGTTAGCAAATATTTTAAATTATTGATCAGACCCATACTAGGTTTGCTGGGTGACCCAGGCTCACTGATGAAAATGTATATATATATTGCATATTCCAGTTTTTTTCCATCCAGAAGTCACACAATAATAAATATTCCAAGCATCTCCCTTAGCTGGACTGTAATATATCAAAAACTGGGCTAGTAAATCCCTTTCTATCTCTGCACAGTATAAACCGGTACATTAAAATTTGGTGATATGGGGAGATATGACAGTGGGATTTTAGATGTCCATCTTTACATTTTCTTTTTACAGGGTTTTGTAGAAGTAATAGTTGAAAGCGGTGGATCTTTTTTTTTTTTTTTCTTTTAGTCCATCTCTCTATTATGTTATTAGGTAAAATGGTAAAAGCACAAAATCACAATTAGCAGAAGAGGAGGCATTCCTGATAAATAGATTTTTAGAGTGCATTGGTATGATAATGTTAATTCATGGCACATCCACAAAGGAAGGTGTGAAAGCCTGCCCTGCTCCTCCATGTGTCACCTCTACATATCTTAAGAAGTGTGTCATGGTGTCAGTCTTCACACCTCTGTCCTCTCCAGGCTAACTCATGGAAATGGATGCAAACCACCAACTCCCTCTCACGCTGTGGAAAGCTATTCAGAGTCAACAATACACATTAATTATCCAACACCATGATGAAGTGTGAAGATCAGCCTTTAGCCTAATTAACTAGATATGGTTCAGGTATTGCCCATATTATTGACGGAATAAATTTTTTATATTCTGGTGTCAATCTTTGAGTATAATGTTGGAGTAGGGGTCCTTAGTACAGGTTACGTTGATGCACTAATCACAATGAAGGAATAATAACCTTTGAGATGATCATCCTATCATAGGTAGACACCTCCAGCCTTGTGTTCTCAAGGAGCTAGCGATTGGCTAAGTGTAGAGTTTTTGTAAGTTGTGGCTTCTTTTGGCTTTTGGTTGGGTGCTACTAGACTGTTTGCAGCCCATGGCTTGGAGACATTGAAACGTTGACCTCTCGTGTTGAGTCAATTCCCACTACACTGATACCAATCGCCTTTTGTGAGCTTATAAAAGATATATTATGGACTACAAGTTGGGTTGGCCTTTTTCTGTGGTTTGTTTTCCCTGCTGCCACTGGAAAATGCTGCCTTAGGTGGAAAACTCAAGTTGCCTAATGGCTGGCTTCCCATTGAGGCTAGGCTGGAGTCTACTCGCTCATTTGGTCAAGGGGGTCTACTTGCTCAAGAATGTCTTCTTATTAATTTAGTCAAGAGTGTCTACTTATTCGTTTAATCAAGAGGGCCTACCTATTCGCTTGATCATGAGGGTCTACTTTTTCACTTGGTCTATGGGATCTTTTGTTCACTGTCCTCTTAGAACTCCTGTAGAGTAGATTTACCTTCACTTCCTGGCTCAGAAGGAAGGAGGAAATACATCCAAATTGAAAGAAATTTCCCTTCCTAATAAAAGATTTCTCTTCACCTCATGCTCCAGTATGTTTGCATTTTTCATAACTCTATGTTACAAAGAAAATAGTCCAAAACAAATGAAGTGGACCAATTGCACAAGCTGGGGACACAGACAGTAATAATGTCTCCATAGGGTGGAAAAAAAAGTTTTGGCCTTCCATACCCATTAACATAGACAGATACAAAAATTGTTTTACCTGACAATAGGTTTGTGTTTCTGTCCATTCACTACTGATATTTAAGTAGCCCTATCATTAAAGTACAGGCCTATCTGGCAGCTTCTCTTACAAGTCCTACACAAATTTATGATTTGAAGTGAAAGAAGAAGCAGCAGACTACTTAGCTCACCACTTTGTTACTCTACTTTCTTATCCCGGGTTTGCTGGATCACCCAGATTCACACTCCAATGATAGTCTTTTTTCTCCAGCCAGGAAAGCTTTAATAAATCAGACCGTCTGTGTGTTTTATATCTACCCAATTACGTTTTGAGATAGAAACCTTTCCTAGAAGTAATAGGGGGGGTCTTTTTTGACCTTCTTCTGAAAATCCCACCTGTTGGCTGTCCTGTTGCACCTCTTCGTAGTATAAAACAAAAATGCAGATTGGGAATTCTAACTTTGCTGAAAAGACTTCCCTAAACAGCTCTTAAACATGACTTTCTTATGACTTTCACCAGTGGTTGCCAACCAGTGGTCCACAAGAAACTTTTGGTGGTCCACAGAAAAAGTTGGACATAATTTGCAACTTTTATGTTTGATTAGTAATAAAACAAAAATAATATTCTAATACATTCTTTTATTCTGAATAACAATTTTCGCCTTTATATTGCACTAAATTCACAAACTGTACTAGAGATGGAAAAACAAGGGAGGCGCAGCGTGACGCCAGTGTAGTCCTAACTTGTATGAGGCAACCGTTGCCGAGCCGTACGCTTCAGTATTGTTTCCATCATTACAACAGTCACCCTGCTCTGCCAATACCGATTCTCATCCAGTTGTTTTATTTTATTTGTTTATTTCTCAGATGCTCTTTTAGGTAAGTATGACCTTAACTGTGTATTTTATATAACTGTTATATTTAATGGCATCAAATAGTTTGACTTTGATAACTATCATTTCTTGTTTGGTTTTAGATTGGAATGAAATAAACCCATAATGAGTGAGAAAAAACAAACACATATTTTGTTTTTCTTTAGTAATACCAAAGATAATGCAACTAATGATAATAGTAACAATGGTAATACTTCACATAACCGTGAGCTGATCAATGAATCAGAGCCTCCACAGTCCTTGTCAGGCACCATTAGGAAGATCGTTATTTTACAAATGTATTTTTTTTGAAAATTTAATATTAATGGTCTGCCCGATTTAAAATGATGAATTTAGTGGTCTGTGGGGTCCAAAAGGTTGGTGACCGCTGACATACACGATATTAATATACCTCTGAACAATATCATTAGTGGTGGGCCCTATATTTCTCTTTCATCCCTGGTTGATCCAAAGGATGACAAAAACTAATTGGGGAAAAACTATCTGAATAGACAATGTACGTTAGAAAAACATCTAACCATCTTTGTAGTAATGTATTGTATCTGATAGATCCAAATCCTGCTCCCATGATTTGGACCTAGCAGATACACCAACTTACAAGGCTCTGATTGTACCCCTTTCAAACGATAAATCTCTTTTCTTCTAGTTGTAAAGCTATGCTGGAATTTTATTTCTCAAGGTGAACGTTAGCCATGGTCTCAGTCTAGATCAGTGTTTCTCTTTTAACAGAAAGAACCCTTGAAAGAACCTTAAGGTCTTAAGGAAACCCCAGCTACAATTACTATACAATACTACAATTACTATATCCACAGCTCATAATATATTAGTATGGTGGCCAGTGGAAAGAATGTCACCCTTATAGATAGCCTAAAAGACCATTGGTGTCACTTAAACTGATCTGAGAGATCCAAATTGCTCATTGAGCAAGGAACTCTGGAGGAATCCTGATTGATAAACACTGGTCTATAATCTAGCATTTAGCTCCTTGAAGTCAAATATTGATGCAATTAATAATGATCACTAAATGACATTGACAGTAAGCTTGATAATTCCAAAAGGGGGGGACACTTTCTAATGGAACAAAAACTATGTTTGGACAGTGTTCATCATTAACCACTAATGATCCTTTCCCTTGACTATAGCTAACCACCTATGCAGCAGCTCCCTGAGCTCATTTATTATCTATTGGATCAGTACAGAACCATCAGAAATGATAGTTTCCAAATGGGGAGGATGCAGCAGTGCATATCCTGTCTTCCCCTAATCCCCTTCTTCATAAAATGCTTATATTGTATTCTTCATTTTCCAGAATGTATAGTTCAGCGTCTGCACACAACTCGTCTTTTGTCGGCAGCATTTGTAAGATCTGTACCATTCTTTATAGAACATAGGAATAGTTATAATACATTAATTGTGAATAACTCAATAAGATCACGTCTAAGTTATTCAAAGGTCATACATAAATATTGGAATATTGAGCCTGGTGAGTTTAAATCACAAAGTCCTGATGCATTTCACAGATAGGGTGTTCTGCTTCCTAAATTACTGTATTTTAAATATTCTTATTTTAAATAATTAGAAATAAATTATTATTTCTCTAACACACATGCCACTTAAAACTTTTTTTTTTCTTTCTACCTCCACTGGTATTGTACTTACCCATTAAACTAGGGTGTGGCATATTCAATAACCAAGGGGTTGTTGTCTTTTTGCATGATACTAGCACAACCATTTTTGCTTTGGATTTTGGATCAGTGCCACGTTGAAGGATCCAAGTACGTCTCTTGTGCAGAGTTTATCTCCCATTAGATTTCACTTTGTCACTGTAGCTCATACACCCCAGTACATCAGAGATCCAACCACTTTTTTCACAGTAGGGATGGTGTACAGTACATTTTGTTGTAATCCTTCATGTCCATCAGTCCATCATGCTCAATTTTGGTTCCATTACTCCAAGGTACTTTATTACAGAAGATTTAAGGCTGGTTTAGGTACCATTTGGTATATGGTATGTGGGCCAGTTTGTGGATATGGTTCAATAAAGGATTTATTCTTGCAAATCCATAATGGAATCCATTTTTGCTCAAGAACCTTCTTATTGTGCATCATGATACACCAACATCACTTGTTTGCAGAAAAGCCTAGATTTCAGCTGAAGAAGGATTGTGGACTTTTCTTTGCATTATTATTACACAGTATTTATATAGCGCTGACATATTATGCAGAACTTTACAAAGTCTATAGTCATGTCACTAGCTGTCCCTCAAAGGAGCTCACAATGTAATGTCCCTACCATAGTCATATGTCATTAACACAGTCCATGGTCAATATGGGGGGGAAGCTCCTAATGAATTTTTAATTTACTAATTATGAACAGACATTTAGTGCAAACAAAGAAGTTACCAGTCTACACACTGTCCTTTAATCCCCCACAACTGGAACCTATCAGCGTCAACTTGTATTTACAGTATACTATCAACACCAACATAGAAATGTTTGATCATACTCATTTGGGTGATTTCAGTTATCATCATGGTTTAAAAATGGAACACAAAATGATGCAATGATAAATTGGTTTGTGGGCATACTTACTTGCCTATCTATAGCCAACTATCAAACCATCTATCTATCTATCTATCTATCTATCTATCTATCTATCTATCTATCTATCTATCTTAATCCATCTTTCTAGATCAGCCTGTCTAGATTTTTTTAATATTTGGGAACCCCTGAAATAACTTTCTGGTCTTCAAGGAACCTCTGCTATAATTACTATATCTATAGATCACAGTACATTGGTGTGGTGGTCAGTTGAAATAATGGCTATCTATCTATCTATCTATCTATCTATCTATCTATCTATCTATCTATCTATCTATCTATCTGTCTATCATCTATCTATTTATCTATGACCTTGTGACCTGGATTGGTAGGTCCTGGGAATATTGTGGGAACTAGGCATTCTGACCTTGGAAAATAAACTTTTGGTGATTTTCATACAAGTGTGAATTACTTTTACTGGCTGTAATGGGACAAAAGGCAAAGTGTGTCAGTCTGCACCTCCCATCCCTCTGTTCCTACTCATGGCATACTGTCCCTCCATCCCCATTCAGTTGTCATGGTGTTCATACATGCTAAAATTTAGTTTACAATGCAGTGTGATAATTGTTGGTGAATACTTGGTATTATTATTCAGTGCAATTATTATCGGGGTATACTCAGTATTTTTATACCGTACGCGTGATCATTATCCATGTATATTTTGTATTATAATATGGTGCTGTGTGATCATTATTGTTGTATATTCATTATTTTCATGCAGTGAGATCAATATTGGTGTATAATCAATATTTTCATGCGTTGTGATCATTATCCGTGTATACTCGGTATTATTATACAGTGCAGTGTGATCATTATTGGTGTATACTCGGTATTATTATATGGTGCGGTGAGATCATTTTTGTAGTATATTTGTTATTTTCATGCGGTGTGATCATTATTTGTGTATACTCGGTATTATTACACAGTGTGATCATTATTGGTGTATACTCTGTATTAATATATGGTGCAGTGAAATCATTATCGGTGTATATTCGTTATTTTCATGTGGTGTGTGATCATTATGGGTGTATAATCTGTATCGTTATACATCATGGTAATATTATCAGTGCATTGATTCTTTGTATGCATTTAGAACATTTCAGAAATATATTTCCTTATAACGTATGTTGTGCTTTGTTTTTCAGCCTTTCAAACAAATTCTCCACATTCATTCATTAGGTGGATTTAACTACCCTGTTCACTATACAAGGATACTTTCATGCCTCTCTCTATTTATTACTGCTAATTGCTATGGAAATGCTAATTGTGAAGTGTGCTTTGGCATGAGTCCCAAGAAGAAGTGGGTGGGAGTGGCTAAGTCACATCATTGGGGATCACAATGGAGCTCTAGGTGGTGGAGATCCTTATGCATGGGGCGGAGTCAACAAAGAAAGGGGTTGGTCTAAGTCAGTAGTGGGTTGGGTCAGAAGGATAATGTAGAAGAGATCTTCCCAAATTTCTCAGACCACCAGTTACTCCAGGACTTTACAGGTTGCTTTCACAATGAGGAACACATACCTCAGTAAAGAAGATAAAAAAGTAAGTATATTATTACGTTTCCTCTTTAGTATCCCCTTATATTGCATTTTCTTTAAGTATATTTTTCCTCATTCTATCTTTCTAAACCTTTAAGCTTTCATAGATTTCCTTGGTTTACTCCTAAACTTTTCCTAAATTTTATTTTTTTTTTCCTAACTTTTCTTACAGTTGACCTCATAATTCTAAATGTTCTATTAAGTCTAACATTTTGCACATGGTGTACCACCAAGCAAAGTGTAAGAATAAAGATGGCCTTTGTAAAGTATTTGACCATCAACCCATCAATTTTATTCTCTTAAATGTGTTTTTTGGAGGTTAGCTGCCTAAAATTTCTAGCTCCAGTAGACCTTTTTTTCAATTTAGATGCCATAATTTTTGGCTTTGAAAAACATTTGGCTCACACAATGTTAAGTTTCTTATGAATCTCCTTCCCATTATCTATCCATAAGCCTCAACTCCACTCTTTCCCAACTCTCCTATCCTATATCTCTGTCTTCCACAATCCTAAACTCTCTGTACTCCTTGTCTCCTGGTAGCTCATGAAGCCTGTGATAGAGAAACGCAGAAGAGATAGAATAAACCAAAGTCTTGAACATCTGAGGACACTTCTGCTGGAAGCTACTCATGATGAGGTTTGAACTTCACTTGATACTATTTTATTGCACCACATTTTTTTCTTTTCCTTTAAAATGGGGGGTGAAAATGTCAAAATTTTGCAAAGTTTCAAATGTTTGCAATTCACTAAAAATCTGTTCTTAAAAGAGGGCCAAGTAGATGGAGATGTTTCTGGTGAAACTTCAAAGGAGCAGTCAACATTGCTCTACAGGGACGGATGTGATATGTGAAAAGCAGGAGACATGCTGTTGCATTTCCTAAAGTAATTAGCAAGTACGTGTGGAGTGGTACAATGGTGTGAACAGTCTTGTAAATGTCTTGTGTAGTCAGAGCAGGCTCAACCCTACTTCTTCATTATAGACCATGGATGTTCTTGGGATATGTATAAGGTTTTCGTGTAGGTAGGTAATTTAATGTTTTAAAGGCTTCCAGTTTTTTAATTGATGGCTTCCATTTTTGTTTAAATAATGGCTTCCATTTAATTATCATTTAAGTAATGCAATTATTTATTTTTTGTTAGTAAAAAATTGGAGGACAACTTTGAATGTTAAGTCCATATATAAAATACCAATTGGGTTTTGCTTATAAATTATCTTCTACTACTGTATAACAAACACAGTACGGAATAATATATGACTAACATGACTTACACATTACAACTTAAAAATTATGAGTTTTATTTATAAAACAGGAAATCAGAGATTCCTTCGGAAAATCCTTACAGGTCCATGTGTTTTAATGGCAGTAATTCATTACCCTTAGGGAATTTTATGACGAGATTCCCTGGTATATTCATAGAGCCCTAGGAGTACCTAATAAAATGAATATTTTTTCACTTTAAAATACAAGAAAAAAGCATCTACTGGAATAGAATGAAAAACTATTACCTTTTTAATTATTTATTATTTTTTAAATTATTCTTTTGTATTTTTATTACAATTATTATTAGCAAATAAAAAAGTAAAGCTTGTCATTTTTATTTTTCCATATTATAAAACACATAGGGCTCTTTTATAAAACAAGGAATCTGAAATTCCCTAAAACATTCCCTCAATTACTACCATTGAAACACATGGATCTGGAAGATTCCCCCAACTGATTTCCTGTTTTTTCCTTTTATTTAAAACAAAAAAAATATATTCTCAAGTTTTTAGTTTTTTTTTTTAAAAAAGCATTTTGTTCATTTCAAACTTAAAAGTAAAAAAGTACTAAAGACGTTTAAAATATAATAATTAAAAAAGTATATATATAAAAATAATATATATAATAATATTTTTTTATTATTTATATTTAAATTTAATTATTCTTTTGTATTCTTTTTATTATTATTATTAATATTATTATTTTTAGTAAATCCAAAAAAGTAGTCATTTCTATTTTTCTATGTTCTAGAACACATTAGGCTCTTGTTATAAAACAGGAAATCTGACATTCCCTCAAGCATTCCCTGATGGGAATCAATTACTGCATTTGAAACACATGAAATACTTGAGGGAATGTCAGATTCCCTGTTTTATAAATTGAGCCCATAGCTGTTCATTTTGTAATATATTGTCATTTTGATACCTACAATACGTTTAGAAAAGGTCGGATTATTTTCTTCTTTTTTTTTTTTTTGCTTTATATTTTGTCATGGTGTTCCAGGTTTCATAATTTTCCTATTTATTTTTTCTTCTTAGTCTTTAAAAAATCCAAAAGCTGAAAAAGCAGATATTCTGATGAAGACGGTGCAGTTTCTGAAGCTGTGCCATAATTCAGGTGAGAGATATAAAGCATTTTTGAAAACAGAAAGCTACAACGTGATGGAAGCAGCTAGTGCTGGGCTTTCTGTATGAAAGATTTAGAATGCTCTCAATGTCATGGGTGTACCTGCATTACAATTTTATATCTAATAAAGTCTAAAAAGTCATTTTAGAAACATAAAAGGTATAAATATTTTATTACCAATAATTCAAACCCATGATAGATACCATTTATGGTGGCCACAGACCTTGATAATCATCATCGAAGGTCTTTTTCATTTCAACAGCCTTACACATTTGACCTCTGAATTTCCATGTTTATGTCAATGTTACAGGATGTGCGTCCAAAAATTTCCAGCTCACAATCATAAAATAATAATTGGTAAAGTCGATATTTCGCCTTAAGGTCAGTTCAATGCAGGGGTGGGGGGAATTTTAGTGATCATAGACATGAGATTGATTGCCAATATGGTGGAACTGGAGACAAGAGACTACCTCTGAGGACTAAAAGAATAAATACAAATTAGCCAAATTATTATATGTGATAGGATTTTTTCTCCTATTATTTCTTGTATTTCATAAAAAGTTGAAACTTGGCCACCAAGTTCAACAAAATGTAATAAAAAAGTAATAAAAAATGTTAGCCATATTTTGCTCTTGTTTCTTAAAAATATGTAAAGTATATTGTATTATTTGAAGATTTTTGTTATTATACCCTTGTTCTGACACTAAGGGCTCTATTATCAAACATTCCCTTGTGGGAATCTTCCTCGTCCATGTGTTTTGATGGCAGTAATTGATTCCCATAATGGAATCTCTGAGGGAATATCAGATTCCCTGTTTTATAAATAGAGCCCTGAGTTATTCACTGTTTTAGGATAGCTTCCATTATGCCTAGTAAATGTCCTTCAAACTCTTCCAATGTGATATTCACAAATGTGTTTTTGTTTTCGTCGTAGGGCCAGAAGAGGCCACAAAACCATCTGGGTTTAAAGGTGGGTTTCAAGAAGGCTTGAGTCAGGCCACTACCTTCTTGAATTCCACAGCAGCTATCAGCGAGAGTAAAAGGGACTATGTTGTTGGAAAGCTTTGTCAGCACATGGAGGAGAAAAGCCCCAACAATTGGGATGGGTTCTCATCAGATGAATCTTTCACTGCTGACCACAGCCAACACATGCCAAGCCCTCCGCAAATTCAAAGACTCTCAGAAGACCATTTAACGATGTTTCCCGGAAACCGTCCTTGCCAACCCTTTTTTCATTATCCATCCCCCTTAAGCTCATCAGAAGCACCTTCTTTTGGACAAATTCAACATTCACACACAACACACGTAGACCAAGTCAACAGGAAGTCTGTTCAAAGGACACTTTTCCTTTCCCCCAGTTCCACTCCCCCTCTCGCCCCAACTCGTGTGTGGAGGCCATGGCCATAGACTGCTATTTATTGTATTTGATTTTGTAAATAGCCATTGTGAATTTAAATTATTTTTTGAAAGGTGCTCACACGTTTCATCATGCAATGTTCACTGTAAATTAAAGAAGTATATGAAGAAGATGTACAGATGTAATGAAGCTTTTGCTTATAAAATATTTTTTAAAAAGTTTTGGACTTTTCGATTTTATTTGAATGTTTGTTGTTGGGTGTGCAACTTTTTTATACTACCTCATGTAGCATATTAGGAAGTGTGAAGCCATATTCAGAAGGTATTTAACATTTAGCACAATTTTACCTTGGAGTGGGATTAAAGGGTCTGGATAAGGCTGTAGGTAAGTGTTGTGTTGGGGATTTGCTGCTTTATATTTGGGTTTCAGGCTCGGAGTGTCTTGGATGGAATAAGTGGGCAAGACAATTCATCTCTACATTGAGGGTGGTAAGGAAGCATATAAATAGCTATAATAAAGTGTCTCTGAGCCTGTGATTTGAACCTGAAGCCAGGTGGCTCAGAGAGACTGTGTGTAACCTAGATTCTGGGAGGGCCAAGAAGGTCTCCCAAAAAATTTAGGTCAATTGGACCAGTAGCTCTGGTGGTTCCAGGGAGAATTTTTGTTCATTTCTGATCTGTGATGGCACAGATCCCCTGCAATGGAAAAACCTGGATGATCATACTTTAATAAGTTTCAGTTCTTGGGAAACCCTTCACAATAAAAACAATATCCACAGCTCACTATTTATTAACATGGTGGTAAATGGAAAGATAGGTGGTCACCCTTACAGATCATTGGTGTCAGTTAAACTGACCTGAGAGGCACAAATTGCTCATTGCACAAGGAACCCCCAGCAACCTCGGGAAGGACCCTGGTTAAGAAACACTGCCTTGCCACTACAGTACAGCCTGTGAAAGAAGACGTTATATATTGGCCAGTCTGGAAGCCAATGTGTGTTAGCATGTGATGGTACCTGGCACTTCCTGGTGTGTTGAAACCTGCTCCCATGGCACAAGCTGTGGTTCCACTCATTGACTAGAGAAGCAGGTATTCTATACACCTGGTTTTGGTTTTCCCTGACCTCCATCTAGGTCCAAGACTAATGGTAAGGACAAGGTTAAAGGCAGAACAACAATTTGCCTTTTTGCCCATTTTCTGTGAGCTGAGCCCATCATTTACACTCCCACCTGTAGAAGGTGTCATTATGGAAGGTGGGTTCACAGTACCTTAGGACTAAGAGGTGCTCAAACTTAAAAAAATAAGTGCTGGAGAGTCCTGGAGGATTGTGTACCTCAATAATAACCCCCCCCCCCACATCCAAGAAGCTTCAGGGGTGTAGGAGGCAGTTGAGTTCTTCTTTAAACTTGTGGCCCTCAACAGAGAACAGTACTCTGCATGGCATTAAGCTTTATTATCATCAATTAAATGTCACATATGTCTACAATGGTTGCTCTTGTGCATGACAATGGTCACCAACCATTCAATATGTGAAGCCTCCTTGCAACCTATATTAATTAAAATTGTACTATGATTGTGTCTAGTGGTCCAATCATGAAAAAACCTAATACTATAAAATGTAAAATACAGTTATAGCATGATTGTGTCAAGTAGTCATATTATTTTGGATGTGTGTATTGATTTATATCTGTAAATACAATAAATTTTCGTAGCCTGTGGCCATTTATGTACAGGTGTTCACCATGATTCACCATAATAAAATACCTGTAATAATGATCTGATTATGAGGACATCCTTAGAGATCTTCTATGTCTAATCACTAAAGACCAACCAAGTGGGTATTGCCCTTCAAGACATCTTCTGTTGTTCTCCCACTATTCCTCTCCATAGAACAGAACATGCTGCGATACAAGAGCTGTGTCACCCAAAGCAGTGATGTATAATAATATTGGGCAACAGTAGTTGAAAGTGCTGTATGTAATATGTATAATAGTGTGAACAAGCCCATGGACCCAGTCATATACTTAAGGTTGTGGGGCCACTGTCCGTCCAAAGGCCAGGTCCAGGTCACACAAAATTCACAATAAATAATCAAAACCCAACACAATGTTTCCCATGGTTTCTGGACGATACTGTTGGAGTGTGTCAAGTCTCGAAACTTAGACATTGGATCCTAGCTGTGAATTGAGTGATAGACACCTCTCCATCTTTCCTGACACCTCTCCAAACCTTTAACAAGTGTGAGAACAACAGGAGGACAGGCAATACTATCTTGACATCAAAGAGCCTCCAGGTTTATGGGGAGGAGAAGCTGGAATTATTCACTAGTCACTAACACAGTATAGTGGATACACAGTACTCAATACATCTTGTATTTTCTTTAATCTATAAAAACTCATTTCGCTAGAACTACCTAAACCCGAAAGGATTGTGTAAATTTTTATTCCTTCAGTCCTAAAAGAAAAGTCATGATACAACACAATGGTATCTTCTATAGCCATCACTGGTCATATGCACCACAGTGCCTGGTAGAATAGGCCAACAGGAGGCCTGGTAGATTAGGCCAATTCTTTTCATCATAATGGAAATCATTTAGGACATTGTTAAAGCAGTGGGCTGGTCAGAATCCAAGAATACCAATAAAGGTACACTCTCCCTAAGACTGGAGAACCTTCTACACAACAAAGACATTGGACACCCTGTACCTGGGAAAGGTAGACTTGAGCTTTTCCCACAGTCTAGTGTGAAATTAGCAAAGAACTTCAAATTATGGAGTTTGTGTCACCTCTGTACGGTGATAGGACAATAAAGGGAAGTGTGGAAAAGACACACTTCTAAAGACAAAAGTCCTGTGACCTTACTTTGGTGCCTCTAGCACTTTTGAGAAGGTTGTGAAGACATAAGCACTTTTAGAGTTATCATTGCCTGGTGTAGATTTAACCTTTAAAATTGGAAGCATTGGTGATTTTTTTCATTTCATCATTTGTTGCTTTTATATTTGAATGTAGCATTGGGCTGCCCCCTTCCTTCACTTCTTTGTACAAGGATGCATTGAGAATGAAGATATCTGGATCATATAAGGTCCTTTAAGTTTGAGGACTTACTTAACTTTCATTGTGTAGGATGGTTGTGGAAAACACAAGGTTGGTGGTTCACTGGTGGAGAATTATTACTGCTATTTAAAACCCTAACACCTAAAATATTTTCAGAAAGAACTTCTAATTCGCTACTTTAAATTAGACCCCCATTGACATGGTTTCCTCATTTCATCATAGGCAAACTACATATGATTTTAGCAATTGGGGTCACATATACCATAAAATATGTAAATCCAGGACAGCTTTTTCATTCTCTACTGCTCTCCAAGGACAAAATGGTCATATAAGTCTTCTGTGCTGAACTGTTGAAGAAGACCACTTTCTTCAATGACCATTACTAGTCAAATGAACCACAGTGCACTAAAAGCATGTTCTAACCTTGGCAGGCCGGATAGAATAGGCCAGCTTTTAGGAACTTTAGGAAGCTGTTAAAGCAGAGGACTGGACAAAATCCAGGGAATACCAATAAAGGTAGAGTCCCTCTTAAAACTGAAGAGTTGTCCACAAAACACAGGTCTTAGACTGCCTGTAGTCGGGAACTGTAGAATTGAGTTTTTCCCACAGGCTAGTGTGACATTAACCAAGAGCTTTTATATTATGGAGTCGGTGTCACCTCTGTATGCTGTTAGGACAATAAAGTGAAGTGTGTTCCTGGAAAAGACACACTTCTAAAGACAAAAGTTGTCCTACCTCCAGTTGGTGCCTCCAGCACAGTAATGAGGTTGCCCAGCCACCACCTCTTTTGGAGTTGTCATTGCTTGAGGTATATATTATATAAGGCTATTTAATAGGTAGCATTGGGGAATTTTTACATTTCATCATTTGTTATTTCTGTATTTAAATGGAGCTGTCTGCTTCCTTCCCTTCTTTGTCCAATGATTGGTTGAGAAAGTAGATGTCTGGGCCATATAGGGCCCCTCAAGTTTGAGGACACCCTTGAGGTTATAAGAAATTCACAAATGAGCAAAAGCCAACACAATGTTTCCCATGGTTTCTGGACAATACTTTTGCAGTGTGTCAGGACTCAAAACATAGACAT
Organism: Pyxicephalus adspersus; assembly: GCF_032062135.1. Taxonomy (NCBI): domain Eukaryota; kingdom Metazoa; phylum Chordata; class Amphibia; order Anura; family Pyxicephalidae; genus Pyxicephalus; species Pyxicephalus adspersus. The sequence continues at coordinate 7,139,718 of NC_092859.1, forward strand.
ATGATCTTAGTTGTGAGCTGTGTGGTAGACACCTTTCCATTCCTCCTGACACTTCTCCAAACCTTTACTAAATGTGACAAATACAGAAGCACAGGCAAGGCTTTCTTGACATTCAGAGGACCACAATTTCCAGTGCAATATCAGTCATTTCACAACTAAAAGTCACAATGTGTTTAGAAGAAGCTCTAGAAGAAGCCTTAACCTATTTACAGATATAAAAAAAAAGTTTATCTAAGCCCGCTTTTGTAGTCCTACCAAGGAACCTTCAGATATCTGTAGGCATACCCTAATATCTAAAGGTGAGCCTATTTGGTGGCAGAATTGTTTGCCATGTATTTTGCATGCAACTGTCTTACCTTGTGATGGACCACCACACATGGTGTGTTCGCATATGGTTTAAGTGTAGAAGTATGTTTTTTTTGTCCTGTCATCATCTTGCATTGGATTTCAGAGTTGTATGCATGGAATTTTTCATACAGTGATAATAGGAGACCATGCCTATGTAATGCATGTTGACTTGGCCACTTAGTCTTAGTTAGAGAGATTGTATTCTAAAACTAGAAAAGTGGACCTCCAACTAAGGACCACCATGGTTTTAAATAAAAGTTGGAGATTTACCTTGTATGAGATTTTAGCATTTGAGTTCACATACACTATAAAGGTGTAAATCCAGGACAGCTTTTCAATTCCCTACTGCACCCCATGAACAAAATGTCCATTCCTATCTCCTGTGCTGAACTGTTGAAGAAGAAGCCACCATCTTTTATGGCCAAATGAGCCACAGTACATATAGACATTGTCCTGTTCCTGGCAGGCCAGGTAGAATCAGCTAACTCTTCCCATCACACCAGTTCATGGAAATTATTTAGGAAGTTTTTGAGGGCTGGTAAGAATTCAGTGAATACTAACAAAATTAGTCACCCTTAGGACTGAAGTAACAAAAGTCACCATGTACCCGGGAACAATAAACTTGAGCTTTTCCCACAGCTAAGTGTGAAATTAGCAAAGAACTTCAAATTATGGAGTTGGTGTCACCTCTGTAGGGTGATGGGACAATTAAACAGAAGTGTGTTCCTGGAAAAGACACACTTCTAAAGAAGAAAGGTGTCCTGTCTCCATTTGGTGTCTCTAGAACATCGTGAGGTTGTAAAGCCACCCGCTCCTTCGGAGTTGTCATTGCTGGGGTATATAATATAAATTTTAAATTTTTACATTTCATCATTTGCTTCTTCTGTATTTGAAGGGAGGATTGGACTGCCTCCTTCCTTCACTTTTTCGTCCAAGAATTTGTTACAGAACATCATAAGTCTCACTACCTACTGCTCTAAAAGAAGCCTAAATCGTTTTACAGGTATAAGAGAATGTTTATCAAATAAATGCTCATCTTCTAACATAACATAAATTCTGGACACTAGTGTTGTCTGGACTAATTTAGTGGGCCGTAATGGGGGTAAAAATATTTTTATAAAGGTATACTCAAATAAAGATTTTCTATAGCTATCACTGATCAAATGAACCACAATGCATGTAAATGCTGTCCTAATCCTGGCAGGCCAGGTAGAATCAACAATATGGTATCATACAAGTTAATACACATTATTAGGGGAAGCCCTTGAAGCAAAGGGTGGGTCAGAATCTAAGGAATACCAATATAGGTAGTGTCACCCATTAAACTGAAGAATTGTCTACACAACAAAAGTCTTGGATTCCCTGAATGCGGGAACTGTAGACTTGAGCTTTTTCCACAGCCTAGTGTGACATGAACAAGGAACTTCAAATTATGAAGTCGGTGTCACCTCTGCATGGTGATAAGACAATTAAAGTAAAGTGTGTTCCTGGAAAAGACACACTTCTAAAGACAAAAAGGCGTCCAGCTTCCATTTGGTGCCTCTAGGGCTTTCAGGAAGGTTGTAAAGCCACCAGCCGCTGGTTGTCACTGTCCCAGGTAGAGTTGGCCTACATATTAGGTTGCACTGGTGACTTTTGTATTTGAATGGAGAATTGGGCTGTCTCCTTTCTTCACTTTCTAGTTCAGTGAGGACTTCTTTTACAATGCAGATATCAGGGCCATATAAGGTCCCCCAAGCTTGTGGGTGCTGGAAACAAATAAACAGTAGTGTAGTTTATAAGACAATACAAAGGCTAGAAGTTAGGAGAGCAGATTATCAGTAAACTGGAAAAATGTCAAGCCAGGTCCATAATTTTTTTTAAATGGGGATTTCTAGCAGACTGATTCCTTGAGTATGTCAAAAAGCTAAATTAAGATAATGCATAACTAAAATTGGGAACTTAAATGAAGGCTGGGCCTGTACTAGCCTTCTGCTACAGCAACAATAAATGGTTCTTCACTTCATCAAAGGCAAACTACACAATCATTTAGCTTTGTGTTGACCTGCAGTTTCTGATTTAACTCCAGTAAATGGACCCCCTGAAAATTGCAATCTGTACCTTAATATTGTTTTGTTTCTTACTCCTTGGGGGCGGTCCCAGATTTTTATGACGAATGGTAATATAGTTTTTTTTATCTATGTAGGGAAAATATTTTGTTTTTATTGTAAGAGAAAGAAGAAAAGACATCAAACAGGCTGTCTGGTGAGAGGAAAGGAAGTGTGCCTAGGTGACAAGAACAATAATCATTTCTCACCTGACTCTACTTTTTGCACACTGACAGCTGACACTGTGCAGACAAGATACAACACACATTCATAGTTACATAGCCAGTTAGGTTGAAAAAATACAGAGGTCCAACAAGTTCAACCACTAGGTAAATAAACATATTCCAGATAAAAACCTATGGACATAGTCTATGGTCCAGGGGAAGGCAAAAAAAACCCTGGTACAATTTGCTCCAACAGGGGAAAAAAATCCTTCCTGATTCCATGAGGCAATCAGATGTTCCCTGGATCAACAGTCTGTTATCTTTGCTTTAAATCCTTAATACCCATCTATTTTCTGTGCTTCTAGAAATCATCCAGCTTTTTCTTAAATCAATCTATAGTAGTTGCTGAAACTACTTCCTGAGGGAGCCGATTCCACATTTTCACAGACCTTACAGTGAAGAATCCTTTCCTTATCCGGAGCTTAAACTTCTTTAGGGAAAATATCTTACTGTATGAGGCAGAAGAAAAGATATCAAACAAGCTGCCTGGTGGAGGAAAGGACGTGTGCTGGGGAAGTGTGCCTAGGTGACAAGAACAATGTACATTTCTCACCTAACTCTCTGCTAGCAAGATACATCACACAAGAATTTTTATATATTTATGTATTTATATAGGAATACAATTGCAATCTTGTTCTAGCCCTTTGTCTTAGAATAATATGACAAAAGCTAAATTCAGGTTATTTTACCTATGTAAAAAAAGTACTTTGATTTGATTGTATGAGACAAAAGAAAATACATCAAACAAGCTCCCTGTGGGAGGGAAGGAAGTGTGCTGGAGAAGTGTGCCTAGGTGACAAGAACAATGTACAATTCTCACCCTGACCCTGCTATTTGTACACTGACAGCTAATACTGCTTGCAAGATGCAACACACAATATTTGTTTATATATTCATTCATTTTTTATTGAACTGATTAATGCCGCCTCCATGTTTAGTCTGGTAATCTGCAAAAAAATGAAATGTTTCATCTTGGGTTTCAATACACTTTAGTTGCATTGGGCAAGTCATGTGCTTCACGTCTTTATTATATGCAACAGAGTTTGATAACGTTTACAACCAATGGTCTGGTCATATCTGAATGGTGAATACGATATTGTAATTCCTAATATTTTAATATAATTTTCGGTAATTCTGTCCAGTGGTCAGGTCATGTTTGATGGGTGTTTAAGAGAATTATCATTGATCACAACCACTGGTCAAACCATATTAAATGTACAATATTCTATTTTTATTTAGAATGTTTGAAACTGTAATACTATGAATTTCAATGGTCAGGCCAAGTTAAAGAAGGTGGTCTTGTCCATCTAAAGGCCAGGTCCAGGTCAAACAAAATTCACAAAACCCAATGTTTCCCATGGTTTCTGGACAATACTTTCAGAGTGTGTTACATGTGAAAACTTAAACAAATGATCCTAGCTGTGAATTGCATGGTAGACACCTCTCCATTCCTCCTAACACTTCCCCAAACTTTTACCAAGTGTGACAACAACAGGACAGGCAATACTTTTTGACAACAAAAGGACCACAGGGGAGGAGATTCTGGAAGGAGATGGGGTGAAGATACTGGAATGAGATGGGAAGGAGATTCCAGGATAGGTTTCCTATACCCAACACACTTTATGTTTTTATGTATTTAATCAGTACAAAGTTATTTGACTAGAGATATCTAAAACAAAAGAGATTGCTTAATTCCCACAGTCTAAAATGAAATGTCATGCTCATTCAGGGAGTTGTATGAATCATAACTGGTGAAAGACCGCAACCCATACGCCATTCATCCTGTATAGAAAGCATTGTGATATCACTCAGATTAAAAGTCATAATTTGTTCAGGTGTCTAATGATAGGGAAGTCCCACTGCCTACTGCTCTCAGGACGTAGGAAAAGCCTAAAGGTGCCTACAGAGATAAGTGAAAGTTTGTCTAATCCTGCAGTCTGAGTTCTTACTAAGGAACTTTATATATCTGTAGGCCTTCCCCACAATTTGATGGGTGATCCTACCTGGTGGCAGAATAATTGGCCTGAGATGGGTTTTTGCTTTCTACTTTGATGTTACATCAATTCAGGGTCACTAGTGTTATATAGACTGATTTGATGGGCAGTCATATTGGTAAAAAATAATTTTCTAAAGGTATACTCAAAACTATAAAGATCACTATTACTGGGCAAAAGATGCGCAACACATGTAAATATTATCCTAACCCTGGCAGGCCAGGTAGAATAGGCCAATTGCTCTTATCATACCAGTTAATACAAATTATTAAGGTAGCCCTTCAGGCCAGTCAGAATCCAGGGAAGACCAATAAAGTAGAGTCACCCTTAGAACTGAAGAGTTGTCAAGAAGGGTCTTGGACTCCCTCTATCCGGGAACTGTAGACTTCAGCTTTTCCCACAGCCTAGTGTGAAATGAACAAGGAACTTCAAATTATGGAGTTGGTATCACCTCTGTATGGTGATAGGTCAGATAAAGAGAAGTGTGTTTATGGAAAAGACACACTTCTAAGGACAAAAGGTGTCCTGCCTCCACGTGATGCCTCTAGAAGGTTGTAAAGTCATGTAAAGCTTGTAAAGCTCCTTCAGAGATGTCCTTACCAGTATGTATATAGACCTGTAGTAAACTTGGCCTATATAACTTTTCACATTTAATTATTTGTTGCCAATGTATTTGAACGAAACATTAGTCTGTCTCCTTCCTTCACATCTTTGTTAAGCAAAGGATTCTTTGAGAATACAGATTTCTGGGACAAACAAGGTCCCTCAGACTTATTAATTCAACTACTTTTCAATTCAATTGCTTTCACTGTACTGCAATACAATAGGAACCCCCTGACCTGCCTATGTTTTAATAAGCAAATATGGTGACTTACTACGAGGCTCAGATGTGTTCATATATAGGGCCCATTTGAGACTGGAAAGTGCATTGGTTCAAACCAGTTGGAGCAGCCATTCTCAACCAGGGTTCTTTCAAACATTTCTAGGGAATCCTGAAATTGGCCGATCAACCTCCCATTTGATAATGCCTGCAAAGAAATGGGGCCAACACCACATGGAGCCAGTTGTATGACTATAATGATAATTTTAGTTGTCTATAAAGGTGGTATTCTAGCCTCCATTGTAAGTGGGCAATTTTGTTCACTTGCAACCAATTTCATAATTTACATAATTTTATGGGGTGCTCAGGGTTAAAAAGTTTAGGAAGGGTGTCAGATATTGGATATTACCTTAGCCTCTGTATCCCTAAGAAGTAAAGTCACAGTTTCTTTCAGATGAGTGGATGTCAACCCTATCACATTTGTTTGATGCCTAAAGGTCACTATGGCTATAAAGAATCAGTTCCTTTACGAATGAGAAACACAGCTTTTGCTACAGTCCTTACCTCCTCTCTGGTGCTGTTTCTCACAAATTCCATATTCTATGATCCACCACTAGTCGTCTTCATGTTATGCTTCATAATGTTTTAGCTACAAATGGGATCACCGAAACAGAAAAGAAATCCACAAAAAGCGACTCTGGTGGGACTCGAACCCACAACCTTTGAATAACTACAACAGCTAGAAGTCCAATGCGCTATCCATTGCGCCACAGAGCCCTTGTGATGGGGATGATTGATGAGGACATACAGTGCCTGATTGCATTCAGAATATTCTTCAGTGTCTAGAGCAGTGTTTCTCAACCTCATTCATGTGGGAACCTTTGAAATAACTTTCAGGTTTTCAAGGAACCCCTTCTATAATTACTATATCTACAGCTCAGAGTATATTATCATGGTGCTCATTGGGAAGCATGCCGCATACATACATTGCTGACCGGGGAAAGAATGTCACCATTAAGGCTGGCCAAAAAGATCATTGATGTCAATTTCCCCACTGCTCTTATTTTATGATGTTTGGAGATGGCCATGGACAAAATGGTCATACCTGGCCCTTGTGTTGAACTGTTCAAGAAGACCATTGTCTTCTATTACCATCACTAGGTATACTAGCCACAGTAACCCAGGTCAGTTGACAGATCAGATATAGTAGGCCAATTTTTCTCATCATAACAGTTAATGGAAATTAATGGAAATTACCTAAGAAGCAAGGTCTACTCAACAAAAGTCTTGGACTCCCTCTATCCGGGAACTGTAAACTTGAGCTTTTCCCACAATCTAGTGTGAAATGAACAAAGAACTCCAAATGAACTTCAAATTATGGAGCTGGTGTCACCTCCATATGGTGATAGAACAATTAAAAAGAAGTGTGTTCCTGAAAAATTCACTCTTCCAAGCACAGAAGGTGTCTTGCCTCCGTTTGGTGCCTCTAGAAGGTTGTAAAGCCACCAGTTGTCATTGCCTTGAGTAGATTTGGCCTATAAAGGTAGGACAGGTGACATTTTCACATCTAATTATTTGTTGCCTTTATTTTACTGAGCATCACACATTTTTCTTCCATCTCTTTTGAGTCCAGTGAAGAATTCTTTGAGACTCCAGATACCTGAACCATATAAGGTACTTCAACCTTGTGAGATAAATCTGCTTTCATTGTCTGGGATGATCGACATACAATGTTCTCAGTAAACTGTAAAATGTCAAACAGGTTCATAATTATGTATTAAAAATTGGGATTTTCTAGCACTAGGGAACATTCCTATTTCTTGGGCCTACCTGTGCACTATGCAGCAAAACCCAGGGGTACATATTATGGGCAAGATGGGAAATCCAATCCCAAAATGACCACTATTACAGTATACGGTCATCATATGACTTTTTTAAGATGTGGATTGTTTCAGAATCATAGTATTGGGTGAAAGGGAAACGAGGGAAAAGAAAGAGGAAAGTAAAGAGGTGGAAAAATGGAAGGAAGGGAAAGGGAAGGGAAGGAGGTTAGGAAAATTAAAGAGAAAGAAGGAAAACTATTTCGATGCAAACTTTTACAATGTGGAAAAGACTACAAATAGTCTTTACAATTATAATTACAAATATAAATATGTCTTTAGTACAGTGCCCTTGTGTACAAAACACCTAATGAATAGTCATTTTCTATACATATGAGATGTATACAAATTGTTGTATATGTATAGTCTATTTCCAAGTATAAAGGCTCAGTCTATTTTTAGATGAATTTCTTCTTTAGACAAAATAGATATAGAGTACATGACAAGTGATTTCCAGAGCACTTTGGTTTAGTTAAAAAGACAAAACCCGCTGAAAGCTTTTGAGGTTTCTTTTGTCTAATTGAAACTTCATATTGAGCAATCAGATATAGGGATGAGTCACTGATCTCACGAGGTATAAATAGCACAGGTTTCTTTTAACAGAGAAAAATATATTTAATTACACATAAAAAAGAGACTCCAACTATCACATACGGCTGAATAGAAGACTGAGTTATTAAACTGTAATCCTTAAGGCGTATGTGAATAATATATTAAATAACAAACAAACATATATACAAAATTCATACAATATACATTAAAAAAATCCACCAATGGTTTCTCTGTGTTCCTCTGTGGAAAGGGTTCTTTTATGGAAACTTTTATGGTAACTAAAGAAATGTGCAAAAAGCGACTCTGGTGGGACTCGAACCCACAACCTTTGAATTACTACACCAGCTAGAAGTCCAATGCGCTATCCATTGCGCCACAGAGCCTGTCCGGGTCATGGGTTAGGATGACTGACTATACTTGGTTGCATTTATTCCATTTTTCACTGTGATGCAGAAAATGTTAAAATGCAGATCAATATTGAACCTTGGTTCTCACCCCTACATACAGTATTAAGATAGGTACTTTATATCTTGCCTAAGTTTTTATAAGTATGGTGTCTTTTTGAGAAATCTTCATGTACAGGTCCCTATATGTAGGGTACTATGATGGAAATTCACTCCACAACTGTAACAAGTCCAATAATAATTGTGCTAAGTGGATATTAATTAATACAATCCATAAGAAACATAATAAACTTTAGACTTCCACTCACATGGATGGGATCCAATGACCAACTCCACAGGGGATTGCAGTGCGAGATTCCTACCCCCCTAAAAAATGCTATCCTCATGAGAAAACCATACTTTTTTGCATTTAACAACATTTTCAAGGCCATTTACATTAAGGAAGGCAGTTAGGATTAGCCTGGTAAACTTGGAGAAAGGCTGGGCCAGCCAATTTTGATGGCTGGGACTCAGAAAAATATCCAGTTAAGATGCCAGCAGCACTGATTAACGGCTTAATGGTCATCACATAAATGATTATGTCAGATATGTCTCTTGTATAGTGCAAATATGCCGTGCATTGAATTTAAGTTCCACTTTTATATAAAACATTTAAATATACATTAAATATATGTCTGTAGTTGTACATGAAAAGATGTCAAAAGTATCAGCTACTGTCAATAATCATCCTTCTGAGGGCTTCTTGATTTTCCCCAACCCTTCTCTCTGGAGCTATTTCGGCCCCCTGCTGTAAAGGTGTCAGACAGAAGTGTGGACCATTGTCACCTAGGCACGCTTCCTAAAGTCACACTTCTGTCTCTTTTGTTATGCAACTGTTTAATATGTTTTACAATGGGTCTTCTCCATTAGTCTCACAGCTTGATTATAATTAAATACAAAGTCAATAGTTCCACATTTCCTCTATATTTTATCATTGCAAGCTTTTTTTTTTAAATGATGTCAACCAGTTAATGGTATTTTAGCAACTAGCTTCACATATACTGTAGAACTGCCAATCCAGGATGGCTGATCAAATTCCCTATTGTTTCCTTTGCTCATGTGGTTGGAGATGGACAAGATGGTAATCCCTGGCCCCTTTTGAAAAAGACTATTATGGCCATCATTGGTCATATAGCCCCCGTTCTCTAAAACCCAACAAGAACCTTGGCTGGCCAGTTCATGAAAATTATTTAGGAAGTTGTCTGGTCAGAAAAGACCAATACAAGTGGAATTGCCCGTAGGATTGCAGAATTGTCCAAGCAACAAAGGACTTTGAGTTTATATAAAGAATACAGAACTGTCGACTTTTCCCACAATCCAGCGTGAAATTACCAAGAACTTCAGATTATAGAGTTGATGTCCCCTTTGTATGGTAGTGGGACAATTAGTTAGAAGTGCGTTCATGGAAACTTCTAAAGACAAAAGTTGTCTTACCTTGATTTGGTGCCTCCAGCACTTCTACGAAGGATGTAAGGCCACTGGCTTCTTCAGGGTTTTCATTGCTTGGGGTAGAGTTGGCCTATATCATAGGGAGCATTGGTGACTTTTTTTTAAAGTAAATCATTTAGTGTCTCTGTATGTGAATGGTATTGGGCGTTCACAATCCATTATTTAGGTATCCATGAAGGATCCTTTGAGGATGCTGATGTCCAAGCTGTACAAGGTCCCTCAAGCTTGTCGGAACAATCAGCTTTCACTGTCCAGGATACATGGAAATGAACAAACGGTCATGTATTTACAGGACAATATCAATTTTATCATTATTGGTCTTTTCTGTATTCTGACCAACCCTCTTCTTTAACAGCTTACTAAGTAATTTCCATTAAGTGTTACGATGAGAAGAGTTAACCTACTCTACCTGGCCTGCCAGGGTCATGGTTGGGAGAGTCATGTTTAGGAGAATTGATTATAACACAATGTTTTCAGTTAACTGTTAACATTTCAATGAGGTTCATGAATATGTATTTCAAATGAGGATTTCTAGTATGAGGGGACATTCTTCTTTTTTTTTTTCTGGAGCTCATAATACGAACACAATGGCATTTCAGTTCCATAATGACCAAAATAATGGAGTATAAAGTCAGCATATAACTTACTTAAAACGTATTTTGTTTCTGTATCATAGTAGAGATCAATGAATGATAAAAAGTGATGTTTGGTAAGCAAGAACAGAAAGAACAGGAAATAAGTAAGGGGAAGGTAAGAAAGGAGGGAAGAAGAGGTTGGATTGTAGGAAACAAAAAAAAGAGAAGGAAGACTAATCAAATGCATGGTTTTGCAAAGACTAAAAAACTACCAGACTGCATCACAATGCATTAGGAACATGTTACTGCAACACATTCACCTAATTCCCAATGCCAAGGGATTGAACACTTATCCTAGGGAATCTGGTTTCTTTTATGTGAAGGCAAGGATTCTTTCAACAGAGAGTAATTGAACAAATTACATATGAAAAGGAGATTCTAACTTCCTCCTCAGCCTTGATAGAAGACTGATTTGTTAATATGTAATATTGAAAAAGTGCGTGACAACAAAAGTTCAAATTGTAATGATTAAAGAATAGCCATATATATAAAATTCATACCAATCCTGCTTTTACTAAAAAAAAAAAACTTAAGTCACCAATGGTAGTCCCAAGTTCTTCTGTGGAAAGGCTTTCTTTATGGTAACCCATACAGAAGTGAAAGAAGCAACAAAAGGCGACTCTGGTGGGACTCGAACCCACAACCTTTGAATGTCTACACCAGCTAGAAGTCCAATGCGCTATCCATTGCGCCACAGAGCCAGATAGGTTGAGCTGTGTTGATGATAATAGACAGTACTTGGCTGAATACATTATTTTTCACTGGTCTGTATTTCGAAAAATTCCAAAATGTAGATCACTGGGGATTCCAGGTTTTCCCACTTACATGCAGCAGGACAATAGGGACTCCCTGTGTTTCCTAAGTTTTAGATAGGAAGTTTGGAATTTTACTTGGAAGTTCAGATGTCTTCTTGGCAAGTAACTCTTCTCAGTGATACCCAGACTGCCTCCTGGGGTGATGAAACTTTTAGACCCCAAGTCTTCATATCTGAATTTACCTCTGGGAAAGGCTTAACTCTTGGCTTTCCAACATTCAGTGTCCCTGGATCCTGACCCCAATCTCGGGCAGGCCAAATCCAAAAACTCTTTAAGCAGACTCCTACTAGGCCCAGTGGAGGACCATCAACTGCACCCCAGGGGGCACAGGGATCACCCCCTATCACACAGGTCCACCCCTTTACTTATACATGGCACTCTCTCACTTCAAGGCCATTTTCCTCAGGTATCTACATTTTTACTCAACCCACATAAAAGAATAATCCCCATAATGACTGACTGAGGTTTAAAAACACTAAATTAGGTTTTATCTTTCTCTCCCTATGTACTGAGAATCTTCCTAGCAACAGCAAAAAGGATCGATCACCAAAATTTGAGACACAACCTGTGTAATACAGAAAAAAAATCACAGCTCTGCCTGTCTGAATACCACAATTACACCAAAAAAATGCTAAATTTAGATTCAGCCTGGCAGAAGGTCCCTATAGTGCAATCCTACATATGCTACGCTATTGTGGCCCAGACCAATTAGGATGGCCAAATTCGTCAAATGCAGACAAAGACGAAATGAATATGTCAGCAGTAGTGAAACTACTGTGAAACTGATTCCATTTTGGCTAACCTAGAAATGATTTCACATTATAGGATTTTAGAAACACTACATCAGTTGCTTCTTATCAGTTCTCAGTTGCATTAAAAAGTCCAGGAGCCATGACTTCTGAATACATTAGTAAAAGTAGCTGGAACATACAAGTCTTAAAGTTCAACAGTTTTGACAAGTATCTCCAACTGGAGTCCCTTTGATGTAATCAATTTAAGGTCTCTGATGTTCTCAGACCCCTCTCTGGTGCCTGTTGTAGAGGTGTCAGATGGAAGTGTGGACTATTCCTCATTGTCACCTGGACACACTTCTCAATGGCACACTTGCTGGGACACACTTCTGTCTTTTTGATATGCAGGTTTTGCTTCTACTGTCCAATTGGTCTACAGTTTTGTACCCAAACCTACTGGCACACATCGCTTCTGGATGAAAATCAATATTTCTATATTATTAATATTAATATTAATATAATTATTATTTAACTGGATTTATATAGCGTCAACATATCATGCAGCGCTGTACAAATATAGACAGTGACACGGGAGGAGGAGAAGACACTGCCCCAAGGAGCTTACAATCTACATTGAAGAAACTATTTAAAAAGTTAAGCTGACCATAGACCTACAAAGACAGTCAAAATTTGGGGCAAAATTTAGGCACTTGAAGGCTTTTTGTTACCAAAATTTTAATTATCAGTTCAAGAATGGTCACTGACCTGCATGTACTAAAGAGTTACTAATCTTGTTAGTTTTAATATATATAACAATTTCCAATAAGGGAAAATCTATGTATGTATGTATTTATAAGCACATGGCAAAAGAAAAAATATATTTTACTGTAATACATGTATGTATGCTTTGCGTTGTAAAGTCCATGAATTGTCCTAAAAAGATTGGAAAATCAACTGCAATACCCCCTAATTTCCTTGGTTCATAGCTACACCCAACATAACGTCTATTCCACAAATGGAAGCCCCCTCCTTAGATGTTGAGTAATGGCGCACTTCTAATTCATTATAGGTCTAATCCTATGCCACAACCAAAACACTATGGAGCACCAAACATGCCAAGCCTAGGTCCTAATCGATAAAAATGGACAAATAGCACATTGGTAGTTGAACCAAACAAGGAAACTAGTTCAACAAATAACTCCATTCAAAGTTTCTTTGATCTTCACAGACCTTCTAGTGCCATCCAAGACTTTGTTGTAAAGGCGTCAGACAGAAGTGTGGACAGTCCCCGTTGTCACCTGGACACACTTCTGTTCCTTTGTTATGCAGCTGTTAGATTTAATTTACATCTTCTCTAGATCCAAGCAATGCTCACCTTGGAAATATTTGTAGGGACTTTACCAATTTTTTTTATTTTTTACCAATATGTTCTGATCAGCCCAGTTAGTTAGGATATAACCCTATGTCTGTAGATCCCACCACTGGAAAAAAGAAGTTTACCATATAGGTCCAGTTTATCTTATTTTAGGAATGTGACTAATCTGAAGGACTGGATGACTACAAAAAGTCACCAGATGGTAACAATCATTTGTTTCTCTAGAAGTGTGTCTTTCCCATGGGCACAATCCTTTTTAAATTGCCCCATGAAGGAATTGAGTTCACAGCACTTCCAACTTTTAAGGTTCCTGTCTGATTTCACACAAGCCTGTGATAAGGACTGGAGTCTCTAACTCTCAGGCACAGAAGGTCTAAGAAGAGCATTGGGATGTTTTATGGTCTTAAAGGGTAACACCTCACACTTGTAGATTGGTTGTTACTAGTTTACAAGGGTCCAGTGGACAAAAACAGCTACATGAGCTCAACTAGGCCACTGACATTCTGCTGCCCACTTATTACTTTAAAGAGAATTATAATATTTCTAAAGGTTGGTGTTCCAACTAACACTATGAAAGTGATATCAGTAAAGGAAACCTGTAAAATAGGATTCAGATTGACTGCAATTGCTGACATCCTTCTGAAAATACCAGCGGTGGTGCCATGGTGGTGGTGAATCTCATTGACCATTGGAGGTCTGACCATATATGGTACTGTCCATAAATGGTCACATCAACCACAAATGTGTGTGGTGCTGTGGCTTAGTTGCTTAAAGCGCCTGTCTAGTAAACAGGAGATCCTGAGTTTGAATCTCAGCAGTACCTACTCTTCAAAAAATTTTTCTAGACAAAAATTGTCATGACTTTGAAATTTCCTCCCTCTCTAGTCCCAGAAATTGTTGTCAGAAAAAGGGAATTAAGTAATTGGAATGAAAATAAAGAAATCAAATGGCCATTAGGATGTTAAAGAAATTTACTCTATTTGTCTTACATCATAATAGTCTATGTTGAGGCACAGGTTTATATAACCTCACCTGTAGCTACCTGATCTAAGAGTAGCTTTAATGCAAAGTTCTATACATTAATTCTACACCACCAATTGGTACAAGCAAATCACATACCCCAATAGACCAAAGAATGTCTCTAACATTGCTGGCTAATTGGAAGAATGTCACCAATAAAAATCTTTGGTATCAGAGGTAACTCGGCTCTGACCGGTAAGCCCCTGAGCGGAGTCAGGAGGAGGACCCTGCTGACGGGGTGCACCGGCCAGGTGGGTGGGTGGTGTCCCAGGACACCACCCACCCGCCCTCCCATCGCAGGCTCAGATCTGCGATGGGAGAGTCGTTGGGATTCTAGCATCATGACATCACTATAGGGGAGGTTCCTCATCTGACACCTGGCTACCCGCGCATGTGCGGTCAAGAGCAGATCATTTTAGTGGTCCTCGGGACCAAAACGGTTGGCGACCACTGGTTTAGATGATGCATTAAACAAAATTTATGTTCATCCCATTTCAACAGGTTGGAAGTCTGAGACTAAGTAAAAAACTGTGGAGCCCATCTAGCATTGTGGAACAGCAATATGTAGAAAGTCCCTCAGTATGCTCAGGGAAATGTGATTTAAGTGTTAAATGGTAAGAAAAAACACCCAAGCCCATAACTTCTGAGCAACATTGGAAAGCATTATTCATTTGTCCTCTTTGGAATACTGTGTCCAAGTGAGTGAAAAAAGTATCATCTTGGTGTCACTAAAACTGACCTGAGGGGTACAAGCTGCTCATGGCTCAAAGAACCACTAGCAACCTCTGGAGGAACCCTGGTTGAGAAACTCTGCTCTAGAGGCATCAGAAACTGTAAAGGTAGTAGGTTAGTGTTGGTACCTTTCTCCTCGTCCACAATTTCACTTGACCATCTCAGGACCATGAATTAAATGGAACATTAGCTTACTAATTTAGAAACCTTGTGTTAAGTCCACACAATAAATACCTCCAGATACTTTATGACATTGGGGTGCATGTGACTCACTTTGTTTTCTTTTCTGTGATATCACTGTTGCTTCTCAGTCATCTAGAATGGTCACAAGGTGGTCAGAAGACAATCTTAAAAACCATGTGCAAGCTTCAATTCACAAGCCTCAACCTTTTGCACCCGGATTAATGGAGCAGCAAGGTAGAGCATTGGCAAAGTACAAGTGCCGGATATTATTTCCAGAGGTCATTGGTGACAATCATCATATTCCTAAAACATTAACCTCCCGACTGTTAAGCCCGACCTTCGTACGGGCTAAAAAAAGTTGCTGTTTTGGTTAACCCTGAGATTTTCCGTAAATTAAAATCCCCACTTACCTGGTCCCGCTGTGCTCATCCAGCATCGTGTTCGTGTTCCAGCGTCGTCCTCCGTCGATCTCCCTCTCCAGCGCTGGGTGCCTTCTCCTATACCAGCGGGACCGGTAAGAAGCCGGCCGGCATCTTGTGTTCCGCCGGCCGGCATCTTGTGTTCCGCTGGCCGGCCGGCGGAACACAAGATGCCGGCCGGCTTCTTACCTGGTCCCGCTGATCGTCCCGCGTCGTTCTCCATCCAGCGCCGGGTGCCTTCTGAAACGAGAAGCCGTCCGGCGGAGAAAAAAAAGCCGCTCGGCTTCTCCCTGCGTGCGTGATGACGTCGGCGCGTGTGCGGGAAATTCAAATTTAAACTCATTCATTCATTTTGTATTGGATTCAATACAAACTCCTGTATCCAATCCAATACAAAATAATTCAAATAAATACAAAGTGTGTAACTGGTAAATTCAAACTCTCATTTTGTATTGGATTGAATACAAACTCCTGTATCCAATCCAATACAAAATAATACAAAATAAATACAAAGTATATAACTGGTAAATTTAAATTCATATTTTGTATTGGATTGGATACAAACTCGTGTATCCAATCCAATACAAAATAATATAAAATTAATACAAAGTACATAACTGGTAAATTCAAACGCTCATTTTGTATTGGATTGAATACAAACTCCCGTATCCAATCCAATACAAAAAAATAAAAAAAATAAAATAAAAGTAAATAACTTGGAAATTCAAATTCATATTTTGCACTGGATTGGATACAAACTCCCATATCCAATCAAATACAAAGTGATTCAAAACAAACTCCAATAAATACACAATCAAAGTTTAAAAAATTGCCACACTAGGGAGGTGTTTTAGAATAATATATTACTTTACAATATACAAAGTTATTGCTTTTTCAGTATTTTCAGTATTTTCGATTTGTTTTTGTAGTCATGTTTAAGCTGATTTTTGTGTTTTTCCTTTAATTTTATTAAAAGTAATTTTTTTTTTTACATGATTGTGTGTTTCAAACATTTTTTATATTCATTATATCTACTAGACCCTTGTTCGGACATATTTCTGTAAGTTACAGGTCTACAATTTAAAAAAAAAAAATTTCATGAAAAACAGTGGAACACTTTTGGTACAGAAATCTAGACCTCAGTGTAACGCTCAGGTGGTTAATCTTTACAAATTCACAATGAAGTGGAAGTGGTATGAAGATAATACAAATCAACCACTGAAAACTTTATTAGCAGGGAGCTTTTCCATGGATTTTGATCTTAATTTCAAATAATTGTGATGAAAGCCTCTCTGGTGAAGGCAGAAGTGTGGACCATCGCCTAGACACATTTCCCTGACACCCTTCTTTTATTCATTTTGTTTTGCTCTTCATAAGGTCCATATCTCCTGATGGCCCCTAATTTAGAGGTTCTAAAACGGGAATCTTGAGGTCCCTCTTTGCTCCTTAAATGACCTTCTTTTTGGTCTGATTCAGACAAACTTACAACTTATCCTGCGAAAAGTTGTTAATATTTTTCTGTTTTAATTACTTCATATTTATTCCAGGCGTAGTATAATTAGAAAATTCCCTTGTAGGTAGTGATAGGTCTGATAATTTTGTGAAAATGAACTCTTTAACTATACAAAGGAACTCACAATATATAGGCGTATCCAAAGAGAATGGGGTGATGGGGTGCATGGTGCCTGCAGCCAGTTACAAAGGGGATAAAAATGAACAATGTGCATTTTGTAAGCTGATGATTTTCTAACAAATGGCCCTCCAGAGCATAAATGTAATAAAATTAGCCATAGTAGGTTGTCAGCTCTTTTGACTATCCTGTTCTGGTGCAATTCATTAGAACCTTACACTGTCTTGCAGGTTCTTTATGATTTTAGTTCTAGTTGGTTCAGATGTTTAGGTCTGCACATACCGTGTTTCCCCGATGATAAGGCAGGGCCATCAAATAAGACAGCCCCCCCTTTTCATGTTAAAAAGAAAAAAAAGCCCCCCCCCCCCCGCAAATAAGCCACCCAAAAAAAATAATTAAAACATACTCACCCGATACCCGGATCCTGCGTGTGTCTGGCTGCAGCAGCGTCTCTCCTCTCCTCTGCCAGCATCGTGTTTTCTCCTGTCTTGTAAAGCAAAGCGAAAGAAGCCGGCACAGCGCCACCTGCTGTTCCCCTGTCCTAACTGCCGTGCAATAGAAAAAAAGCACAGCGTGATCAGAAGAGGAATTTGAATGACAGAGTGATCAGAAGGAGAGTTTGAATGACACAAGATGATCAGAAAGGGAATTTGAATTGCACATGAGTGATCAGAAGGGGACAATGATTGGCACAGATTGATCAGAAGTGGACATGAATGGCTGTAGTCTTCTTCATGGGTAAATAAGGCATCCCCCTGAAAATAAGCCCTAGAGCATATTTTGGCCTTCAAAAAAAAATAAGACAGTGTCTTATCATCGGGGAAACAGGGTAGCTTTTACACTTTGTGTTGTTTGGCTTTGTCTGTGTGAGTGTAAACAGCAGTAAAGCTTTCCCCTGCCACGTGTATGAATTTGCAAGGCCTTGACAAACTTCTCGTTTAGTGATGTCAGAAACTATTTGTTTATAATTTTTTTAGGAAAAGAAAATATCTTGTTGCATTGGCCGGGAATCGAACCCGGGCCTCCCGCGTGGCAGGCGAGAATTCTACCACTGAACCACCAATGCATTCATGAAGATCATGATTCCATCTATGCTGAAATAGGAGACCCCAGAGTATCATTTTCATATGTGATAGATAATTCTAACAAAACATAAAAACACAACTCCATAGAGATTAAAAAGCACCAATGCACTGATAAATAGTAAAGTGATAGACACCTTTTGTCTGAACCCAGTTTTGAAACTTCACCAAAATCCCAGCCAAGGGTAGGCAATTAAACTAACTACCTTGGTATTTTTTTATTTTCTAAGTTATGTAAAGTTTTTTTAGTGTCACAAACCAGGCCCAAACTGTTTTCAGATACTCTATAAAGAGATTAAAACTAAACTTGTTTGGTTTATGTATGGGGTAGTTGAGGGACCTACAAACATAGGAACATTTCTTAATCTGACGCCCCACATCTGGAAGAGACAAATGCTTTTTAATGTCACTGAAGGCAGCCGGTCCATGATGTGTCATGGCTTCAAGTGGTATAAACATGTTTCCTTGTTGGAAGTTCTTAAGACCATTTCTGGCCCCATATCAGCCCTTTGCTACTGAGGAGTAGGATACAAGTGTGGACATTTCATTGTCGGTTGGACACACTTCCTCATGGCACATTTACAAGGACACACTTCTGTCTTTTTCATATGCAGCTGATCTACTGTCTAATTAGTCCCCAGTCATCACCTAAACTTGTGGAGAATCTCAGAAGACAATGGTCTCCTGTTTGTGGGAATTTCCATATGTTTTACTTGTGTACAGGTGTTTTACAT
The DNA here is from genome assembly GCF_032062135.1 of Pyxicephalus adspersus. NCBI lineage: Eukaryota > Metazoa > Chordata > Amphibia > Anura > Pyxicephalidae > Pyxicephalus > Pyxicephalus adspersus. The sequence continues at coordinate 7,158,871 of NC_092859.1, forward strand.
AACCTGGGGCAGATCAATACCCCTTTCTTGGTGCTGGGGAACCAAAAAAATGTTTGGAGTGTAGCAGTCTTACACAAATCCTTCTTCTATGGGTGAAAATAAGGACATGTACCAAAGCAAAGAGCAACTGGCCAGATTTTACAAACCTTGCTCAAAGACTATGTCTTCCAAGATGATGAGCATGTTCATTATCAGTAGACCAAAAAGCAATATCAGCTGGTTGGGTCATATTGGCATGCCCATCCATACATTCATTCCTAGGCACAGTAGCAAGTGAAGAAAATGAAGGTTGTCCCCAATAACTTAAAAAACTGTGGATCCAACAGCTGCCTATTCTTACTCTTCCACCACTTCCTGATTATTTTTACTATCAGAAGCTGGAGAGAGGGGCATAGCAAGGGTTTACTATAACCTAACCCATAAACTCCACATCTGACATTAATCTTTAATTGCAAAGATTAGCAGGAAGAAAATAAACAAAATACATATAAAAACATTTGGGGGTCAGTGCAGCAAAATCCTCTTTACCCAATATTCCAGGGTCCATAGAACTTTACTGAGATTTGATTGACTGGGGATCCAGAGAGAAGCATTGAATTAATAAATGTTTCGGACCATTCTAAACTATTCACTTACAAAAAGTTTTTCACCCCAGAACTATTACAGATTTGGAGGGTCTTTGCTGTTAAATTGTTAAAAGGCACCAAAAGGCAGCAGGGTAAGTGTGTCTGTAAAATGTGTCGTTCTCATGCACACACTTCCTATTGATTGCCCAGTTGCCACTTAGACGTGACATAATTCCCATCATTTGAAGGTCCTTGTTCATTTCACAGACTGTGGGAAAACCTCAGCTCAGTGCTTCCCAGACACAAAAAGTTGAAGGGGTTGTTGAGGGGAATAGAGGGTGTTAACATCTCTAAATTACCAGCTTTAGCTTTGCCGTGATAGATGGTTGGTACACCTAAAACATCTCATTCCAAAACCATAGGCATAAAATAGTGTTGCCCCACTTCTTTCTTTGGTTGCTTTTCTAAAACAGTTCCACACAAAATTTGGAATGTATTTGTGGGAGTTTGTACCCATTTAGCCTAAAGAACCAGTTTTGAGGCCAGAATGGATGAGAAAACCTGGCTTACAATCACTGCTCCAATTCATCCCAAAGGTATTCAATAGGGTTCAGGTCAGGGCTCTGCTGGGGTCACTTGAGCTCTTCAACACCAAACTGGTTAAACGTTGTGTTCATGAGTTGGGTTGGTGTCCTTTGCTAATGTCACACAAGCTTTTAGGATATACTGGAGTCTCCAGTTCCTGGAATCATTTTAAGCATAGTGTTGGGGATGGGATGGTCTTGAAGGGTAATACCTTCATAAGTTTGTTGTTGGAAAAGTATTTAATAGATATACAGGCTAAACTAGGCCACCAACTTGTCCAACAAGTTGTCCACCAAAAGACAACAGAACTGTCAAAAGAGGAATAATCCATCATTCTCAACAAGGGTTCGTGGTAGCCAAGGGTTCTTCTTAAGGTTTTTAGGGGTTCAATAAAATGTAGCTATCTGACCTCTGATGTGATAAAGACTGCAGGGATCTGGGGCCAACACCACTTGGTAAAGCCAATTGTATGACTCTAAAGACGTTTTAGGTGTTTATGAAGGTGGTGTTAGAGCCATCAGTGTAAGGGGACATTCTTTTCACTGGCCACCAATTTAAAGGAATAATATCCCTAGAACCCTTAATAAATTGGTTTTTATGGTTTTCTCCAGGGTAAGAAGGTCAAAAAAAGCCAACCTAAAGGTTTCTTTGCTTTTTTACTTATCAATCCATTTTGAAAGGAAGGGCTAGAAAATTGTCTGATGGTGGTATCAGTAATCGTTGAGAACATTTTAGTTAGGATGCAATTTTTGACCTGCTGAAAACTGCCACATGGATTTTCTGCTATTCCCTAGCATGTGTCTTGATTGGAAGGTCCAAAGGTGCCCCATTGACATTACATTGTCTCTTGATCCTGTTAAATTTGATGGTACCAGGAAATGTTCACTAAAAACACGAGTAATGGGAACCAACAGGAAATATTACTGACGTGATCCTGTAATTGAAATCGGAAACATGTACTTATACAACACATTGAGTCTTGGATAGTTGAATACACTATATGGTCAATGGACTATAATACACTAAAAGTCAATGGACACCCTCCCAACCTACTAAGTTCTGGTGATTCCTTTAAGGGGAAATGTTAATGCTTCAACATACTTTTTTTGACCATTGTACTCTTTCAGCTGGCAAAAAAAACTTTCTGTCCCAAGCATGACTGCTCTGATTTAGAAAGCCAATTCCACAAAGACATGGTTTGCCCAGTGTAATGTGGAGGAACTCAAGTGACTTCTACAAAGTTTGGAACACAACACATTTGAACACCTTTTTAATAAATTAATTTTATTAAAGGATCAATTCCAGGCCTGGCCTTCCATCCAAACTAAGTACTTGGTGTCACAAATGCTCTTTTGGCTAAATGAGCACAACTTACCACAAACATGTTGCAAATGTTTGTGTGTAGCCTTCCTACAAGAGTGGAGGTTCTTATAGCTCCAAGAGGAATGGCAGTGGTGGGGTGATTCTATAAAATGTCCATTCCCATAAAACTTTATGTGCACCAGCTATCATAAACTAGCAGACCATCGACAAAGCTACAGAAGTCAGTTTGGAGCTGTATATTGTCCACATGCTCCTCATCCTTCCTTGACTGTTCGGAAGTTGAGTTTGTACCACAGCCGGGAATATCGGGTACAGAGGATTTTGCCGCACTGACCCTCAGATGTTTTTGAAAGATTTTATTGATTTCTTCTTGCTAATCTCTGACATGAAAAAGAATAATGTCAGGTTTGGAGTTAATGGGTTAGATTATGGTGAACCCTTGCTTTCCTCATGCTCCCAGCTTCTGATAATAAAGAATTAAGAAGTGGTGGAAGATTAAGAATAGGCAGCTAGTGGGTCTACACATTTTGAAGGTTATTAGAGTCAACCTTCATTTCCAGTTCTTGCCACTGGGCCTAGGCATAAATGTATAGATGGGCCTGCCAAAATGATCCAACCAGCTGATATTGCCTTGTGGTCTACTGATAATGAACATGCTCATCATCATCATCTTTGGGCAAGGTTTGTAAAATCTGGCCAGTCTTTCTCTTGGAAGTTGTCGCATAAGAAAATTAGTTTTCACCCAAAGAAGAAGGATTTGTGTAGAGTTCTAATGCTACACTTACTTTTTGGGTGCTCAGCACCAATAGAAAGGGGTATTGACTTGCCCTAGGTTATGTAAAGCACCTGTACACAAGTAAAATAGATGGAAATTCCCACAAACAAGAGACCATTGTCTTCTGGGATTCTCCACATGTTTAAGTGATGACTGGAGACTAATTAGACAATAGATCAGCCCCATATGAAAAAGAAAGAAGTGTGTCCTTGTAAATGTGCCATGAGGAAGTGTGTCCAGGCGACAATGAAATGTCCACACTTCTATCTGACACCTAAGTAGCAGAGGGCTGATTATAGGGCCAGAAATTGTCCTGAGAACTTCAAAGAGACTTCCAACAAGGACATTTTTTTATACTACTTGAAGCCATGACACATCATAGATTGGCTGTCTTCAATGACATTAGAAAACATTTGTCCCTTCCAGATGTGGGGCGTCAGAATGAGAAATGCTGCTGTGTTTGTCCCTCAACTACCCCATAAATAAGCCAAATTAATTTAGTTTTACTCTCCTAAAAGAGTATTTGGTTTGGTTTATGACACTAAAAAATTACCAAAAATAAAAAATACTGGGGTAGTTAACTTAATTCCCTACCCATTGGCCTGAATTTGGGTGCAGCTTCAAAACTGGGTTCAGACAAAAGTTTTTTTATCATGTAGTATCATGTATGAATGCATTCGTGGTTTTGAGCTCCATGGAATTGTATTTTTATGTTTTCTATCACATATTAAGGTGAATACCCAGGGTTACCTAGTTTAACAGAGATTGCACACTGCTCCCCATCAATGCATTGGTGGTTCAGTGGTAGAATTCTCGCCTGCCACGCGGGAGGCCCGGGTTCGATTCCCGGCCAATGCAATAAGTTTTCCTAACAAATTTCTACACAAATAATTTAGGGCTGACATCACCATCTGCTTACTCTCACTTTTCCATCACTCCCCTGTTCTTTATAAGTTCCAGAGCAAGAGTTAATTTCCAACTTGGTTCAACCTAGTAACTTTAAATCTGAAAATAATAATTTTTACATCAAATATTAGCAAGAAGGAAATCATCAAAACAATTCAAATCTGATGTGCAGAGGGGCAAAATCCTCTGCACCAATTTTATAGTCCAAAGAACTTTAGTGAAAATGGATCTAAAAAAGGGTTCAGAGAGAATAAATTAAATAGCAAAGGATTCTGACCTAGCTACACTTATCATGTAAAGAAAGGGTTTAAATCTGAACTTTTAGAGATTTGAAGCATCTGATGACTTTACTGCCTAGAGGTGATGCCTGTCTCTGAAGTGTGTCATTCCCATGCACACACTTCCCTTTGATTGCCCTAATTACCATGATGAGGTGACACCTTCCCCATCATTTGAGGGTACTTGTTAATTTTGCATAAGATTGTGGGAAAAACTTTGCTCAGCACTTCCCGGACACAAAAAAAGTTGAAGGAGAGTTTGGGCTGTTGACAGATTTAAACTGACATCTGTAGATTTTCTGTTAGTCTACTATTTATGATAGATGGCTGGTTCACCAAAAATATCTCATTCCAAAACAATGGGCATAAAATAGCATTGCCCCCCGTTCTTTCATCGGTGGCTTTTCTAAAAAGGTTTTACACAAGATTTTGGAGTGTATTTGTGGTAGTTTGTGCCCATTTCAATACAAAATTGACCCAGAGGAAGGCAACAAAAACTCTTAGTTTATGACATATGGGTTATTTGTTTTAGATAGTTGGCACACCTAAAAAGGGTTATTAAACATTCCATTCCTCCTTCTGGGTTATGATGGCCTTCACTCTTCTTGGAAGTCTTCACACAAGGATTTGCCTACATTTGGTTCTCCAATTTGTTACAAAGGTGTTCAGTAGGGTTGGTCATGGAGATTTGTGCTGGGCAGGCCGTATGCATTGCGAAGAAGAATGAATTCCATTCAGGGAGCCACAGCAAGAGGAGGCTCAAGAGCTGTATGCGGCTCCTGCTCCGGTAGTTTGTTCCGACCTAATCCTGGCCGGCTAATATGGGTAGGCCGTATCTGGCCTGAAGGCTGGAGTTTGCCAACTTCTGTATTAGACAGACACTTTAACCAACTGACCCACAACGCCAACCAGTAAGGCTCCATGACAAACCTGGAGAACCGCATTACTATAGATCTTTAATTCCACCCTGGTTCCAAAAGCTAAAAAGGAATTTGTGTCTACAGGTGTATCTTTTTTATGGACACACTTCACATGAAGTACTCTATCAACAGATAGGGTTCACATCATTTGAGGTTTTTCACAAATACCAAGGAGAAGGACAGGAGCCTGCAGATTCTGGATATCAAGATGTTTATCAGGACGTTCCAACAGGGCATTGGTCTACAGTCTTGAATGATGATACTTGTAGATTTGTTATTAGTGTTCAACCTGGCATGGAAAATTTATTAAGATTGGTATTTCTGTCCTTTATTTCTTAACTTTCTAATTACTTTGGTGTCACATACTCTGCTATTTCCTATCATGATTATTGGTAAGCATGTCTGTAGGTGCCTCATAGACATTATGTTGTCTCTTGATACAACTAATTGTGGATAGAAGACCTTTAGTCCTAAATAAATGAATAGCTAAATGTACATGGACACCCCTCCAAAGTTCAGGTGTTTCTGGTAATATTACTTTCATTTTTGACTATCACTCTACACTTTCAACCTTTTGGTCCCAGTTGGTAGAAGGCGCTTTCTGTCCTATGCATGAATGTGCCCCTCTGCACAAAGCCAGCTTCATAAAGTCTTGGTTTTTCCAGTTTATTGTTAGTGGCCTGCCCAGCACAAAGCTCTATGACCAGCCTGACTGAACACCTTTGTAACAAATTGGAAAACCAAGCGTAGCCAGATCCTTCTGTGAAGATTTCCAAGAAGAGTGAAGGCTATCATAGCCACAGAAGGAGCCAACCATCTATTATAAACTTATAACCTTTATATCATCAACTTATGATTTTTGTTGCCTTCCTTTGGGTCAGCTATGTTTTTAAATGGGCACAAACTCCCACAAAACACTCTAAAATCCTGTGTGAAACCTTTTTTAGAAAAGTAACTGATGAAAGAAGAGGGGCAATGCTACTTTATGCACATTGTATTGGAATTAGATGTTTTCGGTGAACCAACCATCTATCATAAATAGTAGACTAACAGAAAATGTACAGATGTCAATTTAGATCTGTTAACAGCCTAAACTCTCCTTCAACTTTTTTGTGTCCGGGAAATGCTGAGCCAAGTTTTTCCCACAGTCTTGTGCAAAATTAACAAGTACCCTCAAATGATGGGGAAGGTGTCACCTTATCATAGTAATGGGGCAATCAAAGGGAAGTGTGTGCGTGGGAATGACACACTTTAGAGACACACTCCTCTCGCTGCCTTTTGGTGCCTCTAAGCAGTAAAGTCATCAGATGCTTCAAATCCGTAAAAGTTCAGATTGGATCCCTTTTCAATAAAGTTCTATGGACCCTGGAATTGGTGAAGATGATTTTGCCCCTCTGGCCATTAGATTTTATTTAATTTTGTTGATTTCCTTCTGGCTAATCTATGACGTAAAATGATCAATTTCAGATTTAAAGTTACTGGTTTGGGCTAAATTGAAAATGAATCCTTGCTCTGGCAATTACCTCCAGAAAGAATAGGTGAGTGATGGAAAAGTAAGAGGAAGCAGGTGGTGGGCCTGGGTTTTAGACTCAATAGGAAAAAATATGGATAATTCAGAGAACAGAAGTCCTAATGAAGGTGACATTGGCCAGACACCATACAGTGCTTTTTTTATTTTATATGCAAACCCAAACAATCATTTTATTTTATTTCCCCTGTTCAACTGGGTTTTAAAATATTGGTTTCATAATGGCAAAAATACCACCTGACCCAAAAAGCAAGTGCCATCCTGTAGACTATGTAGTTCTTTCATAAACAATGTAAGCACCAAGTCCATAGGGACAACAAGGGACATTGAGTCTATGTTGTAGGAGAAGCGAGAGGGTGCTCTGTAGTCCTAAAAATATTCTGTTCTATGGAGATAATGCTGCCTCTCCATTGAGACCCTACAGCGAGTGAGTGTTGTCTACAAAAACAGTAAGTGTGGTGAGGCTGGGATCACCTGGTAAAATGGCCTACAAGCAGACCATGAAGGCAGCCACCATATCTAAGGACTGGTAACCCACAATTTATTACAGTTGTGCCTAATTTTAAATTAAGTTTCTCAATGCTTACTGGCGTAGACATCAGTGTACCGAGAGGCTATATACACAATTTGGCCAGTTAACTTTGCTTTATGGGCCACTAATAAGGAAGAAGGGAAACGGTCCCAGTCCCAGTATCATCTTATCTTGGGGGACATTGGGACAGTCTTTGGGCAAGGTTTGTGTAACTTGTCCAGTCTCCTTCCTCTTTCACTTAAAAACTGTTCCATAAAATAGGGCATACAAATTTAATCCAATCAGTTAACATTATTAACTGGTCTACCAAAAATGAAGTGATGTGATTGAACAGTGAATGGAGAAATGTAAAATAGTCTGGACCAGGCATGGGCAAACTACGCCCCCCGGACCATATATGGCCCGTTAGGCTTTTTCATCAAGCTTGTTGAACTCTCTCATTACTTCAGCGGCTCCATTGAAGTAGATTCGCTGTCCGTGGCTTGGACCAGTGCTGCGCCGAGCAGGGTCAGGAGAAAGACCCCATTAGGGGGGTGCACCAGCCAGAGTCGGTGATCATCTCCCCTGTATAAATCCCCGGCTCAGGGATGTGGATGGAACAACCTGCCCACTCTCCCATCGCAGGCTCAGATCTGCGATGGGATAGTAGGCGGGGTTATGTCATCATGAAGTCACGTTTAGTGTGACCCGTCTCGGTGCTCCATCCATCTGATCCTGGCCCGTCTCCTCTGTCAAATTTTAGAACCTATTGTGACCCAAAGGTTTGCCCACCCCTGGTCTGGACATTATCCTATCTTGGAGGACATCTTATCTTGAGTAACATAGGCTGCATACAAACATGCAATAATTGGCGTTGGAAAGGATCTTTCACAATCCTTTGCAATGACAAAAGACTGCACGATGCATGAACGAGTGCTGTATATGCATGGCCATTCTGCTCTATAGAGAGGGGAGGAGGAGAACGACGAAGCGGCACCCCACTGCGCTATCCATCCTTCATTTTCATTACGATCTTTCCTGGTTCATTGTCTATGGACCAGCCAGGATGACGAACGACAAGCACTGTACACACTCCAGATTCTTGTCTGATATCAGCCCTGAGGTGATTATGGGATGAGAATCATCTGACGTGTGTACTATATAGCCATAGTCTTTGCACAAGGTTTCTGTAATCTGTCCATTTGGCCATAAAATTGGCTATGCAAATTTGATTCAACCAGCTAACAATTTCAATTGGTCCACTAACAATGAACAATAATAATGTAAATAAACTAATAAGGTAAAAGTGGGGGGAGGTAGCCTTGACATTGCCTTATCTTGGTGGACATCATTTCTTCAGAAACATAATCTTTGGACAGGTTTTTGTAATCAGCCCAATTCCTCCTCTTAAAATTATTCCATAAAATTAGGAATGCAAATTTGATCCAACCAGCTTAAAATTTCAATTGGGATTTTAACAATAAACATTATTAATGTCATTAAACTAAGAAGGTAGAAGTTCCTTATCTTGATGGACATCTTATTTTGAGAAACGTAGTCTTTGGACAATTTTTCTGTAATCTGTCCAATTGCTCCCCTTAAAAAATGTTTCATAAAATATTTGATTTTCCTCTAGAGATAGTGGATTTGTGTGAAGTTCTAAAGCTAGGATCATATACTTGTTTAGGTTCCTCAACACAAATAGAAAGAGATGTTAATTAACACCAGGATTACAGTTATGTAAAACACCCATACACAAGTAAAACATATGGAAATATCCACACATAAGTGACCATTGTCTTCCAAGGTTTAGGTGAGAACTGGAGACCAATTGGACAATAGATCCAATTTATACATATGAAAAGAACAGAAGTGTGTCCGTGCAAGTGTACCATTGGGAAGTGTGTCCAGGTGACAATGAGGCAATGTCCACACTTTTGTCTGACACCTCATTAGGTGAGGGCTGATTTGGCACCAGCAATGGCCCTGAGATCTTCAAAAGAGACTTCCAACAGAGTAATTTGTTTACACTTCCATCAGCACAGTTATGGAGCATCTGCCTTCAATGACATTGGAGAACATTTGTCCTATCTACATGTGGGGGGTCAGCTTTGGACATTTTCACATGTTTGTGGGCTCCTCATCTACCCTGCCAAATTGCCTGCCTAAAACAATTTTTGCATTAACATGACTCTAAAAAAATACCACAATGAAAAAAAAAGCCCCAAATTAGTTTAAATATCAAAGGATAAAAAAGTGTCCAAGGTAGTTGACTTTTTTCCAAACCTTTGGAAACTGTGGTCAGAAACTACTTTTAGGAACTGCTTCGTGATACAGTTGAATAGGAGTAGTTAGGACTGTAGTTGAGCCTGCAGGAGCAGAAACAGTTTGGGCCATCAGAACAGTTATGTTTAATTGCTGCTTCAGTGATGTCACATGCTTGCCAATGTATTGGTGGTTCAGTGGTAGAATATGGGGTCCACACAACAGTGTTCCAGCTCAGGCCGCCAGCGTAGAAAGAAGATCAAGATATTTTTAATGTCCTAACATCTCTGTTAGGAATGACAGAAGAAAATAAAGGGGAGGACAGAATATTGTAATATTTTATAATATATAGACCTGCTATTAAAGAGCAGTGGTCAAAGATTTGCTAATTCAGCAAACATGTCTCAAGTGCCACCAAAATGCATTGGTGGTTCAGTGGTAGAATTCTCGCCTGCCACGCGGGAGTCCTGGGTTCGATTCCCGGCCAATGCAGTAGTATTTTGTATTACTTTACAATATGTAAATTTGCTCCTCATTGTATACAAACAGCTGCCACATAACCAATAAATCTTCTCTTTGAATAAATCCATGTGCCATATAATCCATACACAATGCATTGCTATGGGTTGCATCTCAGGCATGCGCAAAAGGAGCCCTTTCACTTTTAGGGAAAGAAATTGCCAATCTTGCACCTGCGCAGTCCGAGATCGGGTGACATAGGAAGAAGAATGTCTAAGAAGATGGCGGCACCTGCGCGGGACCGAAGACAGATGACCGGGGCAACATGGGACTCAATGGAAGAAACCTCCGGACAAATAGACTGCTCTGTGGGATTGAAGGAAAGTGTGATTTTGTTGTTTTGGGTTTACTTCTGCTTTAACCCCCTCAGTGGTAACCCTGAGTGTGACTCGGGGGAGAAAAAAGAAGCTGAAAGCGGTAACCCAGAGTCACACTCGGGGTAGGTAAAACAGTGAAATACAATAGTAAATACAACCTTACCCGATCCGCTGGGGTCCTCCTTCATGATTTCCCTCCTCCTGCCCTGTGTGTTCTGCATCCGGAGTTCCCAGTGATGGTGCGTTCCGTTCAGGGCACAGCGGGAATTTCAAATCTATTTGTATTGCATTCAATACAAAATAACTGTATTGAACACAATACAGTGGATTCATATATATGTAAAAGCAGTATATTGGCTTTCATAAAAAGTTATTTTACAGTATAATATATTAGTATGGGATTAATATTTTTTTTTTAATTAAAAATATATATATATATGTTTTTAATTTATTTAATTTATTATGTTGACATGATTTTGTGTTTCAAACTCTATTATACTCATACTATTATATTATACTGTTAAATAAATTTTCATGAAAAATAATGTACCTCTTTGGGACATATAAATCCAGACAGAAATGAACCGTTATAAGAATAGATCTTGTCTCTGTAATGTGTATGAGACAATGTTCGGTCTATATTACATATAGTTTTGTAGACAGATCTGCTGGAGGAAAATCAGGAGCAGAAAATGATTACAGATTTCAGCCGCAGCTCAGAAATGATGGCAATGGGGGATTTGTCCTGCAAAATGAAATGTAAGTTAAATAATCTGAATTACTTATTCTACATACATCCTGGTCTACAATGCAGTATTGTGTGCCTGGTTTCAAAGCCATAGGAATGCATGGTGCATTGATGATGTGGCACATTAATACCAGGAGAATTTCCATTGCTAATGTGGCTCCTAATTGTATAGAAGTAGTGCAAAAGTTTTCTGCATTGGCCGGGAATCGAACCCGGGCCTCCCGCGTGGCAGGCGAGAATTCTACCACTGAACCACCAATGCATAGATAGTATAGTTTATGCCATATCTATAAAAATAGGTAACTCCATGGTACCATTTTATGTAACAAAGTTTCTTTAAAATAGAAAACATACATTTCTCTTAATCTCTGTTGTCTTCCTCTTTTTTTACTTTTCTGTCATTACTAACAGACTCACATAGAAAAGACTTTGAATTTGTGTGTGTCTTAACCCTACCTACACCTGACTACAAGTACTTACCCTATCCTAAAATAAATACTCAACTCCATTTTAATAAATTTGACTATGGTTAAAAATTGGGAAAACTAATAATAACGTATTGGAGGATACTTTATATGTTTCTATCACACCAATAGGAGGGTTATTTGAGGAGCAAAGAGGCACACATACTTCTGATGAGGAACCCCCAATTAGGACCCATTAGGAGATATAGACCTGATGGGGAATAAAACAAAAAATGCATAACAAAAGTACAGAAATGTTGGAGAAGTGTGTCCAAGTGATGGTAAGAACTTGTCCACATTTCTGTTTGACACTTCTACAGCAGGAGGTGGTGGTGGTGGACACTAAAAAAGGGTCTGAGAACTTCAAAGATCGACCAACTCAATAACTAGCAAGCTAAAATAAACTCAACTCCATTGTATGATATTTTGAGTATCTGAAAGGTGTGGTTAAAAATTGAGAAAAATATTAACAAAGTTTTGGAGGATATGTTTGTAAGTTTGTCTGAATTAGAACAAAAAGAGAGTCATTTTAAGAGCAAAGAAGGACCAAGAGATTCCTGATGAGGAACCTCTAAATTAAAGACCATTAGTAGTTATAGACGTGATAGAGATTAAATAAAAAAGAAGTATAACAAAAGGGGAGAAGTATCAGGGAAGTGTGTCTAGGTGATGTTTATGGCTTGTCCACACTTCTATCTGACACCTCTACAGCAGGGGGTCATGGTGACACCAGAAAGGGCTCTGAGAACTTCAAAGGTCTGCTTAGCAAGCTAGGATATACCCAACTTCATTGAATGATTTTTTGACTATCCGGAAAACGTGATTCGAAATTGGGAAAAATATTATTAACTTTTTGGAGGATACATTATAAGTTTGTATCATAACAACAGGACCGTGATTTGAGGAGCAAGGGGGACAAAGACTCCTGATAAGGAACCTCTAAATTAGGGCAATAGGAGCTATGGGCCTGAGGAAGGGTCAATTAAAAAGAAGTATAACAAAAGGAGAGAGGTGTTGGGGAAGTGTGTCTAGGTGATGGTAAGGACTTGTCCACACTTCTATCTAACACCTCTTCAACAGGGGGTCATGGTGACACCAGAAAGGGGTCTGAGAACTTCAAACATCTGCTTAGCAAGCTAGAAAATACTCAGCTCCACTGTGTAGCTTACATTAGTTTTTTTTACATCACAATAAATGAACAATAACCAGGAAGGTTTAAGAAGACTACCATTGACTTCTGGATTATTTTCTGGCACCTGTGTTTTGTCTACGAGTTATCTCAATGGTCCGTTAACTTGCAGCTGTGTAAGATCTAAACACTGTATGCTTGTTAGAATAATATCACAGGAAATTAAATTTCCTGATTTTCTTGGGCCACAAATATCAAGCATACATATGTAGACTCTTCTGATTCAGAGCTCACATAGAGCTAAGTTTTCTCTCCCAGACACCATTGCCCTAGGTGTCTGAGAAGGCAAAAACAGCGTTTTCATTTGGAATGAAATGGAGCACCAATTACACCAATACAATAAATTACTATAGGATAGCTGAAAGGAGCATCTGTAACACTCATAATGTTAAAATTTAAAACTAATTACCTGTAAAACAATTTTCCAAAATGGCAAACATTTACAGAAATTTTCAATTTTTTTCAACTTAAATTTTCAGGAAGTAAACGTTTTTCCTTCCTGAATTTCCAGTTTTTGAATCCTCTCCATAACAATTTTGTCCTTCGTACAATGTGGTGCTTAAACTGAACTTATTATTTAGGATTTGCCTTTCACATGGTTAATGACCTGTAAACTTTAATATGTATAAGAGGGAGAATGTACCCTCAGCACCAAGGCAGAAAGTGTTGACAATTGGTTAATGTTTGTTTTATTCACTATAATACATTATTCCTATAACACCTCCCCATGCCTCTGCCAAGTGTGAACAGTTGGTGCCCAAACCATGAGATCTCATGAGTTGGATAATTCCCAGAGAACCTTGTGGACTTAACACAAAGCTGCCAAATGGGGAGCCAACTGCTCCTTTATTTGAGGTCCTGGGATGGTCAGAAAAATTGTGGACAAGAACAAAAGTTCCAACACTGTCATGCTGCCTTCTACTGTTTTGACACCTCTGAAGTATTTGATGCCTCATCTAGAGCTACACTGACTGCCTAGGAACTGGTTGACCATCCAAGCCTATACTATTCCATGCCACCAAGTGTTCCTTTCACCCATTAACCAGATGGTGCCACTTGTATTTCAGTAGATTTGGTGCCACAGGCAATCCCTTTGACTTAGAAATGAGCCTAATTCTATATGTTGCGTGAAGTTAAAACCCAGTCCCAAAGAACACCACATTTCAGTGACACGACTATGGACTATGTACAGCGCTGCGTAATATGATGGCGCTATATAAATACTGTATAATAATAATAATAATAATTTCAGGGTTTTGTGGTTTAGTTGGTTGAAGCGTCTTTCTAGTAAACAGAAGATCCTGAGTCCCTAACTTTTACATTTTTCGGACTTTTACAGTTTTCGGTAGGGGACGTCCAACCTACCCTATTCCTTAAAACTCATCATTAGACCAGGCATTCAGGAGAATATTTCAGGAAACAATCTGATTCCCATTGGGATGAAAGTGAAAGTTTTCACCCCTTATCTTGTATTTTGCTTTTAAATGATGTAGGACATGAGGCAAAAGTTTCTGTAAGCCACCAGTAGGCACATAATCTAAGAGTAACTTCTACACCACCATTTGATGCAAGCAAATCATATAGCCCAGTACAGCACAAATAGGTGCCAAGCTTGGTTGAATCTCCCAACTGTGACCTTCGCGTCACATGTCCACCTACCAACCTTGGAGAGTAGATGAACCAGTTGTTAAAATGAGAGACGTATGGCTGAATCCTATTGTCCTTGAGGACACATTTGTAATCAAGAGGTTAAAAAGTCTAAGGCACTGCTGAGATTCGAACTCAGGATCTCCTGTTTACTAGACAGGCGCTTTAACCAACTAAGCCACAGCGCCACGTTGCACTGGTGGTCAGGTGTCCATTTATGATGCTGGGACGGTCATTGGAACTATGCTTAGGGAGGTGGAGTGCCACCATAGCCACAGAGCCATCTATTGCTTCTATTTGTAGCTCACCCATCACAGATAATACAAATGTAAACAGGTCAAGGCAGGTTAATTTTTATTAATCCAATTTTACTTAAAGTACCTGCTGCACCCAATAAAATACCTAATGCATAAAAGTAACAGTATAGCAGTTAGTGAAATTAATAGGGTGCTGAGCTTATGCAAAGAATTGTGATGATGTGTCACATTCACTTGGTTTACATTCAGAATCTGTGAATCCTCCAGCACTGTTAGGTCTGTGGCTCCCATTTCTTGTATACCGGAGATTTGCTGGAAATGATTACAGCTTTCAGCTGCAGCTCAGAACTGATGGCAATGGGGGTTTTGTGCTGCAAAATGATGTGTAAGTTAAAACACCATGTGAATTAGTGATTCTTTTTCATATTCCTAGTCCTGGCCTACAATGCAGTATTGTGTGCCTGGTTTCCAAGCCATAGGAATGCATAGTGCATTGATGATGTGGCACATAAATACCAGTATAATTTTCCTTGCTGATGTGGCTCCTAATTGTATAGAAGTATTACAAAATTTACAAAAGTTTCTGCATTGGCCGGGAATCGAACCCGGGCCTCCCGCGTGGCAGGCGAGAATTCTACCACTGAACCACCAATGCATTGACATGTGGGATGTTGCCATCCTTTTTGAAATAGGGCACCCCAGGATATCATTATATATGACTTATTTCCTTTCAAAATAGAAAAGATCTCTCCTGATCTCTGTTGTCTTCTCCTTTTAACTTTTCTCTCATTCCTAACAGACTCCAATTTCACTTTACACATAAAAAACACTTTGAATGTGTGTTGACTCTACCTATACCTGACTTGTGTGTGTGTGGTAACCCACCCTACATCTGACTACAAGTACTTACCCCATCCTAGCTCCCATTATTGGGGGGGGGGGGTTGATGTCCACAGTTACACTGTAGGTTGCAGGTGTCCAGGTACGGATTTGGATGGTCATAGGAACTGTGCTTAATGAGAATACTTTTATACAGAAAGGGGCATGAGAACATCATTGAGATCTGCTTAGCAAGCTAGTAAATACTGAACTGCATTTTGTGATGTTTGACTAAGATTAAAATTGGGAAAAATAATAATAACTTTTTGGAAGATGCTTTATACATTTGTATCATACCAAAAGGAGGGTCATTTGAGGAGCAAAGAGGGACAAAGACTCCTGTTGTTAGTAATTCTAAAATTTAAAAAAAGTAACTATCCTATATTCCTAATACTTTTACATATTGTTTTTACTCAACAATATGTAATGTGTGATAACCCTAACGAAACCTGACTGCAAATTGCCCAACCCTAGAAGAGTTGATTCAAACAATTTCAAGACATGCATTACTATCCACATCTATGTAGACAGATGATAATGATTTATGATATTATTATTATAATGATTGTTTTTTTTCTCCATAAAATGGAACTAAAGTTCCACTTTAATATTTGTAACCAGGGAGGGCTTGGGAGTTATGTTATGCCGGCCCTGCCAATCAAAATGACCGAAGATCGAAACAACTAAGACAAGAAGGTATAAAATCGCAGCCCCCAAAACATAACGGATTTATATATTTGTAGGTTTGTTTTAAATCAGAAAGAGGGTCATTTAAGAAGCAAAGGGGAGCCAACATAATCCTGATGGGTAAACTTTAAATTAGGGGCCATTACAAGCTATGGACCTGATGGAGAGTAAAACAAAAAGATACATAAAAAAAGTAAAGACATGTTGGGGGAGTGGGTATAAGTGATGGTAAGAACAGAGTAAGATGGTACAGAAAGAGGCATGACAACATCATTGAGATATGCTTAGCAAGCTAGAAAATACACAACTCCATTTTATGATATTTGACTATGATTAAAAATTGGGATAATATAATACCTTTTTGGAGGATACTTTATACATTTGTATCATACCAAAAAGAGGGTCATTTGAGGAGCAAAGATGGACAAAGACTCCTGATGAGGAACCTCAAATTTGAGGCTATTAGGAGCTATGGAAC